>NC_057400.1:21600480-22200480 GCF_019320065.1 Cervus canadensis
GAGAAGACTATTGAGAGTCCCTTGGACTGCAAGGAGACAAAGGAGTCAATCCTAAAGGAAATCAACCCTGAATATTCTTTGGAAGGACTGATCCTGAGGCTGAAGCTCCAATACTTCACCCACCTGATGCAAAGAGCTGACTTATTAGAAAAGACCATGGTGCTGGGAAAGATTGAAGGCAGGAAGAAAACGGGATGACAGAGGATGAGATGGTTGGATGGTATCACCAACACAGTAGACATGAGTTTGAGCAAGCTCCAAGAGATGATGAAGGACAGGGAAGCCTGGTGTGCTGCAGTCCATGGGGTCACAAAGAGTTGGACACGACTAAGTGACTGAACAACTACTTTAGAAAGTGTTGTTTATAGAAATAAACTTCCAGTTTATATTCATCTTTCTTATATCCATTTTAGTTTCTGCTAAACTCAACCTAACAGTTCAGTTTATTCATATAGCAGATGACTAGTACTAAAAAATATACTTTGCTTAAGCAGTTGTGCTTGCTCAAAGTTGAGTCTTAAATTTTTCAAAGAAGAACAATGTATACTTTGTCCTAGAATAATCAGATACAATGGGAATCTTTTTTTTTTTTTTTTAATTTTTTATTAGTTGGAGGCTAATTACTTCACAACATTTCAGTGGGTTTTAATTAAAAAAAAAGGGGGTTTCTATGGACGGTGACCTGGAATTTCATAAGATTGTCAACATATTTTCAAAGTGTTTCCTTATGTTTTAGAATAATAAATAAAAGCCTTGATGAGAGGGTAAAATAAATCCTATCCTTCATCCAGGTACTGCTAGACGAATTCTGCAGAATATATTGAGTGCATATTTAGTGAGCACTGGAAAGGGATATTGTGCACAAATCATTTGGTTGCTGTAAAACTTCTTCTCTCTACCTTGCTGAGGTCCCTTACGTGTTTAAAAAAAAAAAAAAAAAAAGACATTTAGGGGAATAAAAGAGGATAGCTGTGGAGTCAAAGGCCTAAATCCAAACTTGGATAGACAAAGCTCTACTATTTCCTAGTATAGTCACCCTGAAGAAAATGCTTCCTCATATTTAAAAATAGAAAGTAATGCTTACCTTTCAAGCATTGTTTGAGGAATAAAGGATAGATAAAATAAAATCAGCATAGATACAAGTATAAAAACTCAACTGTGCTACTCCTGGCTTATATCAGGAGCTTTAAGGTAATTTTCTTTTTTGTTACTCTGTTAATCATAAGCAATACTTCAGAGTTTTGGGGGATACCCTTTTATTCTATAAGGTATAACTCTAGGCAGTACTAAAGTCTTTGACTGTGTGGATCACAACAAAATGTGGAAAATTCTTAAAGAGATGGGAACACCAGACCACCTGACCTGCCTCTTGAGAAATCTGTATGCAGGTCAGGAAGCAACAGTTAGAAGTGGACATGGAACAACAGACTGGTTCCCAATAGGAAAAGGAGTACGTCAAGGCTGTATATTGTCACCCTGCTTATTTAACTTATATGCAGAGTACATCATGAGAAACGCTGGGCTGGAAGAAGCACAAGCTGGAATTAAGATTGCTGGGAGACATATCAATAACCTCAGATATGCAGATGACACCACCCTTATGGCAGAAAATGAAGAGGAACTAAAAAGCCTCCTGATGAAAGTGAAAGAGGAGAGTGAAAAAGTTGGCTTAAAGCTCAACATTCAGAAAACTAAGATCATGGCATCTGGTCCCATCACTTCATGGCAAATAGATGGGGAAACAGTGGCTGACTTTATTTTTTGGGCTCCAAAATCACTGCAGACGGTGACTACAGCCATGAAATTAAAAGATGCTTGCCCCTTGGAAGAAAGTTATGACCAACCTAGACAGCATATTAAAAAGCAGAGACATTACATAGTCAAAGCTATGGTTTTTCTAGTAGTCATGTATGGATGTGAGACCTGGACTATAAAGAAAGCTGAGCGCCGAAGAATTGATGTTTCTGAACTGTGGTTTTGGAGAAGACTCTTGAGAGTCCCTTGGACTTCAAGGAGATCCAACCAGTCCATCCTCAAGAAAATCAGTCCTGAATATTCATAGGAAGGACTGATGCTAAAGCTGAAACTCCAATAGTTTGCCCATCTGATGCAAAGAACTGACTCATTTGAAAAGACCCTGATGCTTAGAAAGATTGAAGGTGAGAGGAGAAGGGATGACAGAGGATGAGATGGTTGGATGGCATCACTGACTCAATGGACATGAGTTTGAGTAAGCTCCGGGGTTTGGTGATGGACAGGGAGGCCTGGCATGCTGCAGTCCATAGGGTTGCAGAGTCGGACTCTACTGAGCAACTGAACTGAACTGAACTGAGGCAGTACAGGAGTACTCAAGATGTGCAGCTGAGTCTGGGGCTATATTAAAATGATAAACCCAGCCCATTGAAATGAAGCCCCAAGTCCTATTATCAGCAGGAAGGCTGATAGGAGCTCTAAACATACAATCCTAAGTAAGAATTTATCATTTCCTCTCTGGTTTAGACACTAAGCTTTAGTTTCTGTGAATGTCAGTTTTCTTACCTACAGAACAGAAATAATTCTTAATAATAGTTTCTCAAAGTTTATATGAGGTCACGGTATTTGTCGTATTAATGACACCTATTATTATATAACATGTCAGAAAAATAAACCTTGAGAGCATGAATAACTGAAAACATTTGGGCCAAGCAGTGACTCAAGTATAAGAATTAACTGCCACCAGTAGGTAGGGTTGCAGGTAACTATAAACCCTTTTGCCAAGAATTGTTAATTATTTCTTTTTGAAGAATAAAATTACATCTTGGTTACTATTAAATATATATATTAATTTATATTAAAAATAAATAATGAATACAATGAATGTGCCTATAGTCATATATTAGTGTTTATCTGTTGATGAAATTATCTGCTATCTGTTATCTGCTACAACCGACTGTAACAAAGAGCTCACGTGGGTAATACATACATTAAGAATAGCTTAGTGTTTCAGGAAATGGAGAATGACAAGGCAGGCAAACTATTTCTAATCCCCTTCATAAAACCTTGATCCAAAGAGCCTCAGTGTTTTCATCAGAAAATGGTCTAACTGGAAGAAAAATGGGGACTGCTTGGGGCAATGGATAGATGGGGTCCTGATTTTTGAAGGTGGTTTGACATTAGACTTGGGCTGAGAAAGGTAAGAAGAATGTTTCAAGAAAAATTCCAGTAGACGAAGGCTAATGAAGTGAGAAAACAGAGGGCAACAGTATAAAAGGTAAGAGAAAGGCCAAAATTTCATTTGCATGGAATCAGGAATCAAAAAGATGAAAGGATAAAATAAAGTACAATCACTGGCAGGATTTGAATACTTTGATGAGCTAAGAAGTTGAACTACCAAAAGGTTTTCTAAAGATTCTCTTCTTATGGAAGGACATATCAGTCCCTAACAAAGTTTCATTCTTGAAGTAAGGGAAAGGCAATGTTGTTCAACTTTTCGGGTAGCCAGAGACTAAGTAGTTGTCCTTGACAATGCCGGTTCCTCAATTTTCATATTCAATTATTTCAAGTATTTACTCTTTGTAATCTCAAAAATCTTTCCACATTCCACTGTTTCTTTGGTTTCCACCCTTTCCAGGCTTTCATTGCCTTTGACTACAACTGCTATAGCAAACTTATTTCCCAGAGTTCACTGCTTATCTATCTTCATCCTAGATCTCTTCAACTCTCTACTAAGAATAATATCTAGAGTGATTTTTCCAAAATAAAACTAATCATGTGGTCATACTCTCCTTAAAACATTTCCTCAGTTCTCATTATTTTCAGTTATTAACATAAAAATAAACAATTTATCCCACATAGGCCAGTATGATTTGGTTCTGATTATTATTTTATTTTTTTTATATCCATCAACTTGCTTAACTCCCTCTTCTGTACTTCATACTATTCAGTCTGTTCTGGTCCTCCTTCAATTTCTTATCATATAGAACATATTCCAATATTTTACAAAATGATTGAATTAATAATAATTGTTGCTAATGTGTATGCCTATTATTAGTAAGAAAATATTATTGCTCAATTTGTGGTTAATAATTGTAGAGTCTGCTAAATGGAGATAATTGTGATTTTCTCAAAGATAAACTAACCAAATTGCTACTAGCTATCAATTTATATTTAGAGACAGAAAATTGTTCCCCAATTTTTTTTTTTTGAGGTAAAAATATCTTTACTTTTTACAATTCATAGAGCCTTTGGAAAGTACTTAACATTCATGATAAAATATGTGAACAATTTTCTATTAGATTTTGATGAACTTGTGAGAAGACCACTGAGCTATCAGTCAGCTAATCAGTAAATAATTATTTTTTTCCTTTGCCCCTATGAAAAGTCCTGAAAAAAAAAAAAAAAGAAATCTTTCCATTAGTTTTTTTCTCTTCTCTTATAGAACATTTGAAATAAATATTTGAACAAGCTTATAACCAATTCATTCAAGTTTCATTAACAGTATTAACTTGAGATGGGTAAAGAGCTAGCATAAATACAAGAGTACTTGAGTGCTCAAATACTCTCAGATCTACTAATGGTACTCAAACCAGTCTTCCAGTAGTATGTATGGAAACTTAAGAAACAGCGTAAATTTAAAACCTGTACTTTTATTGCTTTCATTAAGAAGTTAATCATTGCTCAAATAACATCTGATTTAAAATTTTCAGTATTTTTCAAGGCAGAGGAGTTTGATATATCTGTTTGAGTCACTGATTATGCCTTTCTCCATGCGTGCATGTGTGTTCAGTTGTGACTAACTCTTTGCAACCCTATGGACTCTAGCCGCCAGGCTCCTCTGTCCATGGGATTTTTCAGGCAAGAATAATGGAGAGGGCTGCTATTTCCTTCTCCAGGGGACCCTCCCAACCTAGGGATTAAACCCCATCTCAAAGTCTTCTGCAATGGCATTCCTGGGTGGCTCTTTACCACTGAGCCCCCTGGGAATGCCTTCCTCTGCCTTCCTTCAAATCACTCTATCATGCTTCAAGGAGGGTAATTAGTTAGTTCAGTCACTCAGTTGCTCTGTCATTCTGACTCTGTGACCCCATGGGCTTCAGCGCGCCAGGCTTCCCTGTCCATCACCAACTCCCAGAGTTTACTCAAACTCATGTCCATTGAGTCAGTGATGCCATCCAACCATCTCATCCACTGTCATCCCCTTCTCCTCCTGCCTTCAATCTTTCCCAGCATCAGGGTCTTTTCTAGTGTCACTTCTTCGCATCAGGTGGTCAAACTATTGGAGCTTCAGTTTCAGCATCAGTCCTTCCAAAGCATATTCAGAACTGATTTCCCTTAGGATGGACTGGTTGGATCTCCTTGTAGTCCAAGGGACTCTGAGGAGTCTTCTCTAACCACAGTTCAAAAGCAACAATTCTTCAGTGCTCAGCTTTCTTTATAGTCCAACTCTCCCATCCATCCATGACTACTGGAAAAAACAGCTTTGACTAGATGGAACTTTGTTGACAAATTAATGTCTTTGCAAGGACCAAGAGACTGAAGAAAAAGTGTGTATTGTTTGATTCTACAAGTCATGGCAAACAGCAGGCACTCAACTAAGACTCACTCAATAAAACAATAACTGACCCAGAAATCACATTATACCAAAATTAGAGCAAAAATGAGGATAATTCATGCTAAATATTCAGAGTTCAACCACTGCATTTATATGTATGTCTCATTTCAGCTATATTTTCTACTATTGGAAAATTTACTCTTTTGTCTTTTTAAGATTTTTAAATTAAAAAAAATAATTAAAGGTTGTTAATTCAACAACATTACTAAAAAACTATGATTCAACCTGCTGGGTCAGGGGAAGGATAGGAACAAGTTTTCTCTCTTATTTGTTTAGTCTAGTTCTATAAAAAATAGATGCAAAAGGAAGTTGATAATAAGCTTGAATCAGAGCAAACAGTCTTTACCAATATCCTATATTCTTTTTGGCAAATACAACTACACCCCCAATAGCCAAAAGGAGTCTTCAAATCTGTTTACTTAAAAATCTGTTAATTTCAAGATCCATTCTGAATTTGTTTCTTCTTGCTAAGCTAAATTTCTAGTTATCAGATGACTATATTCAGCATAATTATAGCATTCAACAATTGTTAGAATATAGCTTGTTATTAAATCATTGAATAATCAATTCCAACTTTCAATTAACAACATAGAATTGGATAATAGAAAAAGAATACAAAAGAGACATAATTATTACAGACTAAATGACAAACATTTTTAAAGTTGTATAGTAGAAATCTTTTACCTCTTGAAATAACAGTTTCTAATCCAGTTCCATTAATAAAAGCCCGTTTGATGGTTTGCGTCTTAATGTCTGTCCAGTATAGACGTTCTTCAGAAGCATCAAAGTCTATCACAGTAACATCATCAATATCAGGGACTGTAAAGGCCGTGATAAAGTTAAAATATGGATTATCAATATCCACCCCTCTGATTTCAGAACGTCGTGCATATAGAAGAAATTTCTTCATTTCTAGAAATGAAACAGAAATGTATTTTTCTTTATAAGCTTGGCAAGTTTGAAGCAGCTTAGAAATTCTAAACATTTGTTGATGATTTAATAGGTTTTTAGCATATGAAAAACGTGACCAAGATTTGATAAAAATATGAAAAATAAGTTAAAATCCTTAAGTCATTTTTTTTAATGCCAAGAAATTATCAGTAATTGATCTGATCTTAGAATTTCAAGCAAACTTTTTAAAAGACATGCACTTTACAAATCTCAAATGACCACATTTGTCTTTGTTTATAATCATAAAAATATTGCAGTGTAGTAGATGCTTTTGAAGGAATCTAAGAACATTTTTCTCTATATGATCTTTGAATAAAATGAGGTTGAACATTGCTTTTAAAAAATCATGTTCATTTTTTTCATATCAAAATTAGGCTAATGTTAAAGCCTAACATACTGTAAATTTTTGTGAATCTGTAGTAACTAACATTGTGAGGCATTCTATTATTTTTACTTAAATAGGCACCTTTCTTGCACCCAGTTTGTGAAATATTGGTAGATTTAATAGAAAGAGGAGTCACAGATATTCTACTTTCTTGTTTTTCTCCTTTGGGGTTGTTGTTGATATTTGAGATATGTTATTATTGTGAAAATTTATTTAAAGCCAAGGGTACCTAAATTTCTGAGTTAAAATTTGATGAATACACTTTCATTGGCCCTTCAAAGTAATTGGTTTGCAAATCAACAAAAATTACTAATAAAACAAAACATAGTCTGATTTTCATTCACAAATTTTAGTATCAATTTTTGGTTTAAATAGGCTGCTAAAAGTTTTTTTACAAATCTTCCAAAATTATATATTTTACTTCATATTTTCTCCCTTCAAGTTGATAATCCCCTATAAAATGATGCTGAAGTAACTTTAGGAGAGCAGGAGGAGATTAAAGCTGTTAAGCACATCTTTGTTATGCAGGTTACCTACATCATCATTTTTTGATAATGCATTTTCACTTGCAAATCTCCCTGTTCCGTAGAGATAAACTCTGCTAACACACCAAATAAGAAAGTAGCAAGAAAAAAAGTGAATAAGATAACAAGCAGCAAAGTGCAGCCTATCACATGTTTAAAGAATTTGTCAGTGTCTCCCAAAGTAGATGACTCATCAATTGAGTGAAAATAGCACCACCTCAAATGCTGGTTTTTAAGGACATTAAAAACCTCTCCTGCTTTACTGTGAGGAAAATCCAAATGCTAATACAATCGGAGAGGATTCACTTTGGAGTTCCTGTGAGATCTGGGAGAAATTTACCATAGCAAGTCTTCTTGTTGGAGGAAAGCTTCATCAAGTGGGGGCACGCACAGGCAGCACTCCTGTTATGATTGATCAGACACATGTGCGAGCAGGGGCCTCTGCCGTCGTTAGCTGCACAGGGATTGGGAGCTGCAATTAACAGGGAAATATTAACAGTGAAGAAGGAAGAACACGTTAGCGGGCCTCCGAGGGTGACAAGGGTTATTCACTTAATGATTCAAAGTGAAGTTCCCTAGATAGCACACATTACAAGTGATTAATATGACAATAATGACAATCATACACAGTTATTACATTAATAAAAACATTTTTCCTCATCAAAGATAACAACTAAGATAACTCCCTCAAGTTCCTCTAAGATGAATGATATTCATTCTATTGCCTTAGAAGCAAAGGGTTTTTTTTTAAGTATTTAGTCTGAGAAACAATCAGGAATAGCTATTAAATTTTGTATAAATTAAACTCAGGTAGATGATCATGCAGGTGTCAGGAGTTCCAATTGAGAAACTGATATTACATACACTGTGTATCCTTTCAGGCCATTTCTTTTTTCAAATCAGAGGCCTATATGAATAAAAATTTCATCTTCCTTTATTATAAAGATGTCTTTTTTTGCTGTATTAACTTATTCCATGGCTAAATATTGCTACATACTCATATTTACTATATTGCATCGTATACAAAACTTGATATCTTCAAATTTAAAATGGAATATTAAATTTTGTGTTTGATCTCATTCTCTCATTCTTTTGTGTTTATTATTTTGTCATTGTTAGGTAGTTAGAATAAGAAAAAGGAGTCCAGAATGGCAGTGGCTAAAAGACAAGGAAGGGAAAAGCCTGTGAAAATAGAACAAAAGAAGGTCCGAGGACTGGAGTGAGGACCTCAGGTAGAACAAACAGCACTCCTGGCTAGCCCAGTTTACATAGGGCAGGCCCGGGGGAGGAGAAAAAACATATAAAAGAGGAGCCAAAGGACTGGAGGTTTCTCTCTTCTCTTCGAGTCTTTTGGGTCATCATGCCCTCACACCTCGAGGATGTATTTTCTTTTATTTTCTAAATGAAACTGAGTTGTAACATGGAGCTATAACACTGATCCATCTGAGAGCTATAACACTGGTCCGTCACTTCAAATTTTTGTTGTGACGAGACAGAACTAAGGAAATACACACTCCCCAGACATCATCATATCTTTTGGATAAGATTTTAATCTCAATTGATCCAATGTTCTCTTAAATATTATTTTTATAAAGTCTATCTAGTAGGACAAATTCTATAGAACTATGCTGGTTAACTGAGGGCAGAAAAGAATTATACCTTCTGATTTCAGCGGCAATACTTTAGTTTTCAACTAACAATATTTTCCTAACAAATGGATCTATTGCTCAGAGTAGCAGTATCAGTCTTATAGACTTTTAAACCACAAAGAACAAAAATCAATAGGTTATAATAAGAATTTAGAGGTTAGGGAAATTAACTGAATTTAATAAATGCTCAAGGTGGCCTTTGGCAGTTTTCAGGACCCTCCCCATAAGATAACAAAAATGACCCATGTCTATGCATTTGATTTAAAAAATAAAAACAAAAAAGAAAATGAAAGACTCAGAAATATTTTCCCAAGCAAATAAATTAAGGACAAACATTATTAGAAAATAGTGGAGACTAAAGTTGAGAGATTCTTTATGAGTGTAAGTCTCTCTGTCACATGGTATGCATACCTACTAAGTTGCTTCAGTCATGTCCGCTCTTTGCAACCCTAAGGACGGTAGCCCCCCAGGCTCCTCTGTCCATAGGATTCTCCAGGCAGAATCCTGGAGTGGGTTGCCATGCCCTTCTCTAGGGGACCTTTCTGACCCAGGGATGGAACCTGTGTCTCCTGAGGCTCCTGTATTGCAGGCAGATTCTTTACCACTGAGCCAGTGGGGAAGCCCAGCACATGGTATAAATGCCACATATTCTGCTTTCTTTCCTTTTAACTTCATCTATTATAATTGGCTCAGATGGTAAAGAATCTGTAATGTAGGAGACCCAGGTCCAAACTCTTGGACAGGAAGATCCCCTGGAGAAGCAAATGGCAACCCATTCTAGTATTCTTGTCTGGAGAATCCCAGGGACAGAAGAGCCTGGTGGCCTACAGTTCATGAGGTCAGAGAGGACTGCGTGATGAAGTAGCAATGCTACAATGGGTGTCTTTAAGGAACTAAAGGTTAGAAAAGCAAGAGGTTAGATGGGAAGATTATTAAGGAGCAAAGATGTTACCAAAAAGGAAGTGAAATAAAGAGGCACTGTTGAACTGTTAGCTATCTAGAATAGGGTTACCCAGTTACTGGTACATAGGGAAAAAAAAAAAAAACAACCCTCAAAGTTTTAAATTCTTGAAAAAAAGAAGAAAATGGGGGGAAAAAGGGGATAAAAAAATAAAAAATAAAGAGGAGTAGAGGGAGGAAAAGAAAGAAGGAGATATTTGTTTAAAAACACTGACATGGAAAATGCTATTCCTCTCAAAAAAATTAAAAGCAAAATCCATGACAACTCAATAACAAGTACTTGGATTTCACTTTAAACATCATTATCTTTAGCCTGGAATCATATTAACTTTTCTCAACATCGTATAATTGTGATAAAAAGCTTTCTAAAATCAACAATAACATATTAAATTATATTAAATAATATATATATTATAATAATACTATTGTATATTAAATTATATATGTATATACACACACACATTAAAGTAAAAAAATACACTTTGTAGCCCAATATCTATATTAATGATAACACTGTAAGATAATATTAACAATATTTTGTGCTTCATGGTGAGGAAAAATCCACAAAGCCTTCTTTCAATTTTTATCTTTTCTCACTTTGAAATAATGGACTTAAATCTTTTTGATGTTATTTCTAACTATACATTTAAATAGATACCTACTCTAATTACCAAATTAAGGAATTTGGTTTTCATCCTCACATCTTCGTATAAAGCAAGGATCAGCAAATATGGATCCTGGAGCTTTATCTGGTTCACTGTCTATTTTTATGAATAAAGTTTTATTGGACCATAGCCATGCTCATTAATTTACATGTTATTCACATGACTTTATCACTATAATAGCAGAGTTGAACAGTTTCAGCAGGGACCACTTGGCATAAAAAGTCCTAAAATACATTTTCTGGCTCTTTACAGACAATACCTGATACAAAGTTACTATTTTATAAGAAATACTATTGCAATATCCAATATTAATATGAAGATTGTAAACCCCTACAAAACCAAAACTATCCCATGTATTGTATCCAGGAGATGGGAAAAACTGACCAGTTAATGGGATGTTATAAAGAATATTAACAGATGAAATCCAAATATAGGTGTGCAACTTGGGTTCATTGATAATTCTTATTATCAAAACTCAAGTTGACCAAACAAAGTCCTTTAAACATATGTAACACCCCTCTTATATTTACTCATTGAATACATATTTATGAATCACCTCATATTCTGCCTAGTTTTAAAAAGCTGGGTATAACAGACGATAAGAGACGGTTCTTGCATCAAAGAATTTAAGAGTCTCTACTCTTACCCCATACACCATTCTCTCCAAATCTATGGTCACTGGCTCAATTTAGGTTCTTTGCATCTCTTGCTTGGATTGCTGCTCTAACTTCCTAAATAATCTCTTAATTTTCAGTCTCTCCTCATTGCCTATGGTAACTTTCTAAAATACAGACTTGCTCATATAGTTCCTTTGCTTAAAAATCTTGGATAGTTTCTCTACTTTAGATAAGTCTTCTTCACAAAGACACACATTTTATCTGCTACCATTTCCTCCAAGGTTTATCAACACTAGCCAGATTGGTTTGCTCAGTTGCTCAGTCATGTCCAACTCTTTGCGACCCCATGGACTATATTCCACTAGGCTTCTCTTTTCATGGGGTTCTCCAGGCAAGAATACTGGAGTGGGTTGTCATTTCCTCCTCCAGATCTCCTAGACCCAGGGATTGAACCCACATCTCCTGTGTCTCTTACATTGTTAGGTGGATTCTTTACCACTGTGCCACCTGGAAGCCTTCCAGATTGATTTACCTGCTGTTTTTTTACCTTTCATTTTTTTGTTTGTTTGTTTTTTAATCCTGATCCACTCTGTTTATTTTTATCAAAGATGTCATAAGTCTTCTAAATTCCCCAAATTTTAATTTCAAAGATTTTTTTTTTACTTCTCTTTCACTATCATATTTAATTGTCAAGTATTACCAGACTTGCCTATTATGTGCCCTTTCTTTCCATTTTCACCTTTCCTCTTGCAATATAAAATTATTTCATCACTTTGGAGTAACTGCTATAACCATGTAACTAGTATTCTATAGTACTGTCAAAAGTATATTAATCTCTGTTTCAAAGATACCATCCTACTTTGTAGTTTCATCTACCATTTTCCTACTACATACACATTATGCACATGGTAAAAAGGACTCCAAATTGTTCCTTGAACATCTATAGCTTGTCTTTTTCTACTCCACAGAAAATATTTTCTTCCTGTAGAATTTCATTACCAACATCCTTACATTATTATTTCATGAATCAGCTTGAGTTATTTTTCTTTCACAAAATATTTTCTAATGAAACTAGCTAATGCTGATTTATTCCAACTCTAAATATTAGTTTCAGTTATCAATATAAAAGGCATTAGGCATTTATTATTTACAGTCTTATTTTCTAATTGTCTTTGACATGTATTGCATATTTTTATCATTTTACCCTGTTCTCTCTAGGTAAATCAGGGGTAGGGAAACCATTTTTTTTTGGTTTTTTTCTATAAAAGGCCAAATTGTAAATATGTTCACCTTTGTAGCCCTTATACCCTTTCTAGTAATTTTTCAACTTTGCTACTACAACAAAAAGCAGCCATGAAACAATATGTGAATCAACATGTATAGCTATGTTCAAATAAAATTTTATTTGCAAAATTTGCAGAAGTCTAAAGTTAGTCTGAGAGGCTTAGTTTGTCAAATTCTGAGTCTTGGTTTGTCAAAGTCTATGCTGGCAGGAACTATGACTTATCAACATATATATAGTTTTTCTCCTAAAATTTCCACGTGATCTATTACTGTTTTGGATTCATACACATGCTCATAAACATATGCATGTCTATGTTCTAACAGGGCAACAATCTAAAATGTTGAAAGTAAACTAAGAGACAGCTATAGATGAGCTATAGCCATAGCTTTAGGAGAGCTATAGATGAAAACATTAAATAATGCATAACTACAATACTTTACTGGAGAATGAAATGCTAATTATGCAATCATACAAGACTGATGTGTGCTCTGTAAAAAAAACAGTATCATTAAGATAATCTCATATTTCATGCAAAACTGTGTTTAATTGCAGTCCATTTTTCACCAGCAAAAAAAATAAACACTTTAAACCCAATTACTTTATCCATTAAGTTCAAATAAAATATACATAAATGTGGATGCAATATAAAGTATATACAATATTTATTTACCTAACAATACTAAGCTTAAAGCAGAAGAATCTCAAGACCCAATGCTAGATAAGAGAAACATTTTTCTCTGTGCTGTGTAATCATTGTTGATAGTAATTAATACTCATCATGTTAATGAAATTTGTTTGTACCAAATAATTATTAACATACAAAATGCATATCTATTATAACTATATTTTTAGTTATAATTTTCTGTTTGAAAAGAATTTAATTTTTTGAAATGAATTT
Source organism: Cervus canadensis (assembly GCF_019320065.1). Classification (NCBI taxonomy): domain Eukaryota; kingdom Metazoa; phylum Chordata; class Mammalia; order Artiodactyla; family Cervidae; genus Cervus; species Cervus canadensis. The sequence continues at coordinate 21,614,005 of NC_057400.1, forward strand.
AAGAATGATCTTACTATTAAGCATTAATTCCAAATCCTTTTCCCTTTGACAAATATCTACAAATTACAATTTTAGTATTTGATGTTGAAGAACTAGAAGAATCCCTTATTTAAAACACACACATACAATAAAATATGTGCAAGTACAAGATGTTCTTATTGCTTTAATTTACAAGTTTCTATCAACACCAGGTATGCAGGAATTACTTTCATCAAAACTCATATTTTACAGATTAATTTTATACTGTACTCTATTTTTATGAAGTAGAAAAAAAATCTAAAAATCTTATCTTCTATAGACAGCTGTATTTCAAAGTGAAAATATTTAAAAGCCACATATACTATTTCCATTTATTTGTGTACAGTTTTCTGTAAAAAGAGTGAATTCAAACATGTAATATCATGCTACATTTATTGGTGAGATATATCTTAAAATACCAATGAATTTTCAGATTTTCTAAGAGGTGCTATGTCTTTCTGACTTGCTATTTACTTTTACTTGCTGTATAATTTAAAAGAAGAAACATTTGTGCCAGAAAAATTTCTATGTTCACAATGATTTAATAATCACAAAGCTTTTGTCTAAAACAGTGGTTCTCAACCAATGGTAGTGGTGGTGAGGGGGGATTTTGTCCCCTCAGGAGCAATTAAGAACGTCTGGAGACATTTTTGAATGACATAACTGGGGTTACCAACTGGCATTTTAGTGAGTAGAGGCCAAAGATGCTAATAAATGTCATATAATGCAAAAGAATGTTCCCCCTCCCAACTAAGAACTATCTACCTCCAAATATGAAAGGTACAGAGGTTGAAAAGTTTTGATCCTGGATTGGAACTCTGGACTCTGCATCTTAATGTATCTGAATGAAGAGCTCATAAATACTTACATTTGTATTTCTGAGGCAAGTACATCAAACAACCAGTGTCAAGGAAGAAAGAATTTTATGATTTCTTTGATACTAATTTTTCCACTGTTCCAAGATAAACTATATTATAGCATAATTTTAAAATAGCAATTTATAATGTAGCTATACTATCTACCTATAAATTCATTTACAGTTTAGCTGTTTGACATTTGTATTACATTTTGACAAAGAAATAATGCTAAAATGGAAATTAAGTTTTTCAGGTGAATCAACAAAACCCATTAATTTAAAATGTGATTTAAAGATGCTACAGAAAGATTTACTGAAAAATTAAATTAGGTGCAGGTCTACATAACTAGTAGTGGGAGCAAAAGACTACCTGTTACAGGAAGGAGGTATAAGAGTAGAAATTGAGTTCCATTGTGATTTTTCATATCAACAGTTGGAATGACTTAGCAACATATTTTTGGTATGTTTCAACTCTTATTTCTCCTCTTTATTGGTAATTTTGTCTCTCTCTTTTACTTGGCTCTCAGTATTGCACAATGTTCTAATACCTCACAGAAACCTGACAAGTTTACTTAGATCTCAAAAATTTCTCTTTGCTTTGCTATCACCTTCCGTTCACTTTGCCTCAGTCAGAAATTTCATCCCTTCAAAGCTGCAGATATCAAAAAGTAAAGGTAGAGGCATTTTACCTGTTTCATATCAGCTTTCCATTCTTAGAAATAGTATTTTAAACTAAGGTCCATTTCAAATTTTTTAGTATTTATTTATTCTTTTAAGCTGTGTGATTCTATTTCATATTTTATTTTTTGGCCATAAGATGTAGTATGTAGGACCTTAGTTCCCTGACCAGGGATTGAACCTGTGCTGCCTGCATTGGAATCAAGGAGTCTAAAGTAGTAGATCAAGGAAATCTCTTAATGTCCATTAAAAACAAACAAACAAACTTCTATTGATAGTATATAAATATGTGAAAGAAAGAAATACCAAAAAAAAAGTGGGAAATAGTATTTTTAACAGAATTAATAATATGTAGAATGGAAGGAATATGTATATGCAAGCAGAGACAGAGAGAGGAAAATGTTTTATATGATAGGTCATAGATCTTGATATAAAAAACTGTGGAAGTGAACAATTTAAGTAACCCAAAAATATTTGAGATTCAGCTCCACCACACTGAAACATAGTTTTAAGAGTATTACATTTTTTTAACTATTTTTAATTGAAAATGTTGCTTGTAGTTAAATATACTAATAAGTCCAAGTGGAATCCCTCATTCAAGTTTTATAAGGATACTTTGTTTCCTAAAGCAGCAATAATATTACTAATATTCTTAGGGGCTTCCCTGTTGGCTCAGATGGTAAAGAATCTGCCTGCAATACAGGAGACCTGGGTTTGATCCCTGGGTTGGGAAAATCCCCAGGAGAAGGAAATGCTACACAATTCAGTATTCTTGCCTGAGGAAATCCCATGAACAGAGGAGTCTGGTGGGCTACAGATCAGGGGGTCGCAAAGAGTTGGACATACTGAGCGACTAACACACACACACACACACACAATATTCTTAGAAACTAGTTTTGTTTTTGTTTTTTAATAGTATCAGCTAATTTTCTTGCAAATGTTGTCAAGAAAAGTTTCATTTTCTATAGAAGTATTTCCCTGAAGCAACTGGAAGCCTTAAATCATTTCAGTGTTAAAACAACTCTCTGAGAAACAGTCTGGAGTTCACCTTGTATTGTCATAACATAGAGGGCAAGTGAGATAAAAATTGATAGAAAAAATAAAAGTTCCAAAAATGGAATAATTTGTTTTTATCACGATGAGCTAGAAAATGTGCTAAGTGTTTCTATAAGCATTATTCCCTTTATTTCTCTTACTGGCCATTTTTGTTCTTACACATAAATTACCCTTGTTTTATAGAAGTGTTAACTTAATTCTGAAAATGGTGAAAAGAAAAGAATACTTACAATCATACAACTTTTAAGAAAGAAATACATTTTCAGATATCAGAGTGCAACCACTAACCATTATATATACTACCTTTCTAAATGAACTAAATCACTTAATTTATTTGGCCATTTAACAATTTATGGGATAGATAATGGATACTGTTTTAGAATATGATTTTTTAAATATATATATTTAATCTAATTGCTATAACCTTGACAATGTCCTAATATTCCATTCATTCTGTTTCTGGATTTTGATTTGATTTTCTAAGGGGTATTGTCATTTTGATTTGTTACACAGAACAATTTGTACATTTGCCAGTTGATAGGTGTTTCAAGAATAAAAATAAAAGGGACAGTTGAGTCCACACCAGTGTTTGAGGGTAAAATAAAGTGGACTCTGCAAAATAGTACTTTTATTATCAACAGGTACTAAGTCCCCATTGAACTGAGGCTTTCTCAGAAGAAAAGCTTCTTTAAGAAAAGAAAAACATTTTTTAATTGGTGAAAATCTAATTAATAAAAATATTTTCAAAACTCTATATTTTAAGTGACAATCATATTCTTAAGCTATTTCAAGAAAAGATTCCAAGGCTTCCCTGGTGTCCAATGACTAAAGAGTCCGCCTGCCAATGCAGGGGATGCAGGTTTGATCGCTGCTCCAGGAAGATCCCACATGCCACGGGCAACCAAGTCTTGTGCCACAGCTACTGAGCCCACGTGCTGCAACTGCTGAAGCCCGTGACCCTAGAGCCCGCGCTCTGCAACAAGAGAAGTCTGCACACCACAACAAAGTGGAGTCTCTGTTTAGCGCAACTAGAGAAAGCCAGTGCAGATCAGCAAAGACCCAGCACAGCCAAAAATAAATACACAAATAAATAAATAACTCTTAAAAAAAAAAAAAAAATTCCAATCAGAGAAAGTGAGGAAAGAAATGTGAAACAAAATTGAAAACCAAACACACACACAAAAATCCATGTGTAATCTTTCTATATCCGTGAAAAAACACAATTCCACTACTAGGCGTTAAGTCACAACTGAATTTGTGATTAAGAAAACATCTTTATGGTGGGATGTTTCAAAAGAACAGCATGTATACTATCTATGGTGAAACAGATCACCAGCCCAGGTGGGATGCATGAGACAAGTGCTCGGGCCTGGTGCACTGGGAAGACCCAGAGGAATCGGGTGGAGAGGGAGGTGGGAGGGGGGATCGGGATGGGGAATACGTGTAAATCTATGGCTGATTCATATCAATGTATGACAAAACCCACTGAAATGTTGTGAAGTAATTAGCCTCCAACTAATAAAAAAAAAAAAAAAAAAAAAAAAAAGAAAACATCTTTATGGTGTCTGAATCAAAATGTAAGATTAGAAAGATTCTGAGCTCACCTCCTCCCATGGATACACCAAAAGCTACATATAAAACAACAATCTCTGAGAATAGCTTGAAGTGAAACAGATTTTCTACAACTAAATATATAAAGAAAAGATGCCATTGAGACAGGCAGGATAGATAGAGACTCAGTCGAGTTAGAAGCTACACCCTCAGAGCAGAGATACACAAGTGGGAGGGTTATCCCAACTGCCTAGGTCTCTACTGAGGAGCCCAAGCTCCAAATTGGGCTTCCCATCAAGAATACCTTCCCAGAATGTCTGGCTTTAAAACCAATGGGGCTTACTTCCAGAACAGCCAAAGGGCTGTGAGAAGTGAGACTTACTCTGTTTGTGAACCGGTTGTCCACAAACTCAATAGTTCTGACTCCCAGTAGACAAGCAGTACAGTTAGGCAAAATGAAGAGACAAAGAATAGCTTCCCAATGAAAGATCAACAAAAAACATCAGAAAAAGAACTAAATGAAACAGAGATAAGCAGTTTATCAGATAAAGAGTTCAAAGTCATAGTCTTAAAGATGCTCACTGAACTTGGGAGAAGAATGGAATAACTCAGGGTGTACTTCAACAAAGGGATAGAAAATATACATAAAAATATCAAAATAGAACAGAAGAAAACAACTGAAGAGAAAAATACATGATGGGGAATCAACAGCCAATTAGAGAATGCAGGATATACCAGTGATCTGGAAGATAGGGTAGTGGAATTCACTTAAATAAAACAGCAAAAAGAAAAAGAAACACACACACACACACACATATGTGTGTATATATATATATATATTTGAGTATAGTTTAAGGGATCTATAGAACAACATCAGGCATATAAATTATCCCATTATAGGGTCCCAGAAAAAGAAAAGAGAAAGAGAGAGAAAACCTATATGAAGAATAAACGGCTGAAAATATATAAAATATATTTTCCTTCCCTGGTGGCACAGATGGTAAAGGATTTGCCTGCAATGCAGGAGACCTGGGTTCTATCCCTGGGTTTGGAAGATCCCCTGGAGAAAGGAATGGCAGTCTACTCCACTATTCTTGCCTGGAGAATTTCACGGACTGAGGAGCCTGGTGGGTTATAGTCCATGAAGTCGCAAAGAGTCAAACATGATTGAGTGAATAATACTTTCACTTTCATTATATTTTCCAGATATAAAATAAATGTCATTGTTGCAAAATATAACAGGGGATATAATCATAAATATTTTAATACCTTTGTATGGTGACAGATGGCTATTAACCTTATCATGGTGACCAACTTATAAGGTACTCTACAAAGACAAAACACTATGTCATACCCCTAAAACTAACAATATAGTGAACTATATTTTTAAAAAAAACGAGTTTAGAAAAACAAAAACTTTGGTCTGCGAGAGGGCATAGAGAAGGGCAGCAAACCCACTGGATGGGAGAAGGTGTGCATACTAGAGAGGAAACTCACATTTTCTTCATATTTACAAACAATTTAATCTATAAGATGGGGGAGGACCGTAAAACAAAGTAACTAAGAAAATTGTCTATCTACCTATCTATCCATGCATCCATCTATCCATCTATCTTTCTATCTATCATTTACTTAACAACACTTACACTGTGCTTACTATTTGCCAGGTATCTTCTGTGCTTTTAAGAGACTAATGCATTTAACTTTACAAGGATTCCAATTTATAGTTGAAACAACTAACATAATGGTCATGCTGTCAGGATATGATAAAGTTAGAATATGAACTAGTCTGGTTCTAGAAGCTTGCTCTTGATTACTATGTCTCCTAAGCGGATTGCTATGAAAGCTGTCTTTTTTTTTTTTTTGCATTTACATTTTGTTACTTAACACTATAGTCTTATTATTTAATGAACTGTATTTTTTAGTAAAAAGACTTCGACATTTATACTAACCTCGGACATATTTAGGATCACTGGGACACATGCAAACAATTCCACTGAAAGTGCTCTAAATAAAATTATAGCTGACCTTCCTCCAGGTTGCCAAATCAATGAATACCTTCATGCCTTGATCTTTCTTGACTTCTCTGCAAGAGTTAACACTATTGACCACTGTCACCTTGAAACTCCTCTTACTTTTTTTGACTGTGCTCTTTTAGTTCTGAAATCTCTTGGCCATCCTCTTCTCAGCATCTTTCTTTGCCTTTCTCATTTATATTAGTTTTCTCCAAGGTTCTGTGCTTGTCCTTTTCTAATTTTATATAACAGTCTTAGGAAATCTTATTTATCTTCTTTATCTTCAATCTACAATTGAATGACTATAAAAACTGTAGTTCCAGACCAAGTTCTTTTTGCCTTTATAACCCTGAATATTCAACCATGTCCTAGAGGTACCTCAAATTCCACATATCCAAACTTTAATTTTTTGATTTATCCTTTAATTCAGGTGCCAGTAAGCTTTGGCCTACAGGTTAATACTGCCCTTTGGGTTACTATTTTTTAATTGGAGGAAAAACACCAAAAAAATAGGGAATAAAATGTTATAACACATGAAAATTAAAAGAAATTTCAATGTCAGTGTCCATAAATAAAATGTTATTGAAACACAGTGATGGTCACTCACTTTTCATTTGACTGCTGTTACACTGCCTCAGCAGAACCAAGTAGCTCAGCAAAGACCATATAACCTGCAGGGCCTCAGACACATACAATAGGGCCTTCCACAGAAAAAATTCTGCTCACCCCTCCCTTATGTGGCCTCTGTGTCACACGTTGATGGTGAAGACAATGATAGAAACTAGAAAACTAAGGACATCTCAAATTTTCCTTTTCTTGCCAAACTCCCCTACTCTACACATCTCTATCACTTTTTTTTTTTTTCTTTAAACTGACTTTGTATATGGCAACTCCAGGCTTCCCAGGTGTTGCTAGTTGTAAAGAACCAATGCAGGAAATGTAAGAGACATGGGTTCCATCCCTGGGTTGGGAAGATTCCCTGGAGAAGGGTATTCCAACCTATTCCAATATTCTTGCCTGGAGAATCCCATGGACAGAGGAGCCTGGCGAGCTACAGCCCATGGGGTTGTACAGAGTTGGATGTGACTGGAAGCAAGCTTAGCACACATGCACATATCTCAGTTCCACCATTCTCTCTGTCCTGGTATCAGCTGTCTCCTGATCTACTGAAGAAGCTAGGCGCTACACCCTACTAGAATCCTACCTACAGTTGTCTCTCTCTAGTCTACCCCTTGTATAGATGAAGTCAAGTTCCAGCATGTACTTCTGTTATTTTCCCTTCATTGACCAAATAGTTTCAATGTTTTTCTCATTTGTTCAGGGCAGTGGTTCTTAAGGCAGCATCAGCATTCCATGGGAATTTGTTAAAAATAAAAAGTTTTAGGTCATACCATAGACCTATTGAATCAGAATATCTTGGATAGAGGCCAGAAATTTGTGATTTAATGATCCCTCCAGTAAATTTAGTGCACATTTAGGTTTGACATCACTTGAACACTTATCCAGTTATTCTTAAGGATGAACAATGAAATTTCTTTGTAAGGGGACCTTTTAAGTCCCATTATGGTTTGATTCCAACCCAATCTTGTATACCATGCATTCCTTCCTTACTTCTAGCTGCTCCAGCCTACAAATGAAGAAATATGAACCCAGAAGTTAATCAATTTGCCTTAGGTAACAAGATCAGTGAGTGACAAAGGAAGAAACTGAATTAGGCTAAGCCCAAGGACTTTTTTAGGACCATTCCATTCTACCTTTTAAAATATATTTCCTATAATTTTAGTTTCAAAATATGATCATAATAATTATTATTTAATTGACCCCAGTTATTAATTTAGCTTGTTCTCTTTCCAGACTATAAACTACAAGAAGGTAAAAATTGGTTTGCCCCATGTGAAGTGAAAGTCACTCAGTTGTGTCCGACTCTTTGCAACTCCATGGGCTACAGGGGCCATGGAATTCTCCAGGCCAGAGTACTGGAGTGATCCCCTTTCACTTCTCCAGGGAATCTTCCCAACCCAGGAATCAAACCTAGATCTCCAGCATGCCAGGCTGATTCTTTACCAGCTGAGCCACAAAGAAAGCTCAAGAATACTGGAGTGGGTAGCCTATCCCTTCTCCAGTGAATCTTCCTGAGGCAGGAATCAGACCAGGGTCTCCTGCACTGCAGGCTGATCCTTTACCAACTGAGCCATCAGGGAAGCATGGGAACGTGTCAATAAAACTTTACTCTCTACTGCCATCTGGGGATTTGATAGAACAGTTCCAAGGAGGATCTCAATAAGAATTCAGTGTCTTCTGCCTGCAGAGCGTAGTGCTTCAGGCAAGGGCTCTGGGGTCACTCTCCCTGGGGTAAGATAATGAGGCAATTATCCTCATTAGTGGATATTACTGGCTGTTAGACCTCGAGCAAATCACTTGGCATACCTCTCCTTTAGGCTCCTTATCTGTAAAACTGGGTTGCCAACCACCAACCTCATGGAATTAGAATTAGTATTAGGTGATATTATTGTTATCATTATTAATACTGTTCTCATAAAAGGCTTAGCTATACTCTGTAGTTAACACAGATAAATAAATGACACTCCTTTACTCAAATATTTTATTATCTAGGTGGGTAACTAAAACAGAATTAGGAAAATATTAAATAACTATACATATTCTAAGTGCTAAGATAGTTCTTCATGGTGTTAATTAAGAATGTGGAGATAAAATATGAATTATGTACAGATTTATAATTGGTATGTGGTTTTGAAGTGAGAAAGCCTCTCAGGAAAATATTTTATTTCCTGCAAGTCTTGGTGTAGATTGAGAGCAATATCTGGAAAGCACTAAATAAAATATGATATAAGTGCATACCTTTCTTATTATTACAAAGTCATGATGATGAAACCACTTTTACTAATGCTTAATCATGCATGCCCAGATCTTATTATCCAAACACAAACTAACATATGGCTCAAGAGAAGTCTATCATAAAACCTTTATGATGCTGCTGTGCTTTTTTTTTTAATACATTCAAAACTTATTCAATTAAAAACTGTGCTTTGCTGATAAAAATATATTTAGACTAGATGGCTTCTTGAATGTAAGTTGTTCATTTTATCGTAAAGGGAAACCTACAATTTTGATGTTCTTGTTCATTAAAAAATAACAAATATATTTATTTATGCAACTTCTCTCTTTGCTAAAGAAACAATATTCTCCGATGCATTTATTCAGTAAATGGCCATAGGTATCAACTACATGGTATAAATTTCCAAAATACACCAAATATAGCAAATGGACAATTTAGGCTAAAGTATGCAGTTATCAGTCCACTTAATGGAGTAGGGTGAATATATATCTTCCAGGGCATATGGGGATACAATATGTTTATTCTAACCAGTGTGAAAATATAGTAAAATGTATATAAATTTCTAGTTCTGAATATTCCAGTATTTTATAGTCAAATTTTTGTCCTCAGTCCTATGGTTGCTATAACAATAAAACTGTTACCTTGTATCCTCCCTACTTTATACTTTCTTGCTTTACTTTTTTTGACCTAGGAGATGGTAACAATCCAAACCACCTGCCTTATCTCCAATCTCTTACCTCTTCAATATCATCTTCAGTTTAGTATCATAACTGCATGGCTAATAATAAATTCTATGTCATTTCTATACTTAGAAATGTTTGGATTTGCCACCAAGAACAAAAGCAATAAAACAAAACAAAACAAAAATGGGACTACATCAAACTAAACAGCTTCTGCCCGGTGAAAGAAACCATCAATAAAATAACGAGGCAAACTACCAAATGGGAGAAGATATTTGCAAATTATATTTATCAGATAAAAAGTTAACATCCAAAATGTATAAAGAACTCATAGAACTCAATATCAAACAGACAATCTGATTGAAAAATAGGCAGAGGCTCTGAATAGATGTTTTTCTAAGAAAGAGATATGGATGGCCAACAGGCATATGAAAATGTGCTCAACATCACTAATCATCAAGGAAATGCAAATCAAAACCACAATGAGATATCATCACATATCTGACAGAATACCTACTATCAAATGATAAGAAATAACAAGTGTTGTTGAGGATGTGGACAAAAGGGAATCCTTGTGCACTATTGGTGATTATGTAAATTGACACAGTCACTAAGGAAAATAGTATGGAAGTTCTTCAAAAATTAAAAATAGAACTACCATATGATCCAGCAATTCCACTTCTGGGTGTTTATCTGAGGAAAAGGAAAAGATAAATTTGAAAAAATATATATGTATACATATATATGTGTGTGTGTGTGTGTGTGCACTGCTATGTTCATTCAGCATTATCTGCAATAGCTAAGAGTTGAAACAACCTACGTGTCCCTTAACGGAGGACCGGATACGGAAGATGTGAGGAGAGTGAGTATAATATAACATTCATGCTTGTGCTCAGTAAGTCCAACTCTGTGTGACCACGTGGACTGCAGCCCGCCAGGTTATTCTGTCCATGGGATTTTCCAGCAAAAATACTGGAGAGGATGGCCATTTCCTCCTCCAGAGGATCTTCCTGACCCAAGGCTTGAACTCATGTCTCCTTTGTCTCCTGCAATGTAGGCAGATTCTTTACCACTAAGTCACCTGAGAAGTCCTCTTAAAACAGTAATATAACCTAAGTTTCAACAAAAGAAGGCTAGGAAAATGATATGATTGCAACAACTGCATAAAACCCTTAATTTCTAAGATTTCTCTATCTATTTCTATGTGAAATAAATGAAAAGAAAAAATATCCTGAGCTAATTAAAATAAAGGCTGGTACTACTTCCATCAAATAATATAGAAAATATTAAATCAGTGTTAGCTTACAAAATGGAGAAGGCAATGGCACCCCACTCCACTACTCTTGCCTGGAAAATCCCATGGAGGGAGGAGCCTGGTAGGCCTCAGTCCATGCGGTCGCTAAGAGTGGGACACGACTGAGCGACTTCACTTTCACTTTTCACTTTAATGCATTGGAGAAGGAAACGGCAACCCACTCCAGTGTTCTTGTCTGGAGAATCCCAGGGATGGGGCGCCTGGTGGGCTGCCGTTTATGGGGTCGCACAGAGTTGGACATGACTGAAGTGACTTAGCAGCAGCATCAGCTTACAAAATTATTTTACAGTTTGATTATTATGTGATTAAGGTGACAATAAATTCTGGTCACTAATTCATAACAATCCTTTACCCTGGGGCTGACGGCTGGGATGGTAGATCTGAAGGTCAAACGGCTGCGCACTGGTTTTCTGAATCACGCTGACATTCTGCCCCGTCCACTTGTTGGCTTTTGACAGTGTGTTGGTCCTCCAGTCCGTCCAATAAACATCACTCCCATATAGAGACACAGCAAAGGGATGAGAAAGGTATTCATGACCTCGGATAATTTCTATCATGCTTGTTCCATCATAGAGGGCTGAATAAATGGCATCTGACCTACAGAAAAGTAAATGTGTCAGCAGTATATAAAAGCACATTCAAATAGTCCAGTGATATGCTCATACTACTTAAATGGCAAAAAAATTGTGTAAAAATATTTTTATGATCCTGTACCTGATTTTCAGAAAGATTTCAAAAAAAGGTATCATAACAAAAGCAAATAAAGTTCACCACCAATTTCAATGTATGTATACATGATACATGCACAGGAATACACATTTTAATTTTGTAAGTATTATCTGATGAAGGTTATAGAAAAGAAAGGAAAAAAAAATTAAACCTGGCATCTGTCCAAACTATCCTTTTTTCAAAGTGGTCCACCGTGAGTCCATTAGGCCAAGCCCCAGATTTCATGTCTTTGTAGATGGTTTTCCTCCCAGCACCACTCATGGAGGCTGATTCAATGCGAGGAAAATTGGCATCCCAATCTGTCCAGAAAAGAATTCTGAAGAAAAAGAAATGATGCTATTGATGATATTATTGTTTCAGTCATTCATTTCAAAAATATTTATTGAATGTCTATGATGTGCTAGACACTGGCTAGGTAAACAATCACATGTGAAACAGATGCATTATCTAGCCTCATGGGGCTTAGAGTCCAGAGCAAGAGACAGACTAAACAAATGCTTGAATATATAACTACAGCTTCTGAAACATATTCAAGAATAATTTTGTTATGAGAGTGAGTGGTAGATAAGTAATCTACTTTGAGAAGATAATCAGGGGGGAAAAAAGCAGTTTGAGAAGGTAATATTTAGACTGACTCTGAGAGAGGAACAGAGCATGACAAGAAAAATAAATGGTAGAAACAAAAGCCCTAATGAGGGAAAGAAAGTGGGTGACTGAGGGACAGAAATTAGGCTAATGGATTAGAAATGTGGCAGTGAGGATAAAGGGGAAATAGATGAAATTGGAGAGGGTGATATAACGGATCTTTTAAGATATGGCAATCATTTGGGTTTTGCCTTATCCCATATTTAAGCAGGAAAGAAATGTGGCATCATATATACAAATTCATTATGGTGAGTCAAGAGAATGGGTACATCAGATGGTTATTTTAAAGGACCAGGCAAATACGGTGGTAGCAGTGAAGAGAAGTGAATGGGTTCAAGGAATATTTTATTCCAAGTAGTTTGTAGTAGTTTAGTTACTAAGTCATGTCCAATTCTTGTGACCCCACAGACTGTAGCTTACCAGGCTCCTCTGTCCATGGGATTCTCTAGGCAAGAATACTGGAGTGGGTTGCCATTTCCTTCTCCAGGGGATCTTCCTGACCCAGGGATCGAACCTAGATCTCCGGCACTGGTAGGCAGATTACTTACCAACTGAGCTACAAGGGAAGCCCTTATTCCAAGAGGTGGAACTAACTTCCAGGACTAAATCAGTAGTGGATGTAGGGAATGAAGCAGAGAACAGAATCACAGGTGGCTGTGTTTCTTGTCTTGGCAAACTCAAGAGTAAGGACAGGCAGAGGATGTACAAGGGATCCATTAAGTGAAACGGAAAAAAAAATGCAAGAGAAATGCATTTTAAGAGCTGGGATTGAGTATGGATGGGTGTGGTGAGCAATCAAAAATACAGTTTTCAACTTTTTCACCTTGAGATTTTAAGACATAAAAAGGAGATTTCCAGGGAGCTGTATGGTATGTCAGGGTGAAATTCAGAGAAGGCATCAGAACTGTAGACATGAATTTGAAAGTATTCTGCATGGAGACGGCATTTAGATTCACATGAATGGAACAAATCATATGACAGAGGATGCAGAGGGGAAACAGAAGGACTTCATATAATTTGATTGACACATACATGCATTTTTATAAAACTTTCTTTTTTTTTTTTTTTACTAAATACTATTTGTAACTCTACAAAGTCACAGTATATGAACAGTTCCACACAAGAGGCATCAAATGTTTTATGTTGTGCATTTGATTTCTAAGGCTATTAGGTAATGGAGCGTTTATGTTTAATTGATAGTGGCCTAAACTGCTCATGCATGTTTCAGTCGTATATATATAATAATTACACAAGAATTCTGCAGTCATTACAACTAGTTAATGATTTCTTTTTGAGTGCTTACTATACTCTAAATACTTATTTTCAGAACTTTATGCAGATTATCTCATTTAATTCATCATGAAGCCATGGCTAAAGTTATCCATGTTTTATAAATGAGAAAACAAGCTTAGAAAAGTTGAATTCCTTGACCAGGTTATATGGCTAGCAAGTGGCAGATGAAGCCTGGAGTGCTGCAGTCCAAGGGATCGCAAAGAGTCAGACACCCTAAGTGACTGAACTGACTGATAGTTTTGCTATATAACCCTTAGGTATATGGATTGGGAAAACTGAAACAATCCTTTGGAACAAATTCAAGATTTCTTGAATTTGTGATTCAAGATTTCTTCTGTTAAAAAATGTATTATATCTATTTAAAGAAATGTGCCATGATATAAACTACGTATTCATTATGATTTCAATATCTGAGATGTACACAGTATCTTACAGTATATAGAAATTACAAATATGAAAGGATTAGATGACAATACAAGTTATCATATAATAAATTTATTTGGTATGTATGTTAAAAGCACATGGTGGGCAGGAAAGGAAATGAACCAATCTTCTTGATAAGACTGCAGGTTCCCTTACAACCTAAGCACCAGACATTTCAAAAATGTTATTAAATAATCACATCAATGTTGAATAATGGCAATTTATATGTTTTGTGTCAGACAAGCTTGGGACCAATGTTGGGATATGTCACTAATTAGAGCATACTTAACTCAGACTCCATTTGCTCATCTGTACATAAAAATTCTAACAGTATCACTTGAAGGAATATTTGATGAGTTAATAGATGTAAACAATTTAGCACACAGAATGCCTAGCACACAGAAAACTTTTGTGTCTGCACAAGCATCCACATATATTTACACCAGAACATTTTTTAAAGGCAAAATTTCAAAGTCATTTAAAATTATTAAACAAATGGGAACACACACACACAGAAAGAGAGAGAGAGGTTGAGGATTAATACTAATATTAATGTTTAAATGTTACAATATCATGTATGCGAAGGTAGATTAGTTTTATAAAGTAAGCATGAGTTAAGCCATGAAAAAATTTAAAGAAGTAGGTCACAGGAATAGGTTTATCTCACACAAAATTTCTCAAAAAATTGTTTATATTAAATTTTTGTTTGTTTGTTTCATGGACAGCTTTCTATAGCTCTAGAGATGGGACCAAACCCACAAAAATAATACCTAAATTATTAATTGTCTAACCACCAAATATCTGATAAGTAAGTTGTTAGGGAAGGATAAAGATGAACATTATTACATTAGAAGGCAATATCATTGTTGAAGCTGGTGATTAATACTAGGGAACTTATTTTACCATTCTTTCTACTTTGTATATTTGAAAATTTCTGTATAAGTATTCAAAAGTGTGACAAATCCAAAATTAAATTAATAGAAAAAATTTTTAAAAAGTATCAGGGATAATTTATAAAATCTTGTTTTTTTTTAAAGACTATTGTTTAAAGACAGGATTGTTTACATGAGAAAATACTAATTATCTGGAAATATCAATAACATATATATTGGGTATGTGTGTTAGTCACTCAGTCATGTCCAATTCTTTCAACCCCATGGACTGTAGCCCACCAGGCTCCTCTGTCCATGGAATTCTCCAGGCAAGAATACTGGAGCGGGTTGCCATTCCTTTCTCCAGGGTATCTTCCAAACCCAGGGATCAAACCTGGGTCTTTTGCATTGCAGGAAGATTCTTTATCATCTGAGCCACCAGGGAAGTCCAACATATGTATTACTTATAAGCTATTTCATACATAATTTGTTGCCTTAAAAATAAATACTAAACAAAGCAAAGATGAATTATTATAAAGCTGGTAAGCTATTTGGTCAAGTAGAGTAATATCCTTCTTGAAAACAGTAAATATAAAATGAATTATGTGTCTCACTTCAAATTTAAATTTACACATCTTTTCATGGCCACCAGGTTGTTATTTGTCAGCTTCCCTTTAAAGTTATCATTAAGAAAATAAAATTTAAAATAGAAACAAGATCAGCACAGCATCAATCAAATTCATTATGATATCTTGAAAAACAAGGTAAAGTAAAGATTTGCAAATCTGAAGATTAGGAAAAATAATCCCTGAAAACAAACAGTGAATTTGAGAGTCACAAGTAGTCTGAGTATATGTGGATAGACCACAGTGTGGGAGACCTGGTTTCAATCCCTGGGTTGGGAAGATCCCCTGGAGGAGGGCATGGCAACCCACTCCAGTATTCTTGCCTGGAGAATCCCGTGGACAGAGAAGCCTGGTTGGGCTACAGTCTAGAGGGTCACAAAGTTGGACAGGACTAAGTGACTAAGCACAGCATAGATCTGGACAACGCTGTACTCCAAACTCTAGGCTGATAACCCAAAGGCTTCTGAAGCATTGTCTTTTGCTTGTTTAACAAATAGAAAATTGATATCTCTTTTAGCTTTCTATCTTATGGTGTTGCATCAATTCCAATGTGCAAATAAGTAGCTCTGCAATTCTGCATTCTTCATATGTAGGTTCACTAGAAATAGGCACTGAAGACTTTTCAAGTGTATATTTCCAGTGGGCCAAAATACATGGCCTGTGACTCTTTGAGGAATTATAGAATAAGTGGTCCCTTCATTTCTTCACTAAATATAGCAGAGCTAAGCTGTTTCTTCTGTAGTGGTCACTATAGTTCTAATTTTTCATTAACTTAGGTGGGAAATTTTCAACACCTTGCATAATAATATATCCTAGAATTGCTGCTAAGTCGCTTCAGTCGTGTCTGACTCAGTGCAACCCCATAGACGGCAGCCTACCAGGCTCCACCATCTCTGGATCAGCACCTCTAAAAATGTTCTTAACCTTGCATAAGTCAGTGTACAATCAATCTTATAACTTGATTTTAAGGATCATTGTTTTATAAAGTTCTAGGCACTCTTTTGTACACTTTACTATGTTTCATTTTTAAAAAATCATTTATCTCTTACTACTTTCTTTTTATGTTTAAAATGTATTAGCATTTCAAAGACTCCATTATTTCTTCAAGTATACAAAGACTGAATAGCCCTTCTTATAAGATGTATGGAAATGTTCAACCATGATTGCTTTTAAAAAAGAGAGTACAGTCCACTGATCGACAGTTCCTGCATTCACAGGTTAGTGTGTATCAGGATTAAACTGGGTCAATGGACCATGAACAACTTGTACCATTACAGGTACAAAAGGGCTATTATCATCTTCAGGACAAGATGCAAAAGGTAAAAATAAAGGATCATGGCAAAAAGAGAGCTTACTTATCTATAATCTTTGGGTTGTCTAAAACCAACAATGTTTTTATTAGTTTCATCTAGAAATGCTCCCAGATTAAGCTAAAATTTTATTTAGATGTCTTACTAATCTTCACAATGACTATATCTGCTTTCACTAACTGCAATTGTTACAGCAGAGTTCAGTTATTAGACACATGAGAACTAAATACCAGCAGTGCATCAAGACACTGTACGTCTGCAGGAACATAAAGACGACGAAAGTTCGAGAACTGAAGTGAGTGCCCTGTAGATTCTGAACTCCCTGGTGCTGGTTACTCTCTAATAATAAGTTTGGTGTTTACAGGAGATTCATGTACTATTTCAGGTCATCTTAGCAATAAGTGTATTCCTTTAAAATGGATAGAAAGAGAAATGGCTCCTCCCTAAGATCTCTAATTTAGCATCCTGGAATTAAACTTCTCACCTGGGACACTGGGTCAAAACCTGGAATACTGCAGAAATGTGACATGGTAGCAAATATATCTTAAAACATCAGATGAAGGCCTGTGGATTCCATGTTAAGGAACCAAAGTAGTCAATTAAAAACATGTCTCTGTTGGCATTTGTTAAAAAAAAAAAAGTCACAAAGACCTTGGCTGTTTTAGGAAACTGGTGTGATGTAAACATGTTTTATGGGGCTAATGGTATATAACCTGCTTTTTTTACTAGTTTTGCTCAGGGAGCAAAGTGGCTGGTTGCAAACTTTTTCTTCATTCATCATTGTCAAAGAAGATAATAGTATTGCCGATTAGCTGTATTTTACTGGCAATAGCTGTAAAGATACATTAGCTGTATTTTTAAGACGTATCCTTGAATTCCTGTAAGTTTCATGTAAACAGAAGGTCTGTTCATATGCATTACTTTACTTAACGAGTACTTATTGAGCACACTTATACATAAGAGCAGAGAAAGATTTCATAGATTTGGAAGCAATTGTCATCAAAAAGCTTACAATTTAGTAGGAAAGGCAACAGTAATTATACAAACTATATTTCTCAAAAAATTATCCAGTGGCTTTATCTTAAAATAAAAATTTTCCAAAAGAATATAAATGTCTTTGGAGATCCTATAACTTTGATTCACAGTCTCCTTACATATTTCATGAATAATTTTTGGAATAGGGGAATAGTTATTTTTACTATGCTCTCAGCCTATTTTATGAAAGGTCCAATGTTTACAAATGTCTATGAACTTTTTACCAAAACATCCAATAAATTTGAAAGCATTTTAATATTTGCATGACATTTTTAAAGTTAATTGCTACATTTTAAATTTAAATTTACAACTAAGCTCTAAAGATGTTTACATGAACCTCATATTTTATCCATGTCAATCTTTTACAAAGTAATTTTTAATAATAAAAATTCTATTATATTATGATAAACCTATAAACTTTTCATTTATTCAGAGAGTTAAGTGAATTGGTACTGTCATTTGAACTTTGGTCATTCACACCAGAAACAATTTTCCAAGCATTATTTCTTCACCTGTTAAATAAAATTATTACCACTGTAATTATCTTAATTAGCCTCACAAGTTTGTAGTAGCAATTAGCAAGGGAAGACATCAACTTTTCTCAGGAGCATTATCAGGTTTTCCCTCCCCGGAGGCTAGCTTCCTGTACTAATTTTCAACTCTTAGAAACTGTTTTACTTCTGGAAATCTCCTTACATCATTGAAATAGTGCTTGATAGTTTTATATAAATAGTATTTGTGGATTGTGTTTGTTTTGCATTTCTGTTTTCTTTTTCTTCTCTCAGGTTGGCTATTCCCCAAACAAACTGAGATAAATAAGTTTATTCTAAGCATTGTCAGTTCAAAGCTATAGAAAATGAAGCTTCAATTCCCAGATCTACTGCTTTGTTTGACGAGGCTATTTTCAAAAATTTTATACACCTGTTTTATGTGTTTGTTTTCTTCTCTGTGTGTGCCCTTTGTACTTTGGGAAGCAGTCAAAGTGCTCCTAACATGATGGTATACTTGCTAAAATTATCACTTTCTCCAAAATATTGCTTTCCCTTCTACAGAAAGTTTCTCATGCAGATAAGCTGCAGTTACCAAATAGGTATGTCTAAGTTGTGAAAAATTCCACACCAGTAGCTATTACATTGAGGGTAAAAACCTCTGTGGATGGCAGACCTCTGTGGGAAGTAAAATGTCAAAGTGGGCCATCTACTTGCACCCTCAGGAAGAGTCTGTTTGAGAAGGAAATTTCTCATAAAACACACCTGATGTCTTCCTAGTTAACTGTTAGCACAGGAGTTAATGAGTGAAACGGGCAAAGCATAAACTGTCTAAAATGGAGGACACACCTTCAGCCCAAAAGGTTTGCTACTGCTCTGTTGGGTGTTGACAGATCTCCCTACATTTTCAAAAGAAGCCAGAAATCGAGAATTGTATTTCAAATCTTTCAAAATTTTAAATTGTGGCAACTAAGTCAAATAAATGCAAAACACTGTGGAAGGTAAAACAAACACAACAATAATGACAGTGACCAGTTTGAAACTAGCTACCTTGCTCTACACAAGCTACCTTGCCCCTTTAATGTCTAGATCTGAATTGAGGAAAAGGAAAACAAACACAATTGCCAAGCTATTGATTTCTGGGTTGTGCATAAAACAGTGCACAAAGAAAAGTGTGTGGACCAGGAAACTGACTTAAACATAGGCTCGCTTTTCTCTTCTGCGTCTCATTCAATTTCCTCCTGACTGACCGCTTTCTGACCTCCATCCTTCTTGGTCCTTCCTAGGCTGTGTAATACTTAAAAGTACAGAGCCAAAAAAATGTTCCTTTCTATCACCCTTTAGATTTGACAATCATTTTGGATGTATAAAATAAATAACCAACAGTAATAACAAGTATCCCAATATAGATGAGTTATACATTATATTTCACATTCTATCTCCTCAAAAACAATCTAATTGAGACATTATTGTTCCCGATGTTCAAAAGAGAATACGGAAATACAAAGGAAGTAATATACTTGAGTAGGCTCCCCAGAGGATAAGTGACTGAGCAGTGCTGGACCCTTATTTTCTGGCCCCAAATCCACTGTCTCTCTTCTCATCTTTCACAAAGGACTGAAGGGAGACAGTGAGGCAATAACCTGGATTATACTTTTGACTTTGTCTTCCAGAATAATGTGTCTTGTCTTAAATGTCCCTATAGCCAGCATCTCACCACTGGATTCCTTCAAGTTTATTCTAATTTTCTTTTAAACTATCTCCAAGTACATACAAATACAAATAAAGGGTGAGGTGGTTAACACTTGTGACTGTTTGGACCAAAGACTGGTCCTGTGGTTTGCAACCATTAGAAAAAATTACATCTCTTTGGCAAGTCAAAAATGAATTCATTAAATTACTGCTTCAAAATAAAGTTACAATATCTTACAAAAGGGCCTAATGACCATATTTAGGAAAAAAGAAAAGTTTACTCCTTTAAAAGTACCTATGTAAGCAATTTTATATCAAATTCATGGTGATAATCTAAAATTGGTTGATATATACATGGGCTTCCCTGGTGGCTCAGACCATAAAAGAATCTGCTTGTAATGCAAGAGACCAGGGTTTGATCCCTGGGTTAGGAAGATCCCCTCAAGAAGGAAATGACAACCCACTCAAGAACTGTTGCCTGGAAAATCCCATATGCAGGGGAGCCTGGCTGGCTGGCTATAGTGCATAGGGTCTCAAAAGTTCAATGTGACTGAGTGACAGAGCATGCATGCATAATTATAGATATAAATATAAACATACATCTATATATACAACCATCCACAAGTATATACACACATATGTACATGCACAAAATAAGCACTTTGACTTCTAATTTATGAGAAAATTGAATCCAATATTAATTTTGAAGGTTATTTTTTTATGCCAAAGTGAATCTATGAAAGGCAAATATCTTTACCCAAATCTTGGGTCCAAAGCGATGGCCCTGGGGTGTTCCATAGCTCCTGCAATGAGTGTAGTTCTTAAGGAACCGTCTAGTTTGGCCACTTCAATTTGGTCCAGGTTGCTGTCTATCCAGTATATGTTGCCTGCTATCCAGTCAACAGTCAGTCCTTCTGGGGTAGCCAGGCCATGTTCCACAACCACTTCAATAGCACTGACACCTACAAAAAGGGAGAAACCAACACTTTTATCCATTCATGTGACCCATTACGCACTAAGGAAAAGGCGTCCTTATCAGCAGTATGAAGTATTTAACATTATATTAACTTTGAGAGATATAGTGTAAAAGTGTTACCTGACACAGAAATTAAGATGGCCCCAAATTTAGAATTAATGATGTTTCCCAGCAGAGATTTTTAATCTCTTAAATCCTTTCAGTGACAGCATAACAGAATTTTTAAACAACACTGAGGCTAATAACAATGTTTAGGTTGCAAAAAAGTTATGTCATGTTTCTGATTTTTTAGGCAGAACAAGGAATTTTGGAAATGATAATGACTTGCTGGTTAAAATCAATGGAATGTAATTTAAACACTGATCTTCAGGGTAGAATAAAGAGTCCACCTAGGGCAATCTGTGTCTAGTCAGTCAGCAGCTACTGTTTTTGAAAGCATGACTGAAAAGATCGATGTTATACCATTTAGCCTTAAAAATAATCCTCAAATTATACCCCCCCACAGAATTCTGAGCAAATATAACATTTCTGAGTTGTATTTTGACTTGCAGAATATAACATGCTTGAAAATAAAGGAAGAAGCCTGTGGTGTGGTCTAAATAAAAATAAACATTTGGGTAATACTCAGAACTATTTTTATTTATGTCCTTCATTTCTTTTGGAATTAATACTTTATAACTTACGACATTGCCAGTGCTTTTGTTAGACATGTTGAAAGTGCATTTTTTTAAACAGTTAACCATGTAAAATCA
This sequence comes from Cervus canadensis, assembly GCF_019320065.1. Taxonomy (NCBI): domain Eukaryota; kingdom Metazoa; phylum Chordata; class Mammalia; order Artiodactyla; family Cervidae; genus Cervus; species Cervus canadensis. Next base: position 21,635,872 of record NC_057400.1, read on the forward strand.
TGGATCTAAACCCATCATTTGAAATTGAAATTGATACTTTGTAATATGATACAAGACACAGATTCACACATCATAATTACATTGTGTTTGAACACTACATTTTTCCAAAATTGTAATGGTGATTTAAGGAGGAATTTAGATTTTGATAGAAATACCTGGCCTTTGGAATGTTATACAGATCTGAGATTTTCAAGAGAGTTATGACATATGACATATGACATATTTATCTCAAAGTCTTGCTCTTTAAGGAAAGCCTAGATTGGAAAAAGAGATGCCAAATTATGGGAAAATTTATTTAGCTTATATTAATAATCTTTGTAATAATTTATTATTTCTTTGAATGATGCTAGAATGTGAAAACCATAAAGAAACACAAAAGCTATTTTAACTCACAAAAATTATGTATAGTAATTAGAAGACAGTCATTTTTCTCTTGTAAATAAACTTCACCACTGAATATGCATCAAAATGCTCACAATTTGAAAATGGTGTGAATAGTATAGGCCTTCACCCCCCTCCAAGGTATCATCACACATACTTTACACCCTTGGATTTCCATATATTGGGAGAAGATAAAAAACCAAAGAGTAATCAAAATTCCTTCTGATTACAACATATTTTTTCTGAAAATTTCAGTTAGAAATTAATCCCACCATTAAGTCAAAATTGTAATGGCTGTACCTCCACTTTCAGAAAGCTTGCCCCGGTATATTCTGTCTTCTACAACGTCTGTCCAATAAAGTAAACTTTGATTGAAGTGAAAGTCAAGTGCTATTGTGTTTCTCAATCCAGGAACAAGTAGACTATAGTCTCTTTTATGAAGATCAATCCTTCTGATCTCATGGCGAATAGAAAAGATGATGAATGCTTCAAAAGGATCTGAAAATAGATTTATGTTAACAGGCATAAGGAAATATTTATATGCTTAGTAAACAGAATAAAGTACTTGGGGTCAAGATCTATTTATTTAAAAGCACAATTTATAATGGATTTCCTATCATTAGAGGAGCTATTTCTTTTAATACAAAATTTAAAGAATCTTAAAAAACAGGTTTATTTGTATTTATTAAAAAATCTATAAATGTTTTTTTATTCCTTGAATTTTTACACACCTGATTCTGATTTTAAAATAGAAGAATTGCTGCAATTACAAGACAAAGTGTGAGATTTTCTGTTTTAGTGTAGTTTAAGCTGACAGTTCAAACTTCAGAAATATCATCATAGAAATATCTAAGTGAATAAAACTAACTCTGTCACTTTTAGCTCATCACATGACTCTAGATTCACAAAGGAGAGAGAACCAACAGAAGACAACTTCTATGAAGAGAATTACTGAGCTTATAGTTAGGAAGATGGCAGCTTTCTATAAAACCCAAGAAAATCATATATATAACTTTTCCCTCACTAGTTTTTTAATCCTGGGCCAGGCCTGGAAGAAAGAGAAGAAGCTTTGAAAACAGATATGAGATTAAAGTGTTATATTTTTGTATGTAAAAAAAGAATGTTTTAATACTCAAAAGTTACTAAAATTACTTTACCACTTTGAAATGTATCAAGTCCTACACTGTTGGACATACTATGTGTTAGACATGAATTCTGCTTTACAAATATACATTTTGAGGGAGGGACCCAGGCTCAGTAAGATTTCTTCTGTGGCCATGTTACTGTCAACCTTTTATGCTTTTCTTTAGGGAACCTGGTTTTCCTATCCCAAGTCTATACATGTTTGTGAATGTGAGCTATAATCACTCCTGGCCACAATGGTTGGCCTAAGAGGTGGATATAAGATCTAAGTCAGGAAGATGGGTTTTTAAACTTCTAGAGAAGTTTTCAAGTTGAGGAGAAAGAGTTTCTTTTCAGATTTCTCAGCCTAATATTGTCCGTTCATGTCCTTGTACTTTAAGTCCATTTGTAGTAATGTAGGAGAAGAGAAAAAAAGACTCAGAAACAGAAACTGATGACCAGGAGAAAGACCATATCCTAAGGACATTCAAACCCATGGTGCCAATTTTCCCTAAGACCACCTCCTTTCTTCAAATACCCTGTGCAAATACACTTAACTCTATTGCACTTCATTTGAACTGGATTTTTGTTAACTGTACCCAGGTATGCTGTTCTTATTACGTATGTGTTAGTTGCTCAGTCATGTCCAACTCTTTGCGAGCCCATGGATTGTAGCAAGCCAGGCTCCTCTGTTGAAGGGATTTCCCAGGCAAGAATACTCGAGTGGATTGCCATTTCCTTCTCCAGGGGATCTTCCAAACCCTGGGATCGAACCCGGGTCTCCCACACAGCAGGCAGATTCTTTACCATCTGTGTCACCAGGGAAGTCACTTTGACTTCTTATTAATCTCATTTCCTCAGAGATGGCTTCCCTGATCAGTTACCTAATAAAATCACATCTTCATTATTCTATTTCACTACAGCCTGTTTATTCTCTTTAGAGTACAATTTAAAATCAGTGTTTCCCTGTTTGCTATTGCTCTTACTCGCTGGATTATACACTCTTTTAAACAAGGATCTTGTCAGTCTCACTCATTATGCTGTCCCTAACATCTAGTATCAGGTAAGATATAATACACACCAGGTCTCAGACTAAAAGGTGAAGGCTGCCCTTCATGTAGGAGAGTCACTGGTGATTTTTTTCACTGGAGATGAATCTACTTTAGGGAGCTCTGCCCAGCACATTAAATAAACGTGTTTGGGTGATTAAATGTGGAGAGACATGGATTTATCTTAAGAGACTATCTGACAGCTAGCATAGGAGAGAACTGCCACAATCAGCAGAACCTAATCTGCTGATCACAATCAGGCTACCTGACCTGATGCTGATCATACAGTATAAGCAAGACCAGCCAAGACCATAAGAACAGTCCAGAAGTCCTGAAAACCTGTGAGCAAAAATTATGTATTTGATTATGATCACAGAAGTATTATGGTAATTTATTGCACAGTATTGTGATGTTTATTGCACAACATTACTGTGATAATATCTAAATGATACAAGATAACAAAAGTGCAAATAATTAGTTCCAGATAGGTCCCAATAGAACAAATACTCATAAAATTTAAAGTCCAGAATTTAGTATTTTTAAAATAAAAAAAAAATGATTGTTTTGTGTGAATAAACCTTGCTTGATAACCTGCTTTGGCTATGACAAGTGTTAGCTTAGAAACATTCTTTTTCAATAATTAAATTTCCTTACCTGTAAAATGAGTTCACAATAATCACCTTTCAATATAACTTAAACTGCTGCTCTCAGAATCCAATTAGATAAAGTATGCAAATTAGTTCAGTTGGTAAAGAATCTGCCTGCAATGCAGGAGACCCTGGTTCGATTCCTGAGTCGAGAAGATTCACTGGAGAAGGGATAGTCTACCCACTCCAGTATTCTTGGGCTTCCCTGGTGGCTCAGCTGGTAAAGAATCTGCCTGCAATGCAGGAGACCTGGGTTCAATCCCTGGATTGGGAAGATCCCGTGGAGAAGGAAAGGCTACCTACTCCAATATTCTGGCCTGGAGAATTCCATGGACTGTATGGTCCATGGGGTTGCAAGGAGTTGGACACGACTGAGCAGGTTTCACTTCACTTCACTTCATGCAAGTTTGCTTTATAAGCTGACAATCATCACAGTAGATACAAATGTAGACAAACTGTGATGTAGTCAAAAGTAATAAACTTGGAGTCAGAAACTGTTGGTTTAAGATAGAGTTCTGTTATCAATAAACTGTATAAATATGAGAAATTTACTAAGACTCTCTGATTCTCAATAGTTTTTGAAAAAAATTGTAAAGTATATAACATACTGAGTTATCAGGATAATTGAGGGTTAAAAGTGTAAATATTTAATATCTTAATAAACATTTAATAATTACTACAACTATTCAGTTTTAGAGATCAAAGAAATAAGCAAGACAGATACTGAGTAAGAGAAAAGCAGAGTGATAACAAAGTAAAAACAGTCAGATATTTCCTAGCACGTGCTGAAGCTAGGGGCATTACAACTCTGAAGAGCCTTTCCTTCCTGTGGTTTATAGTCTTAGTTAAGCAGTAAATTACACGGCAGCAACTACTTGTGAGAGAAGTTTACATTGAATACTGTTAAAGGACATGCAGTTTTTAAATCACAGAGTGGCTACTTCATCAAAGTATCTACTTTTGTTTTTTATACATAAATGCATGTGTGTAATCTAATCATAATCTAAAATCTAGCATCATGTTTAAAGGAGAATCTCTGAAAGCAATCCCACTAAAGTGAGGTAAAAGATCAGGATGTCCACTAACGTTTCATCTTTCTGAAAGTTTTAAATGATGTAGACTAGTGAGAACATGTGTATATGTTCAGTAGCACAGTCACGTCTGACTCTTTACAACCCCATGTACTGTAGCCTGCCAGATTCCTCTGTCCGTGGGATTTTCTTGGCAAGAATACTAGAGTGAGTTTCCATTTCCTCCTCCAAAGGAATCGTCCTGACCCCGGGATCAAACTCTCATCTTCTGCATCTCCTACATTGCGGGCGGATTCTTTACTTCTGAGACACCAGGAAGCCCCAGGTGAGAACAAGAAGAAGCAAAAAGTGGAAAGTAGGTGCTAAAAATAAACTACCATTTACAAGTTTTAAAAAAAAATGATACTTGGAAAATTTAGGATAATCAACTGACAAAACTACTACAGAAGAGAGAGAATTCAGTAATAAATGTTTGGGACAAAATTTTAGAAAAAATCACTAGCCTTTCTAAAAATGATAGCAGCTAAGCCAAATTATCCTGATAGATGAGTTGGTAGAATCTGCCTGCAATACAGGAGACCCCGCTTTGATCCATGGGTTGCAAAGATCCCTTGGAGAAGGGATATGCTACCCAATCTGATATTCTTGTGCTTCCCTTGTGGCTCAGCTGGTAAAGAATCCGCCTGCAATGTGGGAGACCTGGGTTCAATCCCTGGGTTGGGAAGATCCCCTGGAGAAGGGAAAGACTGCCCACTCCAGTATTCTGGCCTGGAGAATTCCATGGACTGTGTAGTCCATGGGTTTGCAAAAAGTTGGACACGACTGAATGACTTTCACTTTCACTTTCAAGCCAAATTAAAAAACAAACAAACAAACAAAAAAACAAATGCACATTAGCAACGATTTAAAAAAAGTAAATAAATAAAAGACAGATTTGAGAATAAAAATATTAAGAAATATTTAGAGTGCATAAAGATATTTAATGACTTCAAAAAAGGAACAGTATATAGTGTAATTAGATAGAGATAGACAAATAAACAATGCCCTGAAGATTTTGCATCTACATGAATTAATTTATAAATTTACTATAATGCTGCTTATTTAACTTATATGCAAAGTACATCATGTGCAATGCTGGGCTGGATGACTCACAAGCTGGAATCAAGATTGTAGGAGAAATATCAATAATCAGATATGCAGATGATACTACCCTAGTGGCAGAAAGTGAAGAGGAGCTAAAGAACCTTTTGATGAAGGTGAAACAGGAGAGTGAAAAAGCTGGCTTAAAACTCAACATTCAAAAAAATTAGATCAAGGCATTGGGCCCCATCACTTCATGGCAAATAGATGGGGAAACAATGGAAATAGTAACAGACTTTATTTTCTTGGGCTCCAAAATCACCATGGATGGTGACTGCAGCCATGAAATTAAAAGACACCTGCTCCTTGGAAGAAAAGCAATGACTAACCTAGACAGTATATTAAAAAGCAGAAACACCACTTTGTTAACAAAGGTCCATATAGTCAAAGCTATGTTTTTTCCAGTAGTCATGTATGGATGTGAGAGCTGGACAGTAAAAAAAGGCCGAGCACTGAAGAATTGATGCCTTCAAACATGTGGTGCTGGAGAAGACTCTTGAGAGTACTTTGGACAGAAAGGATATTAAACCAAGTCAATCCTGAAGGAAATCAACCCTGAATATTCATTGGAAGTACTGATACTGAAGCTCCAATACTTTGACCCCCTGATGTGAAGAGTTGGCTCATTGGAAAAGACCCTGATGCTGGGTAAGATTGAAGACTAGAGCAGAAGAGGGTGGCAGAAGGTGAGATGGTTAGATAGCATCATTGACTCAATGAACACGAGTTTGAGCAAACACTGGGAGACAGTGAAGGACAGGGAAGATAGGGAAGCCTGGTGTGCTGCAGTCCATGGGGTCCCAAAGAGTTGTACGTGATAGTGAAGGAATAACAACAAATGATGCAACAAAATTAAAAATCTAATTCTTTAAAATGATACTAGATAATTCTAAAGATTACTTTCAAAATTGGGCTTCAACAGGAAGCTGCATCCTGTTAATTCAAGGGAAATATGTAAAAGTGAATAAGTCCAACAGGTATTAAAATATATTATTATTTAAATATAAAATACTTTGGTAATGACCCATAACTGACTACAAGGCAGAGAAATATGATAGCTTTGGGGTCAGTACTAGGGAAAAGGGGATCACAAAGATTCTGACACTACTGAACAACTGAAACTAGGAAAAAATTACATTGGAAAATTTTCTGACTTAAAAAATAATTCCCAAGTGACTTAACATATTTAAAATGATAAATAAAAGCATAAAAAATAGAAGTAAATATAGAAGCAATATTTTTAGTATGCTAGAATGGGAAAAGTCTTTCTGAGCTTAATAAAAATCATAGAAGACCTAAAGAAGGATGTTTAATGTATATTGAAGAAATTGTAGGAGAAAAATTGTAGTGAAAAAAGTCAAAAGACAAATGGCAAACTAGGCAAAATATCTACATTATAATAAAGGACTAAATTATTTAAAATATATGAGCTCCTACATATTGACAAGAGAAAATATTCATGTAAATAAGGCACAAAGGACATTAAAAAGAAAATTCATAGAAGGAAGATATAAGCAAGGTCAAAATATTAAAAAGTATTCAATACTCTCATAAAATGATAAATGGATTTTAAAACTGAAAAATTTTGATAGACACTGTATTGGTTAAAGTGTTGACAAAAGGCCATCTGATATAATGATAATGAAGTATAAGCCCTATACAGTGCTACTGGACAATATTCATCAAAAGTTTAAACATATATTCACCCCTTGATCCATTTATAAAAATAGAATTATACATATAAATGTTTGCAGACAAGGATGGAAATCCTTTGCAATATCATTTATGGTAGCAAATGATTAGGCAACATAAATGTTCACCAATAGATGGCTGGATAAATAATGTATGATCTAGTCACAAAGTGTAATAATATAAGGTCATATAAATGAATATGATTAATATGCATATGTTAATATGCAATAATTTCCAATATTTTGTAAGTAGAAAATGGTAAGATGTGAATTATATATGCATCAGATACTACCATTTGAGTTAAAAAGTGAAAGATTCTTATAGACTTATGTGTAGGTAAATCACAGAATACATCATGAAAGATTAATGAAGTAATGCTGTTACTTCTGCCACAGGAAGGATAATGAGCTCAGAGTAGGAAGAAAACTATTTCTTATCTAATTCTGCATAGGTTCAACTTTTTGGCATTGAGATTTATTTCCTATTAAAACTATTTTATGAATGAAAATTTTAACTAGTAATAGAAGGAATTATTATATCCAGTAAGCTTCTAAGAAATACTCATAAATGAAACAAGAATTGTTTGGGTATGACATATATGCTTTTCCCCTCAGGAGAACTCATATTTAAGATAGCATTTACTGCTCTTGGGCTTCCCTAGTAGCTCAGCTGGTGAAGAATATGCCTACAATGCAGGAAACCCTGGTTTGATTCCTGAGTCAGGAAGATCCCCTGGAGAAGGGACAAGATACCAACTCCAGTATTCTTGGGCTTCCTTGGTGGCTTAAGTAAGTAAAATCGCTCAGTCATGTCTGACTCTTTGCGACCCCATGGACTGTAGCCTACGAAGCTCCTCTGTCCATTGGATTTTCCAGGCAAGAGTACTGGAGTGGGTTGCCATTTCCTTCTAACCAATGTTTATTAAGAAAAAATGCTGAATATCAGTAAGAACAGCAAACTTTGTGACATTTTAATAAGCACCAATCTCCATTACTCAGCCATTAAAAAGAATGAAATAATGACATTTGCAGGAACTTGAATGGACCTAGGGATTATCATACTAAGTGAAGTAAATAAGACAGAGAAACACAATTATCATGTGATATAATCTACATGAGTTTGGGTAAACTCTGGGAGTTGGTGATAGATAGGGAGGCCTGGCGTGCTGCGGTTCATGGCGTCCCAAAGAGTCGGACACAACTGAGTGACTGAACTGAACTGAACTGAACTGATAATCTACATGTAAAATATTTTTTAAAAAATTATTCAAATGAAATTATTTACAAAGCAGAAACAGATTTATAGAGAATGAACTTATGGTTACCAGCAGGGAAGGGTGGCTGGGAGGGATAGATTGCGAGTTTGGAATTGATATGTACATACTAGTATATTTAAGATAGATAACCAAGGACCTATTCCGTTTTAATGAAATGTCCAGAATAGGCAAATCTACAGAGACAGAAAATAAACTAGTGGTTGCCAGAGTCACATGTAGGGGTTTATGGGGAGTGATTTCTAATGACTGTGGGGTTTGTTGAGGGTGATTAAAATACTCTAAAATTAGACAGTGGTGACAGTTGTATTACTCTCTAAATATACTATAGACCACTGAATTGTATATCTTGATGTATCTGTCATAAGAAAAAAGAAATATGATAATAAGTGTGGAAATTTATAAAAAGTAAAGAACTGTACATATGCTATTTTTAATCCACTGTTAACTAAAAATCATGTATTTTTACATCATTTGATTAATCTGTATAAATAAACTCAACTCTGAAAATTGTTCTATCTATATAAGGAAAGACAATATAGCATTCTGACAGTTTAATGTTTTTCTTCTCTGTATACTTATGCCAGTTGACTAGAGTATTCAAACACACAAAAAATAATATTTAAACTCAAGAATTCAGAAAATATAAAAAGAATTAACTCACAGGAATTAGGAAGAATATAATCAATAAAACTACAGAACTTGATAAAATAGAGAAAAACAGATGATCAAAAAAGACTTCTTTTGGTTTGTTGTTACTATTTCCTCCTTGAGAGAATAATGAAAGCTGAAATCAATAACCCAGTATGATATTTTACATACTACTGGGAAATTATGCAGACTAGTTTTAAAAATTACAGGTCTCACAATGGTCTTTTCTTTAATGAAAACAAACAGAAACTCTATATAAAACCTTTAACAATAAAACACAAGTAATAAATTTTAGGTGATTCAATTTTGATATAGATATATAAACTTCTTTTGAGGCAAACTTAATTTGAAATGAGTATCAACAAAAGGTGAAGCAGTCATCATTTTTACAGTCTTCTAACAATTTTTTCCAGTATACTAGCTGTCTAGTGAGTGACTGAATTTAACAGCTCAGGCCAGTACATCACACTCTACAAAGAAGTGGCTTGGAATTTTTCTATTTTAGCATATTATGAGATTATATACACACCAAAAAAAGGTTACAATTTACAGTAATGAATTTCATGTTTATAAACATAGCACATCAGAAGTAGCTTTTTAAAAATGTTCAAAATATTGTAATTTTCTATCTGTAATTCTCTTTTCTTTGATTTTCTTTTATTGCCATTTCAGGTTTGCACAATAATTTTTACAAGATAGAATATGAAAGCAATAGATGACTTGTCTAAGGAAAAGAGTCCCTCTATAGTCCTCTTAGGGCAAATTGTGATTATAACTCTACAGCTAGCAATTCTATATAAATAGCTCCTAATTCTTTTTCATACATATAATATTAAACACAAAATGATATTATAGTTACAGTGTTTTCTCTCTTTCTATTTCAGAATTTTTACTGTCTTCTCTGCTCTCATATATAAGAATATATTTGGATTTCTCTCTTCCCATATCAGATACATTTCTTTTACACAGTAGACACTCACTAAGTAATAAATGATCTATCATTTCTCTAGCTCAATATATATGACTAGTACCTTTTCTCCATTAATTCAGCTCTAGCTATGCTGGGAATGAATGATAGTCAAGCATTACTGAAGAGTGATATATATGAAGGCAGAGGATAGAATCTATAGAATGAAGGGTAGAATAGACTTTTAAGTGGCAAGAATCTACATTTGATGTCTGTTTGTGTATATGAAAGAGAAAGTCAGAGGCCAAGAGAGAGGGAGAGCAGAAGCACAGGGCTCCCCTGGCCATCTGGTGGCTGAGAATCTGCCTGCCAGTGCAGGGGACATGGGTTTGATCTGCTCCAGGAAGATTCCACATGCAGCGGAGCAGCTAAGCCTGTGCATCACAACTACTGAGCCTGTGCTCTAGAGTCTGGGGGCCACAACCACTGAAGCCTGCACACCCTAGAACCTGTGCTCCACAACAAGATAAGCTACAGTCATGAGAAGCCCACACACCGCACCTAGAGAGTAGGCTCTGCTGTCTACAACCAGGGAAAATCCATGCTCAGCAATGAAGACCAAGCACAGCCAAAAATAAATAAATAAATAAACCTTAAAAAGAAAAAACAACTTGTGTAAACCATTAGAAACAAAATAGCTTGACTGCAAATGCACCGGGGTAAGGGACTATACGACATGGCCCAGGGCCTTTTGCTTGGTTTCATTTAATAAATATTTGTGATTACATAAGTAAATGAATGAATGATTTTCAGAATCAATGAATAAATAGCTAGCCCAGAAGACACTGAATATGGAGGTGATAAAAATTATTACTGAAAGAAGAAAAGAAATGGAGTAAAGAAAGAAGTGAATGAGAAAGGAGAATGATAAAGTGGACTTTGTTAGCAAAGGTCAATGTGAATGAAATTGATAGATGGATAACTGAATGGAGATGCTTGAAATGTCTAAAGTTTAGAACAGATGGCTAATTTCTCTGAATCAATAAGGGAAGGCAATAATCTTAACAGGAAAATAATCAAAGTAAATGAAGAGATGCAAAAGACTAACAGGTATATAGAGAAATGCCCCAATTCATACATAAATAATAAGAAAAAATACCAACTAAAGCAATGAAAATTATCACTATGCTCTTAACTCCTATATATTAGGGGGAAATATTAGAATGTTTGATAATTTTGAGCTGGCAAGGATGTGGGAACTTTGGACATGTATTGTTGGTGCAGATGTAGTCTGTTCAGTCACTCTAAAGAAAACTGGTTCTACTTATTCATTGTAAGTATAAGTACATCCCATGAGTTGGGTATTTTAGTCTTGAAAATTTTCAAGCAGATTTATAAAAACATAGATAAATCTGTGCCTATGGCAATGGTATTTGTGTAAAGATTGGGGATGATTTGAGTGAACCTATGTTGTAGAATGGATAAACAAAAACTGGTACTACATGTCACATGATTATACACAGTGGTTAGAAGCAACATATCAATTGTATTCATAGCACAGATGATAAAAGCACAGTAAAAATATATTGGTATTTTAAGTAATAAAGGGCATTTTTATATCCAATAAGCATTTACTACACAATTTCCATATATTTCAAAAGAAGTATAAAATAATTTGATTTAATCTCTGCCTTGAAAAAAAAAGTTTAGGTGTAAGTAATAGAAATAAGCTTATAAAACAGACTATTCAAAGACATCATAGGAATTTGAGGGCACATAGTATATAGAGATGACCTGGATCTTCAGAACAGCATGTAAAAGCTCCTGGAGTCAGGAGTAATGAAGTTCAAAAGCTCTTCTCTAGCATCTCTTTACTACAGGCTCTGAGTAAATGAAGTAATCATCTGGTCTTAGTTTCCATAGGTATACAAATTATATTACCTACCTACAAATAAATTACCTACGATATTTTAGATACTTGATAAATGGAAGCTATCAACAATGTTATAATTAACTTCCAGAAATGATTCATATGGATTTGGGGATTAACATATGTACACTACTGTATATAATGTAAAATAGACAAACAATAAGGACCTACTGTATAGCACAGGGAACTATAATCAATATTTTCTAATAACTTACAAGGGAAAATAATTTGAAAAATAATATAGATGAAACTGAACCACTTTTTTGTTCACTTGAAACTGACACATTGTAAATCAACTCTACTTCCATAAAATAAAATAAAAAGAAAAAACAAACAAACAGAAAGAAAGAAATGATTTACAGAGGAGAGAGATGTGAATAGAGTATAGGATTCAAGTTTTCAGAGAGAATGCAGAAGATATCATCATACTTGATAGTCACACGTGACAAGGAGCAGTGTACACGAAGGAGATGGCAAAATGAAGTGATATATATGAAAGTCTTGGCCATCATGCATTTGCTATCATTAATAATGATGAAATCAGAGATAATGTGCATGGAGTGAAAACCCACAGTGGCAAAAACCGACACATCAGATAGAAGAGATTAAATGAACAAAAATGAAAAACGTCCTGAAGGGCAGGATGAAGGATTTGAGGTCCTTTTCATAATAAAGACTTATTTTAAAATCACAGATGTAGACTGACAGGCATAAATCTCACTTCATTAAGATAGTTAAAGGAATGGATGGCCAGATTATAAATGTCCTCCCTGCCCCCCCCCCACCAAATTCATTCTCCTGATTTCTTCACCTTTATCTTCCATTGTTCTCCAAGACAGACTATCTACTTATAAACATCATTTTATTCTTACTGTGTTCTTATTCTTACTAAATTCTTTCCATTAATTCTCATCTTCCAGATTAGATTACTTTTCTCTTTACAATAAAAACACCATATTCCTTCAACTTTTTAATATTTTACTTCTCACAAGCTGTCGAACAGCTCAGTTCAGTCATGTCTGTCTCTCTGCAACCCCAAGCGACGCCAGGCTTCCTTGTCCATCAAAAACTACTGGAGTTTAGAAACAGGAGGATGACAAAAATTAGGCCAGAGTGAGTACTGGCATCGTCAAGACAATATGTGCAACTCCCAGTCTGTGCTGCAGTACAGATGCTTTTTTCATAGAATTAAAGTTTGGGTGCGAAACAATGTTTAAATTAAAAAAAAAAAAAAGCCCAAGTTATAAATGGAGCTCCAAACCAACTATAACTCAATAAAAATATAAAATAAATGGAACTCTGAAAAAAGATGAAATAAATGGAGCTCCAAATCAACTATAACTCAATAAAACATAAAATAAAATGGAGCTTCAAAAATAAATGTAGAAAGTTTAGGTGATGGACACAGTGTACTAATAGGTGGTAACTATGTTTATACATTTTTATTTATATCCATGATCTCCTTTTTTTAAAAAAAAGGATATAAATTTTAAAATAGAATTTTAAAAATATTTAAGAAAATTTGATTAAAACAAAGAAATACATTGGTGAGTAAATCTAACCTAATCAGGCCAAGAGAAAATAAAGGAGGGATGCTTCAATGTTCTTTCTGATGTTATTAGAAATATGCTAATAATTTGTAAGTAGCCTACCTGCCAAACAGCAAAGAAACAAGAGATAGAAGAGAAATACAGTCAGTAGAAATATTCTGGGTTATTATAAGTAAAAATAAAATACTTAGGAGAAAGGTGATTAACAAATTATGTACTGAAGAGGAAATATATAGGGAACTGACAAAATGAAGTATCCAAGTGTCTAAGAGAAGTGAGGTTTACAGGCATATTAAATAAAAAACACAATCATTAAAAAATCTTTTGAAAATCATATTATAGTTAACTAATGAAATGTTAAAAGTGAACCTAGAAAAAAATAGAATAATTAGTTCAGCAATTCAGTCAAGGACAAAGTGCAAAAATTTAGGAAGAAATTATTAGAAAAGAGAAAATAATGAGACAACTACACAGGAAAATTCAAGAGGAAAATAAATGAGTGAGTCATGCTTCTAATTTGAGACAAAGAGTATTATTATTTTATTTTTAAAATGTCAAGAAGATTAATCACAGATATTGCATTCAATAAAAAGAACACATTTTAAAAAGAAGCACTCAGCTTAGGAATGATGGAAAAAAGGAACAAAAGAGAGCAAGAAAAAAGAAATTTTACTTTTAAAGCCCAATAGCTAATAGTCAATCCATTTTATTGAACTATGAATTTGCTCTAGGTTTTTCAAAAAGAAGTGATGTGAATAAAAGACAGAATCAATTTCTTTTTATATATGAAAATTGGTTTAAATAAAAAAATAACTTTTAATACCTAACAAAACCTTTGTTATCTGCAACAATATAAATGATGGCAATGGTATTTAGTATACTGTATAATAGGAAGGTGCTAAATTATTAGCAGGAAAATGTTTCCATGTAAGAAAAGCTCCATACTAATTTTATTTTATTTTTAAAATTAATTAATTTATTTTAATCAGAGGCTAATTACTTTACAATATTATAGTGTTTTTTGCCAAATATCAACATGAATCAGCCACGGGTGCACATGTGTTCCCCGTTCGAACCCCATTCCCACCTCCCTCCCCATCCCATCCCCCAGGGTCATCCCAGTGCACCAGCTCCGAACACCCTGTCTCATGCATCAAACCTGGACTGGCAATCTGCTTCACATATGATAATATACACATTTCAGCACTACCCTCTCAAATCATCCCACCCACCCCTTCTCCCACAGACTCCCAAAGACTGTTTTTACATCTGTGTCTCTTTTGCTGTCTCGCATATAGGGTCATCGTTACCATCTTTCTAAATTCATGTATATGTGTTAGTATATTGTATTGGTGTTTTTCTTTCTGACTTACTTTACTCTGTATAATAGGCTCCAGTTTCATCCACCTCATTAAAACTGATTCAAATGCATTCTTTTTAATGGCTGAGTAATATTCCATTGTGTCTATGTACCACAGCTTTCTTATCCATTTGTCTGAATTGGACATCTAGGTTGCTTCCATGTCCTGGCTATTGTAAACAGTGCTGCAATGAACATTGGGGTACACGTGTCTCTTTCAATTCTGGTTTCCTCAGTGTGTATGCCCAGCAGTGGGATTGCTGGGTCATATGGCAGCTTTATTTCCAGTTTTTTAAGGGGTCTCCACACTGTTCTCCTTAGTAGCTGTATTAGTTTGCATTCCCACCAACAGTGTAAGAGGGTTCCTTTTTATCCTCACCCTCTCCAGCATTTACTGTTTGCAGACTTTTTGATAGCAGCCATTCTGACAGGCATGAGATGGTACCTCATTGTGGTTTTGATTTGCATTTCTCTGATAATGAGTGATGTTGAGCATCTTTTCATGTGTTTGTTAGCCATCTGTATGTCTTCTGTGGAGAAATGTCTGTTTAGTTCATTGGCCCATTTTGTGATTGGGTCATTTATTTTTCTGGAATTGAGCTGAAGGAGCTGCTTGTATATTTTTTGAGATTAATTCTTTGTCAGTTGCTTCATTTGCTATTATTTTCTCCCATTCTGAAGCCTGTTTTTTCACCTTGCTTATAGTTTCCTTCAATCTGTAAAAGCTTTTAAATTTAATTAGGTCCCATTTGTTTATTTTAGCTTTTATTTCCATTGCACTGGGAGGTGGGTCATAGAGGATGCTGCTGTGATTTATGTCAGAGAGTGTTTTGCCTATGTTTTCCTCTAGGAGTTTTATACTTTCTGGTCTTACATTTATATGTTTAATCCATTTTGAGTTTATTTTTGTGTATGGTGTTAGAAAGTGGTCTAGTTTCATTCTTTTACAAGTGGTTGACCAATTTTTCCAGCATCACTTGTTAAAGAGATTGTCTTTTCTCCACTGTATATTCTTGCCTCGTTTGTCAAAGATAAGGTGTCCATAGGTGCATGGATTTGTCTCTGGGCTTTCTATTTTGCTCCATTGATCTATATTTCTGTCTTTGTGCCAGTACCATACTGCCATACTGTCTTGATGACTGTAGCTTTTTGTAGTATAGTCTGAAGTCAGGCAGGTTGATTCCTCCAGTTCCATTCTTCTTTCTCAAGATTGCTTTGGCTATTCAAGGTTTTTTTTGTATTTCCATACAAATTGTGAAATTATTTGTTCTAGTTCTCTGAAAAATACCATAGGGATTGCCTATAGATTGCTTTAGGTAGTATACTCATTTTCACTATATTGATTCCTCCAATGCATGAACATGGTATATCTCTCCATCTATTTGTGTCATCTTTGATTTCTTTCATCAGTGTTTTATAGTTTTCTATATATAGGTCTTTTGTATCTTTAGGTAGATTTATTCCTAAGTATTTTATTTGTATCACAATGGTGAATGGAATTGTTTCCTTAATTTTCCTTTCTGTTTTCTCATTGTTAGTGTATAGGAATGCATGGGATTTCTGTGTGCTAATTTCATATCCTGCAACGTTACTATATTCATTGATTAGCTCTAGTAATTTTCTGGTGGAGTCTTTAGGGTTTTCTATGTAGAGGATGATGTCATCTGCAAAGAGTGAGAGTTTTACTTCTTCTTTTCCAATCTGGATTCCTTTTATTTATTTTTCTTCTCTGATTGCTGTGACCAAAACTTCCAAAACTATGTTGAATAGTAGTGGTGAGAGTGGGCACACTTGTCTTGTTCCTGACTTTAGGGGAAATGTTTTCAATTTTTCACCATTGAGGATAATGTTTGCTGTGGGTTTATCATATATGGCTTTTATTATGTTGAGGTATGTTCCTTCTATGCCTGCTTT
Source organism: Cervus canadensis (assembly GCF_019320065.1). Taxonomy (NCBI): domain Eukaryota; kingdom Metazoa; phylum Chordata; class Mammalia; order Artiodactyla; family Cervidae; genus Cervus; species Cervus canadensis. The sequence goes on from NC_057400.1 coordinate 21,652,519, forward strand.
CTGGAGGGTTTTTATCATCAATGGCTGTTCAATTTTGTCAAAGGCTTTTTCTTCATCTACTGAAATAATCATATGATTTTTATCTTTAAATTTGTTAATGTGGTGTATCACATTGATTGATTTGTGGATATTAAAGAATCCTTGCATCGCTGGGATAAAGCCCACTTGGTCATGATGTATGATCTTTTTAATATGTTGTTGGATTCTGTTTGCTAGAATTTTGTTAAGGATTTTTGCGTCTATGTTCATCAGTGATATTGGCTTGCAATTTTCTTCTTTTGTGGCATCTTTGTCTGGTTTTTGTATTAGGGTGATGGTGGTCTCATAGAATGAGTTTGGAAGTTTACCTTCCTCTGCAATTTTCTGGAAGAGTTTGAGTAGGATAGGTGCTAGCTCTTCTCTGAATTTTTGGTAGAATTCAGCTGTGAAGCCATCTGGTCAAGGGTCAATCCAAGAAGAACATATAACAATTATAAAAATATATGCATCCAACATAGGAGAACCGCAATATGTAAGGCAAATGCAAACAAGTATGAAAGGGGAAATTAACAGTAACACAATAATAGTGGGAGACTTTAATACCCTGTTCACACCTATGTATAGATCAACTAAACAGAAAGTTAACAAGGAAGCACAAACTTTAAATGATTCACTGGACCAGTTAGACCTGATTGGTATCTATAGGACATTTCACACCAAAACAATGAATTTCACCTTTTTCTCAAGTGCACACAGAAACTTCTTCAGGATAGGTCACATCCTGGGCCATAAATCTAGCCTTGGTAAATTAAAAAAAATTGAAATCATTCCAAGCATCCTTTCTGATCACAATGTGGTAAGATTAGTTGTCAACTACAGGAAAAAAAACTATTAAAAATACAAACATATGGAGGCTAAACAACACACTTCTGAATAACCAACAAATCACTGAAGAAATCAAAAAAGAAATCAAAATATGCATAGAAATGAATGAAAATGAAAACACAACAACCCAAAACCTATGGTACTCAGTAAAATCAGTGCTAAGGGGAAGGTTCATAGCAATACAAGGTTACCTCAAGAAACAAGAGAAAAGTCAAATAAATAACCTAACTCTACACTTAAAGCAACTAGAGAAGGAAGAAATGAAGAACCCCAGGGTTAGTAGAAGGAATGAAATCATAAAACTTAGGGCAGAAATAAATGAAAAAGAAACAAAGGAGACCATAGCAAAAATCAACAAAGCTAAAAGCTGGTTCTTTGAGAAGATAAATAAAATAGACAAAGCATTTGCCAGACTCATTAAAAAAAGAAAGAAAAAAAAAAAAAGGGAGAAGAATCAAATCAAAAAAATTAGAAATGAAAATGGAGAAATCACAACAGTCAACACAGAAATACAAAGGATCATAACAGACTACTATCAGCAACTATATGCCAATAAAATGGACAACTTGGAAGAAATGGACAAGTTCTTAGAAAAGTATAACTTTCCAAAACGAAACCAGGAAGAAATAGAAAATCTTAACAGACACATCACAAGCACAGAAATTGAAACTGTAATCAGAAATCTTCCAGCAAACAAAAGTCCATACTAATTTTAAAAGGTGAAATATAATTTTGCTTCTCTGTTAACTTTTAAACAAAACTAGGTGTGATACACAGCAATCTTAACAGTGATAAATGATATGGTACTATTAGATTTTCTTTCTAAGCTGAGAGTAGAAGGGGTCAATTCCATTAGAAGAGTTATCTTTGCACCTGGTAACTTATATTCAAAAGTTGAATTGTTCTAATATTTAACTTGAGTTAAACTGATTTCATACAGTATTGATTTCATAGAGTACAAAGCCGTAATAAGTCGATCATTTTGTCATCTGTATCCAAAAACCAGAAATGGAGCCAATTCTCTTGTAAAACATGATTATATGTCTAAGTTTGATCTATCATTCCCCTACTCCAAACATGTATATGAAATGGTTATTTTTATTTCAATAAACTGCTATTTTTTTTTTTGCTAATTTCATTGTGTAAGAATTCTGTAAGAGAACAAGTCAAAGGAATGCTTGCTAAATTTATGCCTCTAGGACTCAAATTTTAACAGGAGAAAACAACTACAAGACAGCATTTGAAAAAAGTAATAAAATAATTTAATATTCTCTGAAGAAATCATCCTTTTAATTGCATATTACTTTATTAGATACTATGTAAAACACAAGAGAAAAATCTATAACTTGATTTCTGACTTCAAGACATCTATTGCTTTAATGGAGAAGTAAAAGAGTAAAGGAGGGAGATAAATAAAATTATAAATAAATAAATATGGCCATATATTTCTTTAGACAAATTCTAGATATAGAAAGGAGAAATAAGTGGAGAGAGTCAGCATGTTTGGAAGAAGACTCCATTAAAGAAGAAAGATTTGAGCTCGTAGGTTTTAAAAATATCCAGAATTTTTATGGAGGAGGAAATGGCAACCCACTCCAGTATTCTTGCCTGGGAAATCCCATTTACAGAGGAGCCTGGTGGGCTACAGTCTATGGGGTCACAAAGAGTCAGACACGACTGAGCAACTAACTCAGGGATTTAAATAATCGAAGGACTTGCTTTTCACTAGTTTTGTCCTTCATTCTGAGGTTTGAGGACAGTTCAAAGGTGAGCTTAGAGGCAGGTAAACACAATATTTGATTAGCTTCTGTCCTAAGGATATTTTGATGACTACAGTTGATTACGTTGAGCAAGAAATATTGAATTGTGGAGAAATCCCTTTCTCTCGTGAGATACAGCATTTGGTCTTAGTGATTATGTCCTTGTGACTAGGGTAGAGCTGCCTACCCGACACCGTTGAACATTGCAGTATATGCAAAGCCCCCCCCCCCCAAAAAAATATCCAGAATTTTTAGAAACAAAGAGGGAAAGTACAATCTAAGTAGAAGAAAAAAAGCAAAAAATGTTTATGATATATGGGTTCTTAGGAGCTTGAAGAAGCCTGGGTACTCCTAATCAGAAATTTTTAAAGAGTCCAAAAACAGTTAGAGAAAACTATAACAAAGGTAAAGAAAAATGAATCAAATATATTCAAGTACATTTATCATATCAACAAAAACAGTTTTTGATGGAGGAATATATGTGCTTTTTAAAATTAACACATTCAGTAACAAGATTAAGCAGTGGGTCAAATGACTCCCATTACTGAAGGAGCAGTGGTTTTCAAAGCCTGAAAGTAAGAGATTTTGAGATATTAGCAACAAGTTTTAACATGATATGAATATGTCTATTACTTCACAGTGATATTTCACAGTGGTCACTTCACAGAGATATAGTCATTGTTGCTGCTAAAAATTGGTCTGTGGCATACATTCACAACTGAAAGAAATGTTAACTTTCAGGGAGAGAGTAAAGAAAATAAAAGTGCAAAATTTTTCCTTAAGAAACTTCATGGACCCCCTCCAATTCTATCCATGGACCTCTTAGTGCCCAGTGAGTCAGACTAATAATCTAGAGAAGTTAATGGGAAACCACCACTCACTAAGCGCTGAATGAGTGTGAGGCATAGTAAAATTGCTTCTTGTCATTTTTGTAACATGCTATTGTTCTGGGCATTGATATTTGAAAGATGAGAAAACCAAAGCTGAAAAGTTTTGGGTGACCTGCCTGGGGTCAAATACACTGTGATTGCCAGCTACAGGATTAGATTTCAAATTTTGGCACGTTCCATAGCCTTCATTTGCTTTTCCTACTGTGGAATATGACCTAGAGAATCAGCAGAATGTCTTAAACGGGCAAGTAAGAGATGAAAACAGCCAGAGTTAAGCTGTTTTCAAGAGCAGTAGAGATACAGATGGTGGCTCAGACAGTAAAGAATCCGCCTGCAGTGTGGGAGACCCGAGTTTGATCTCTGATTTGGGAAGACCCCCTGAGGAGGGAATGGCAACCCACTCCAGTATTTTGCCAGGAGAATCCCCATGGACAGAGGAGCCTGGAGGGCTGCAGTCCATGGGGTTGCAGAGACTTGGACACGAATGACTAAGCACAGAGATTCAGATGAAGTGTGGGACAGGGCCAGACTTTATGGGGTTATAAAAAGCATTCAAAAATAAATAAAAGTAAATGCTTTGGAGCATAGAAAAATAAGCACCTGGGGAGCAAGATGACAAAAGCAGGTATTTAAAGAAAAGATAATCAGATGCCTTATAGTGGTAAAGGATTATTGTAATATTTTTGGTCCAAAAGATTTTGGTATAGGTCTAATATGGTGCATTATACTCTAATGCCTTTTCTAAAATTAATCAAATCCATTAACAATTTTCTGAATTGTTTTTGGGTTTTTTTCTAAATATCCATTCTTAAATACAGCAAGATACACAATACAGAAACACATACCACTTGCTAGTCTTAAACATAGCGAAACATACATCTACTTACCAACACTTGTGCAACTTTCACCATCCACATCCAGCTTCCACCCTTCATAACATGAGCACTTGACTGTCTGTTTGTGTTGTTCACACACTTGACTGCACTTTAGATGATTGCTACAATAATCTACAATTTCACACGTTTTATTGTCTCTGCCAAGTTGAAGTCCTTCAGGGCAGGAACAGACAATTCCTCTTCCAGGAATAACAGAACAGTGGTTGCTACAGCCTCCATTGTTCAGTGAACATTCATCTATAAAAGGAGAGGAACAGATAATAGGACATCATTAATTGTATTGTCCAATTAAATACTAATCATTGAACTCATTTTTTTAAGTATAGAATTAAAGATTATAAATAAATTGAGTAAGATCTTTTCAGATTTTTTTTAAATTTAGTCCTAAAGTGGTAGGGATGATGAAAAATGTATCCAATGATCAAATAGAATTCTATATGATACAAATTGGCTGCCCATGTGGTGTTAGTGGTAAAGAATCTGCCTGCCAGTGCAAGAGAGGTAAGAGATGTGGGTTCGATCCCTGGATTGGGAAGATCCCCTGGAGAAGGAAATTGCAACCCATTCCAGTGTACCTGCCTGGGAAATCCCATGGACAGAGGAGCCTGGTGAGCTGAAAAGAGTCAGACATGACAAGCATAGCACAGGCTAATGATATAAATTGGGAATGGAACATTTGCATTTCTCTAAATTTTAGAGTACACTTTATTGTACTCCATAGAACTGAAGTGAGTTAAGTGTTTCTGTTATTACTGGAAAGATTATGCTCAGTCTTTTAGCAATTATGCAAAATCAGAATTTTGGAGCTTCCAAAAGAGACACACATATACTGAAGACCTGAAAATTTGATTATCACAGTGTTTATAAATACGCAGGCACATGCATATATATGTGTATGTATATATCTATGTATTGTTTTCTACATCTATAGTCTGATTTAAAATTATAATCCAGAATGGATTAGTTTATCCTTTACTGACTACAGATATTTATTTAGGTAAATTACACATTGTACCTCATATATTTATTATTATTATTAATTCAATGAGGACATGGAAATAGAATAAACAATACACAAAAATACTTGACCTGGCATTTTGGGTTGAAATGATAAGCAACTAACATTGACTGCACAGATGATAATAGTTTGATAAAGAAATAATTTTTCTTGAAGGCACTTATTTATAATTACACATTAGATACATTTATCATTCTACTTCATCACAAAATTGTAGGATCTATGAGAATATACAAACATCCTTTCTGTTTACCATGTATATCCCATACATAGTTTACCATGTATATCCCATATATATACCATATATTCCATGTATATCCCATACTCTAGCATACAGTAGGCAGTTAAAAATACATATTGAATAACAAAATTTAACAAAATAATCCAAAAGCACACAACTGTCCCTAAATTGATCTAGTGTCTGTCCACCTGGAAAATTTCAAAGTATCATATTTATGCACTTGACAAAAATAGCCGGCAATTATTTTTGCAACCATTATATTAACTCTTGCTATATATTACTATATTCAGTTCAGTTCAGTCACTCAGTCGTGTCCAACTCTTTGCGACCCCATGAATTGTAGCACACCAGGCCTCCCTGTCCATCACCAACTCCCGGAGTTTACTCAAACTCATGCCCATCGAGTCAGTGATGCCATCCAGCCATCTCATCCTCTGTCATCCCCTTCTCCTCCTGCCCCCAATCCCTCCCAGCATCAGGGTCTTTTCCAATGAGTCAACTCTTCGCATGAGGTGGCCAAAGTATTGGAGTTTCAGCTCCAGCATCAGTCCTTCCAATGAACACCCAGGACTGATCTCCTTTAGGATGGACTGGTTGGATCTCCTTGCAGTCCAAGGGACTCTCAAGAGTCTTCTCCAACACCACAGTTCAAAAGCATCAATTTTTCGGTGCTCGGCTTTCTTCACAGTCCAACTCTCACATCCATACATGACCACTGGAAAAACCATAGCCAGATACATTTATCATTCTACTTCATCACAAAATTATGACCAGATGGACCTTTGTTGGCAAAGTAATGTCTCTGCTTTTTAATATGCTATATTAGGAGTCTATTAACAAGGACAAAATAAGTCTTGTCTTCCTTGGCTTTAAAAATATTTGAGTAGTTTTCAAAGTGTGTTCATTTAGGTGTATTTTTAGACATACTGAAAAGGAATATTGTTCAATGATTTGTGAATTGTAATAATATTTTCTTATATAGCTCTAATATGTTTTGTTCTCTATGGAAATTCACCCAGTTCAAAAATTTGGACTGGAAAGTTAAGGCTTTCAAAAATATTCTCTGCAGATTTAAAAATTCTTTATGGGTCAACTATTCTTCACATTTATCACCATAAAAGATGTTACAGCAATAAGAAAAGAAAAATAACTACATCAACTGCTGTCTCTAAGAATTCAATTCAAGTTTGGTATTATTTTAAAGAAAAAAGAGATTCATTTCTTGGTTCCTCCAAGTATGTTTGTTCACCTATAATCATAATCATTTCAAAATAGCAGTCGTTTTAAAGTATTTGCCCCATTTTAGTTCAATTGACATTCTTTTTCAAGAGAATTACTGTAAAGTAATGTCATCATACACAGCAGGTGAAAAAAAATTGTTACAATGCTTTTAGCTTATTTCAAGTATGATTGTTCACTCACTATTCAAATGTCTCTTTCTGATACTACCTTTAGAATTAAGTCATAGATTTTAGGATAAACGCAAATTCACATTGAAATTTGCAAATTAACATATATAATTGAATGGCAATATTAGTATCACTAGCCCCTTGCCAATTTTCCCTTAACCCTAAACCTATCATCCTGTAGCTTCTTTTAAATTTTTGTTACCTGAGAAAGATGCTCTCATTGACCAAACTTCAGTCAAGAGTCTCTTAATCTTCCTTTTAGCTAGTCCTCGGTCTTGGCCAGTAAAAACTGCAGACTCTCAGCACAAACAATTTCATTGTCTAATGTTCTCCCCATCCCCTTGCTCTCAACCCAATAAAAGACTTGGATACATAGTAAAGTTTCTAAAAGCTCATAGCAGCATCCTTAGAATGATTTCAGCCCCCCTTATGTGCCCACCTGAGAAAGCTCCATGACTCCATGGAGCTGTCAGGAGAATTCATTGTTTGTTTCAGCCACAACCTGATGATAGGCAGACAACCCCCTGAACCCCATATTAGAGCAATTATTTTTGAAAGTTTGCAATATAAATCCTTTTTTTTTTCTCTCTTTTGCACCCTTGCCATGTAAATCTTCTACCACACAGAGTGTTTTTTGTTTTGTTTTGTTTTTTGAGCACCTGCAAGTCACCTTTTGAAATATAAACATTCAAAGAGATAACTCACTCAGTCTTACTCCCAGCCCTTTTGAGCATCTTGCTCTGATTTGTATCACTGACTCCAGTCCTAAGGGATTCCCTGGTGGCTCAGTGGTAAAGAATCCATCTGCCAATGCAGGAGACTCAAGTTTGATCCCTGGGTTGGGAAGATCCCCTGGAGAAGGAAATGGAAACCCATTCCAATATTCTTGCCTGGGAAATCCCATGGACAGGTGAGCTTAGTGGGCTACAGTCCTGGGGTCACAAAGAGTTGGACATGACTTAGCGATTAAACAACAGCTTCAGTCATAAGGATAAGAGAAGTTAGTATCTTCTCTGGAATGAGCACCAATTACTGAAACCAAGAGGCCTAGACACATGCACCCTTCCTCCCCGTCTCAAATCCCCAAACCCCGCACCCCTGCTTAGCATCCCTAAGCACATTCCAGCCTTTAAATTTTCTCACCATTTGTTTTGATGAAGCTGATTTCAATTTATGTTGGACACTCATCCTATTGCAATAGTCATTACTGAATGAGATTGATCTTTATCATTTTAACTGGTGTTCAGTTTTGCTTATTTTTGACATACATTTGTAACAAAAATCAACAGTTAACTCCCATCACAAATGGTTAAAATCTTATCTTGTGTGTGTGTTTAGTCACTAAGTTGTGTTTGACTTTTTTGAGACCTCATAGATTGTAGCCCACCAGGCTCCTCTGTCTGTGGGATTTTCCAAGCAAGAATACTGGAATAGGTTGCCATTCCTTCCTCCAGAGGATCTTCTTGACCCAGGGGTTGAACCCATGTCTCCTGTGTTAGCAGATGGGTTCTTTATCACTGAGCCACCATTTGTTTCTTAAGTGCATTTCCTTTTGAAATCACTTAAAATTCCCCTGGGTGGGGGGTGTGGGGGGAATCTTTTCACTAGGATTAAATTCCACAAGCTTTTTTTTTTTTTAATTTTATAGATCAGATTTATTTGGAGAAAACAACCTGACTACACAAAGGATGGAAGTTTACATCTGAAGACATCTCCCAAGTATTGAGTCTACAGATTACAAGTTATTTTCATAAACTTTACACTTATTAAGGAGTAGGATAGGAATCATCTCTGCTTTTGTTTCAACAGTAGGTAGGAAAGTAGAGAGGGAAAGAAGAGCTATTTTGGATACAACTATTTGGAAGGAGTTGACATGAAGAGTGCCAACCCTACAGTTTCATCCTCTATAGCAAATGGCTTAAAAAAACGTTATCAACTTAGGGTATCTCTCTCTAAAATCCACTTCTTAGCTACTAACCAATTCATGTCAATGATTTTAAGTTAATTCACTTGGTATATTTTTCATGTCCACTGGGTAAATGACTCATGATGCCCATTGCTGCAGCATTCAAACCAACACCCTTGTCTGGCTGGACAGGACCTAACCTAGGATTGATGGGGGGAAAAAAACTTGAAAACAAGAGAACAAAGTGTCTTTTCTCTACAGGTACCAATATTGCTGATAAATGATACCAAGCAAAATTGTGGAGAACTAAAACATTGTACAAAATGTTTATAGTGCTTTGTATTTCACCTATGTCAGTATTTATGTGATTCAATCAATTTTTCTAGAAAATGGTTAAATAGTTTGATGAGTCATTGTTTATTCTGCTATGGTAATAGACTGATACTGTATAATCCTGTGGATGCCTCCTAGTTAATTCTGTCTGAATTAAGCAAATAAAGCAGCTACCTAGGACTCATATTCTTCAAAAGTAAAATAAATGCTCAATGAGTTTAAAAAAATTACCATCTACATGACTGATAGTACAGAGGTGCACATAAAAGCACTTCTTTCTTTTAGGAGAAAGAAGAGTCTTCTGCAATTCAGTTCCTTGACCAGTGCTTGTTTTTGTTTTTCACTGTCCCAGTTCTTCCTCAACTTCATCTCATAAAAGACAGAGTGCATAAGTTCAATATGCCACAGGATATGCCAATCAGGATAAAAATGTCTTTTTATGTTCTCTGGTACTTACAAATCCAGCTTTACTGAGATGTTTTATACTGTCTATAATTATTTAAAATCCTTGACTCAGGCTTCTTGGCCAATGAGTACAGTAGTTTGATAAGCAAGAGCTGGGTTTCAATCTTGAAGTAGAGAAATAAACTCAGAAGAAATTCCCTTTCCTTTTTTTACTTTCCCAATTGAGGGAGCAGAGGATAGGAAAATAAGGTCGCATCTTCTTATGATTCTCTACATTTTTCTAATGACAGTATTTTCTCTTCTTTTTCTTTTGTTTCCTTCATTTACCCCAAAAGGTGAAAAAAGGGTAGAAAACCACTAATTTATTTCAATACCTGAAATACATCAGATATTATGACCATGATTTCCTGACAGACATCATTATGTCCATTTTTTTTTTATGAAGAAACTGACAATTCCAGAAGTTGAGTCACCTTTCTAGGTGACTTAATTAACAAATTGAAGGAGAGAATTCAAACCTGTCAAAAATCTTATTTTTTTTCTATAATTGCACACTTTCAATTTTAATACTGCTGATAGTTTTCTTCTTTTAGAAACCTCATGAGCAATTTTCATATATTATAAGGTAAGAGATCTTTCCATCCACCAAACTACTTTATCAGGGAGAATAAGCTGGAAGAAAAAGAAGTGAATACATGTAAACTAACTCTGTCATTCCTTAACTGCAATTTTTTTTAATTTTTAAAGCTTTTTTAAATGTTAGCAATGCTGAATGAAGACTGTTGTATTTACTGTTTCAAGGTTATTTTATAAAATCACAGATTGTTTGGAAGATATTTTATTGCACAAATTTTAAAAAGAACAAGTCTTTTTATATCACTCAATATGCTATTAATGCTCAATTCAGATCAAAATATGATAACTGTAGACTTAAATGTAGTTGTCTTCCTATTTCTAATCAGGTAGCTTCATGATTTCCTAAAGTCATTTTCTTACTGCCTCAAGTCATCTCATTATTGTTCTTATCATTCTGTAAACTCTTCATTACTCTATTGATGTCACCTTCAGTATTGTCTGGAAAACATATTTTTTAAAATCTCCTTGTTAAATCTCTGATCTCCCCACAGAGAAGGAAATGTAATTGCTTTATATGTGCTGGTGGCATAAGGAGATGGCTAGTCGCAATTTATTTCAAAGCTCAAAAGCTATCAGATTGAAATCATTTTAACTAGAGAAAACATACTAAAGAAAGCTACTGTATGAGAACTAAAAACTTCTGAGAAAATCATATAAAATTGAGTAATAGACTAAGTGACTAATACTTTCACTTCATTATCCAGTTTCTTCTTTTCACGTTCCTAAAAAAGGTTTCTAGTATAACGATCAGAAGGCTGGACAAAATCTATTGGATGGTAGTAAACTTCATCCCATGGTTTAGCAATAGCAGTAATCTCCTTTAGTAGTAACAGGAATCTGTTCTGAGTGACTCATTGATGAAAAAATAATCAGTTCAATTGTGGAAACAACATTGAATATTCAGAGATCTTAAGTGAAAGTGTTAGTCACTCAGTCGTGTCCAACTCTTCACAAGCCCATGGACTGTAGCCTGCCAGGCTCCTCTATCCTCTATCCACGGAATTCTCCAGGCAAAAATACTGGAGTCAGTAACCATTTCCTCCTCCAGGGGATCTTCCCGACCCAGGAGTTGAACCCAGGTCTCTTGTACTACAGGCAGACTCTTTACTCTCTGAGTCACCAGGGATGCCCAAATGAGGAACACAGCTATACAACTGTTAGGTTAGCTGGATGAACGCTAACCTTCTCTGCTTCATTTTTACAAATTTATGATCATATTTAAATTTTCGAATAAATATACAGTGCCTGCAAAATGTAAGCAGGGTTCATGCTAAAATTTACATTTAAAGGGAATGACTGGAAGGAGCTAATGCTTCTAGAATAAGTATCAAGGAGTAGACTAAAAGGTTCTAGTCTCCAGAGAGAAGCAAGGCAGTGAAATGTACAATACCACAGAGGTCGCCTTCATCAGACCCGTCAGGACAATCCCGTCTCCCATTGCAGAGTTTCTCTGGCTGCAGGCAGACTGAGGTGTCATTAGCACAAGGGTACTTGGGTGGTCCACACAAGAAGTTGTCACAATCATCTTCATCTGATTGATCTTCACAATCAATATCTCCATCACAGACCCAGGCTTTGCTGATGCATCTCCCTTAAGAAAATAGAAACAACATGCATTTAATTTTTGCAATTAAGCCATGGTAATAATGAGTGATCATTGTCTTCAGTCAGAGCAGAACAAATTGCTATTACCAAGAAATCTATTTGGTGACAGTTTGACAGCTTACTTTCACATAGACATTTGAGTAGTACTTGTCTTGATTGTTAACAGTGTTCTTAGCATGAAAGCCTTGATACTTTCTTTAGTTTCAAGTTATTGACTTACTCTATTAAAAAGAAAAAAATAGTATAACTAATTAAAAGTTTAATTACAATACTTTTAAGAGCAAATTTTAAAATATATTTTATAGTAGTATAAGTCCCTTTCACAGTCCTAAATTTAGATAAATGCTATCAGTGTCTTCTGGAGCTCTAAAATTAAGTAAATGTTTTATTTTTTAAGGTGACAATGTTTCTGTCATTACATTTACAACCTTAAGACTTCAATTTCTCATATTCAGACTATGTACATGCCCTTTCACAGAAGAATATAAAATGTTACTAAACATTTTAGTAGTTAAGATATATACAGACAAAATTTAGAGAAATATATTTTCTTTATTGAATTTGAAAGAAAAAAAAATATTATTTAGCCAGAATGTTTCAAAAGCAAAAATGTGAAATTCCTGGAAAGCAATGTTTTTTGTCTATTAAACTTGCTTTATTGAAAAGTATTCCTTTACAGAATATTTTTATTTTTCTTCTAATTAAAATTGTGTTTTCTAAATTATACAATATTAAAGTGTAATGGAAATAAAAAATCTACCTAAAAGGGTAAATGCTAGTTATAGGCTGATTACATACCAACATTTCATAAAATGAGTGGGGCAAATAAAAAGGAAATGGAAAAATATTAAATTGTATATGTCTAAGTGTCATTATGTATTTAAAGGTCTTCTTCAAACTTAAGCATATTGCATTTTAATGTACTTGAATACTGGTGAAAAGATGCTTTATTTATAGAAATATGTTAACAATTTTCCATGCTATTATATGTTAAATAAGAGAAAAACATAAATGATCAGATCCACATGTAATATAAATTATTATATAGAATATATAATATAGAATATTATATTCTATTATATTCAACACTATTTATTTATCAAAATATTCTTAAAAAAGAATGGATGAATATTTCATTAATGACTGATTATAAATAGAAGAATATTATAAATTTTCCCTTAACATCATAGCTAAAACAAAGTTAATATTTTATATTACCTGGAAATATTATGTAGTGCAATTAGATAGTAGAGAGACATGAGGTATAAAACTAGAAAATAATATCATTACATGAAGTTAATGCAATTGCATAATTATAAATCAGTAAAACTAAGTTAGAACTATAAGAAACTGAGAAGTTTAAAAAAATGTAGATAGTTTCAAAAACGCTACAAAAATCAATAGATTCCATGTATATGAATACAGCAGAAGAAAAGGTCAGCCAAAAAATCTACAACAACACAAAGTATTTTGGGTTAAACTATAAGAACTGTGTATTATTTGTATGAAAAACATCAAAAGTTTATTTAAAAAAACTCAAAAGAAGCCTTGAATAAAGACATAGTTTGATTTCAGAGAGTAAAATATATTAATAGAAAGGTATTATTTTTCCTCAAATTAATTCCATCCCAATTTTAATTTTATTATTTTAATCCCATGAACTTATCCTAAACTTAAGAAAATAAAATTGCAAATATTATGGGGTGTCTTCTAAAATATACAGTTTGCTGAGTAGGAACTATATATGCCAAATATTTAGACATGTTTTAAAAGTAACATTAGTTAAATTTTGTCATGATGGAATATAAGTATGCATCAAGAATTAAATAGCATAGTGACATTAGAAGTAAAGTCACTTATCTATGTGGTTTTAATATACAAAAATTGACTATTCAAAATAGTAGAGAATAAACAATTACAAAATTAATTCTGTTAGGATTATTGATGAGCCACCTGGAGAAAAATATAAGGCTGAATCTTCACTCAATATTTACACCAAAATAAATTAAAGACAGATCAAGGAAGTAAGTGTTTTAAAACAAAAATGATAAAAGCAAAACCATTCTAGAATAAAATAGCTATTAAAACAAAACCCTGAAATGGTCATTATACAAACACAGAGAGCATAAAGGACAAGTTGATAAACTTAAATACTGTCCATATTAAACAATAAAATCCATCTATAAAGTCAAAATAAAGTCAATAAAACAGAAAAAGAAATCACTATATTTGACAAAAAAGGTACATTACTTTGAAATAGAAAAGGTTCCTATAAGTCAATATGATAAAAATCAATAAACCAGTATAAGTGCAAGGTTTATAATGAATCAAAATAGCTTATCAACATATGGAGTTAAAAACATCTTTCAAATAAAAAAATAAAAACAACAATTTGATAGCATTTTTCCTCTCTTGGATTACGATTAAAAAGCTGTGTAACACAAAGATAAATTTGACAGGGGTATGAAAAACAACACCGGTGTTAAAGGGGCTACAGATTGGGATCATTTCTTTGTAAGGCAATATTATGAAATCTAGTAATGAAAAATATATCAACTTTTCACCACTGTAGTTCTAATTTTAGAATATTTTTCCACTGGTATATTATGCCCAAATGTACAAGATACATAACGAGCATCTGTGTTGCTGCTTTGTCTGTATTAGCAAAAGTCTGGTAGCAAGTTAAATTCAGACTGCAAGACTGGCAACATCAATTACAACGCATCCATACATTGAAATTATATACTCGAGTGAAAAAGAATGAGATAATTCTGCATAAGTTAAAATAAAATAATCTCCCTATCATGTTAATAAAAAGGGCCTACAACTGAGTATGCTGTAGATATTCTTTTATGTTAGAACTATCTGTTTAGCAATATGTGTGACTATATTTCCATACATATGTCAATATAAGCACATATATAGGCTTGTCTCTACATGAATTCTTTATGAAGGCCTACACAGGAAATAATTAAAAGTGATTGCCTCTGGTGAGGAAGTCTTAAGGTACATGGGAGTAAGAGGCAGATTAATTTTTCATTAAAACCTTTTGTGTTATTTTCCCTTCCACTATATTTCTGCATAATTTTTCAAAAAATACTATCTCACCTTAAAATGATAAATATGAAACATATAACACATGCCACAAAGTCTGGTAGTTTCTACAGACACAGAGGTTATTCTGTACCTTGTATTTTCCAAGAGACTTTAGGTGATATAAAAAAGTCATAAGAGCCATTCCCTATCCCTAAGGAGTCTATGATATAGTTAGTCTTGCTATGTTACAAGAGATATGAATAAATATGAATAAACAGCTTAGATAAAATCTACAAGTTTCAATAGCTCTTTCTTCCCAGGTATTTTGCAGGGGATGTTTGAAACATTTGCTTTTCCCTTTCTTGTTTAGTTTTAATTTTTATACAAAAGGAAGGTAAGATGATACTCCAGGTATGATAAGTTAAATTTCTATTTCATGACCATCAAAACTTGTCCACTACTTGAAATGTGTAAGACTCTTGTGGAAATTGTAGTTTTGTCCTTTGAGCAAAAAGAATAATGGCTGAGCAACAATAGCAATGACAACAAACAGATAATAGCAAAAGTCAGCTACTGGTATTATGGAAGCTACTATAATCACTTAAATCACATTGGTGCTCTCATACACTCAGGACATTGTAAGGACTATTTTGATTTGTGTATCCCTGAGATACATAGTTTAGGTTAAAAGTCAGTACAAAATCAACAGGTATAGGAAAACTAAGGGTTCCTAGAAGTTATTAGAATATGTGTTGCTTTCCTGAATTCATACTATCACTTAACAGATTTTGCTTATCTCTGCTAAACTGTTTTGGCTACTAAAAAAAAAATTGAGAGAAAGATTTATTAATTTGTAAACTGCTTAACTTTCTTTTGACCCAATGAGAGACAACAGGCTATTACAGGACAATTTCTGTTCTGGGATATGACTGGCAGTTAATATCAAGAATATGGGTATAAAGAGAAGTGAATCTTTGAAAAAATCCAAATAGATTTATTTAAAAATATGATTTTTTATAATACTGGTTTTTGAAATGTAATCTTTCTGTAATTTTTACACTCTATAAAACATACATATTTATTTCTCTAACATTTGACTTCATTTTAATTCAGTGAATATTTATTGAGTATTTTGTACCTGTCTAGCTACTAAACACTGTAGAAAAAAATGGAAAGAAAAATTCTTGACCTTGTGGAGCAATAAGTCTAGTACTGACAAATGTTCTATAAAAAAAGGATAAGATAAAAGTCATATAACCATCACAGAGTGCTATGGAATTTCAGAGAGCTAGAAAATATGTGTGATTGAAAGGCTCAGAAAAAAGCTTTACTAAGATGTTATTTGGGAAGAGATTTTGAAGATTGGCAGTGAATATTAGATATGGACACAAGAAAAAAAGGCATTTCATATAAACAGCTGTCTTACGTGTACAGCCTGAACATTCAAAAATATATCCTCTGCAAGAGAAAAAGCAAGTAAAAGGTAAAAGAGAGAGAAAACAATCTAATAGTATGGTGTTTATTTCTGCTATTGAATAGGAATGTGTCAGGGCATAGATACTGAAACTAAGTCAACTCTTCCTTAATTCGATCGCTTCTATTTCTGTATGAATCCACTATAAAATTATATTTTCTATGTTTAACTTCTCAGTTCAGTCACTCAGTTGTGTCCGACTCCTTGTGACCCCATGGACTGCAGCACAGCCAGGCCTCCCTGTCCATCACCAATTCCTGGAGCTTACTCGAACTCAGGTTCATTGATTCACTGACACCATCTCATTCGCTGTTGTCCCCTTCTCCTCCTGCCTTCAATCTTTTCCAGCATCAGGGTCTTTTCCAGAGTCAGTTCTTCACATCAGGTGGCCAAAGTATTGGAGTTTCAACTTCAGCATCAGTCCTTCCAATGAATATTCAGGACTGATCTCCTTTAGGATGGACTGTTTGGATCTTCTTGCAGTCCAAGGGACTTTCAAGAGTCTTCTCCAACACCATAGTTCAAAAGCATTGATTCTTCAGCGCTCAGCTTTCTTCATAGTCCAACTCACACATCCATACCTGACTACTGGAAAAACCATAGCCTTGACTAGACAGACCTTTGTTGACAAAGTAATGTCTCTGCTTTTTAATATGCTGTCTAGATTGGTCATAGCTTTTCTTCCAAGGAGCAAGTGTCTTTTAATTTCATGGCTGCAGTCACCATCTGCAGTAATTTTGGAGCCCAAAAAAATAAAGTCTGTCAACTGTTTCCATTGTTTTCCCATATATTTGCCATGAAGTGATGGGAGTGGATGCCATAATTTTTATTTCATGCTAAATATTGTTTTCTTCACGATAGAGTTTTGTGTGTTAATTTTCATCAGAAACATGTACTGACTTTTATGGATAATTTTCAGTGATAATTATGAGTATATGTAGTTTTAATTTTATTTGTTGAATTTACCCTCATATGAGATACAGTTCCTATATAAATGCATAGGTAGAAAAAGGGTAGAACTTCCTCCAGAAGCAGTAAAAAGCCAGTTTGGGGCCACAGTTCATGAAGTGTTGATTGATAATTCAAGGAGAGTTAGCTCAATAACCTCAAAAAATGTTTGATTACAGCAAATGTTTTTGACAAAAAAATTGACATTGAAAAAATTTGACAAAATGTGGGCATGTTTCAGTTTATGAATTAAGAGGAAGCTGAAGATGAGTAAAATGGGTTGAAGATAATAGATGTCAGGGACGAAAACAGTAGACAACACAGAGTTCTGAATGAGAAATAGTATAGGCTTAACCTTAAGCTCCAATGTGTGCATGGAAAAAATAGAATGGGTGATGTTAGAGAAAGTGGAGAGGTATCAGCAGTAACACCTGGTAGGTCATCACACACTAGAAGTGTTAAAAGGTTGTTTCTACTTTAAAACCAAATGTTTAAGAGAATGAAGATGTTTCTAACAGGTATAAGAGAGGAAGAATATACGGATTTGGAGAGGCAGTGGAATATTGAGTACAGCAAAGGGGGAAAAAAAAATGGGTTTGAAGCATTGGGTAAATATCTGTGACAGAAATTTGGCAGGCATTTACCTGATAGTGATGGTTGAAACTTCAGGAACAGAAGAGTTTGCTATGGACACCTTGCAGAAAGATGAGAAGGAGCAAAATAAAATAAAATAAGTAAATAAATAAAGAGAAAAATGTATGCATTGTCTGAGATGAATTATGTATTCAACAGATATTTTTCTAGTTAATTAGTTATTATATTTTAGCCACACTGTGAAGCATGTCAGACCATAGTTCCCTGACCAGGAACTGAACCCTTGTCCCTTGCATTGGGGAGGGCAGAGTCTTAACCACTGGACCACAAGGAAAGTGTTCCCAATGGATATTTTTAAATTAAATATAAGGGATTGGCAAAGGGGAAAAGGTCAAGGGAAGGTGAAATAAAAATAGAAATCTAAATGGTGGGTAAAGAGAAGACAATTCAACATGAGATTTCATAATGAAAAGTTTCAAGGAAAGGACACGTGTTGAAGAGAAAGGTCAAGAATTGCAGAGAAAGAAATCACTGTGCTGTATTAATAGTCAAAGGTATTGTTGATTGAGCTCATTTTATGTTCTAGGCACTTTTTGTACATTCTAGTGTTACCATTATTATTATCATCTCTATTTTATAGATCAGAAAATTGAACCATAGAGAGGTTTAGCATTTATGTGAGTTAGCATAGTTACTGAATGGCAGAGCAGAACCAAGACTGAGAAAGGAATGCACTTAGAAATCATTCCTGGTAACCACTGAAACAGCAATTTCCATCAAAGGTAGGCAGAGGATATTAGACAGCAAAAGATGAAGGAATAAATGAGAGAAATACATCTAGGTACAGTACACAAGATAATTTAACAAAGTAAAGTTGCTCAGTCATGTCCGACTCTTTGCGACCCCGTGGACTGTAGCCTACCACACTCCTCCGTCCATGGGATTTTCCAGGCAAGAATACTGGAGTGGGTTGCCATTTCCTTCTCCAGAAGATCTTCCCAACGCAGGGATCAAACCTGGGTTTCTCGCGTTGTAGGCAGACGCTTTACCGTCTGAGCCACCAGGGAACACACGATTTAACAAAGGGAAGGAAGAAAACATGAAAAGCTGATAAAATCAAGTGCTTTTGAGCCTACTGTGCCAGGTATATTTACAAAGAGAGAAAAATTGGTGTAGAGAAAGAAATTGAAGACATAAGCAAAAAAAGTGGCCAAGGTCCCACAGGATGTAGGTAGTCACAGGTTCAACAGCTGAAGAGTACTTCTGGGCAAAATGAAGGGTTATTTATTTCTTTAGGTACAGGACTACAGGTAGGTGGGAGTAAGTACACAGCAAAGTATTTAAAATTGCCACCAGGAGAAATCAAAAGAATACAGGGCTTATAAGAAGCTACACATAAACATATATATATATATATATATATGTTTCTAGTTTCAGAGCACATAGACAATGGAGAGCTCACCATATTATTTCACCAGAAATAAAAGTATTCCATGCAGTCAGTTATTGAAGGACCAAAAAAGTGCTGTACTTGCAAATTCTTCATATACAACTCATCATAAAATTCTAACAAAATCAGTTTTCCATTGTAGGATAATTTTGTTTTTAATTATTCAGACTGATTTTAACATGGATTAAATTCATTGTTTTACTTTTTGTTTACTGATACAACAATGTGAGGAAGAAGAAAAAAAAAATGTTTTTGCCATTCACACAAGCCCACAAGTGGATTTTTATTACACGAGAGGATTAGAACAGAGAATGATGTTTACGCAGCCACTGTCATAGTTAAATTCCCAGGTGTGCCAGTTAGTTTTGTTACATTCCTTTGCTAAAGACCCCTTCATCCTTAATTCTTAACTCTACTCTGGGACCTGATGTGAAAATGTATGTTGCTTTTTCCAGGGAATAGAGAGTGTAAAGTTATGGATCAGCGCCAACCTATCACCTCTCTTGGAAAGATAGACAGTCATGAAAGAAGACTGTACAAGTATGAAAGTATGACACCTTCTCACTTTTTTTCTAGCCTTCCTTCCCCCCATTCAAAGACAAATACTGACAACAGTTTCTTATGAATCCTTCTAGAAATATTATTATAGAAAAAATATATTTTTTATTTTCTTTTTATTTAAACAATATGACATACTATGCCCACTATTAAGTTCACTGAATTTTTATTCAACACTTAATTATAAGAAAACATCCATGTGAGTGTATTATAGTGATTCCCATTCATTATAATTGCTGCAAGGCTTTCTACTATGTGGATATACCATAATGTTTCTCCCTAACTTTACTTTTGGTCTATGTAGGTTGCTTGCAACACTGAGCTTTTAAAAATGATGTAGTGGCAAATAGCATATGAAACAATGCTCCACATCATATGCCATTAGAGAAATGCAAACTAAAACAACAACACTACTATGAACCTATTAGAGTGATGGAATTCAAAACACTGATATACTCAAATATTGGCCAGGATATGAAGCAATAATAATTTATCATTCATTTCTAGTGGAGGATGCAAGATTATACAGATACTTTGGAAAACAATATGGCAGTTTCTTAAGAAACCAAACATACTCTTAGCATATGATCCAGCAGTCACACTCCTTGGTGTTTACCCAAATGAGTTGAAAACTTGTATCCATACAAAAACTTATATACTGATGTTTATAGCCTCTTCACTCATAACTGTCAAAACTTGAAAGTAACCAAGTCACCTTTCAGTAGGCTGAATGAATTAATAAACTGTGACACAACCTGAAAATATGATATATTCAGTGCCAAGAAGAAATGAACTAACAAGCCATTAAAAGACATGAAGGAAACCTAAATGAATGATACTAAGTGAAAGAGGCTAATTTAAAAAGGCTAGATACTATATGTATTTATATGACATTATGGAAAAGGCACAACTATGAGGACAGTAAGAAGATCAGATGGAAGGAAGGAGGGATGACAGACAGCACAGAGGATTTTAGGGCAGTGAAATATGATACCATGGTAGCTCATATCATTAAACAGTTGTCAAAATTCGTAGTTTGTACAACATCAAGAGTGAACTCTAAAGTAAACTATGGACTTTGGGTCATAATGATCAGTATAGGAAGACAGGATCACTGATTGTAACAGATATATCAAAGGGGAACTTTTTTTTATGGTGAGTTAGTCCTTTAAGGTATTGCTGGATTTGCTCATAGTTTATCTAGAATAATGGTAATCATGGTCATCAGAGAGACAGTTTATAATTGTTGTGTGTATGGGAGGTACTAACTTCGGGGGTTGGAAAAATCATTTTGTTGCTTAAAAGTTATTATTCCTTTCAAATTCTCTGGAGGAGATGAAATGACACTTGTAACAATGTTCCGTAAATACCTGGTAGAATTTTTCATCTGGACTTGGAGCTTTTGGTGGAATAGTGAAAGGAGTTATATATTGATTAAAAAAAAAATCTTTATATAAAATATATTGCTTATATTTTAACTTTCCTGAATTGACTTTGGAAATTTATATTTTTTAAAAAGTTAAATGATTTTATTAATGTAGGTTTTAAATTCACTTCTATGACTCTTCATAGATAGTTTCTCTAGTCTTATACTTTCTTCAGTATGTATGACTATTTTCCCATTCTCCTTTTTGGTACTGTGCTTTCAATTTTTTTGTTTGTTTGTTTTTTTTTATTAGGTCAGTTAATACATTAGCAATTTTAGCTATTCTTTCAACAACCTAATTATTGAATTTTCAAATTACACTATTTCCTTTCTTCTAAATTTAAACATTAATTTGATTTTCTTTTTTCCCTACATTTGTTTTATTATTTGTAACTTACAAAGTTTGATGTTGTATTAGTCAGACAAGGTGAAAGATTTTTTCGATCTGAAGAGAAACCAGAGTATATTCAGGATAAGCTATGCTGCAGTAACAGATCCTAAAATCCAGTGGCCTAACTCAGTAAGGTCTTTTATTCACATAAAATCATGGAAGGTGAGTCTCCTTCTTCCATCTTCTATGTATGCCTTCCAGAGTCATAATTTAAAAGGCCACTAGGGCAGGAAAACAAGCAAAACCAAACAAACAAAAAGCTAACTAAAACAAAATTAAAATAGAGATGCTCACCAAGCTTAACTGCATCGTATGGAAATTATACAGTCCCATATGCTCATGACTCATTGACTAGAACTAGTCATTTGACCCCAAGAGAACTGCAAGAGTTGAGAAATGCAATAAAGCATCAAGAGGTTGTAAAATACCATATCTAGTACATATTGTTAAAAAACTATTTTTATTTTTTTAATTACTGAATGTAAACACAGATATCTCAAAAATCTCAGAATAGTTTTAGCTTTTAACAATTTTAGAAATATAAATGCTACAAACAAAATATCATTTGAAAGTTTAGGTAAATTTCTTGTGATTTTGTAAGTTGAGTTTTAGTTGAATATAATTTTATAAAGTTTGAAAATTTTAAGATATATTTTTGGCTCAGTCCCTCTAACTAAAGATGGCAAACTACTAGGAACAAACAAGAATTTATTACTCAGGATTAACAAAACTAAATATATGTTAAAATAACTAAAATTTCAAATGATGTCTTTGGACTTTTACACCATTGACATTTCTGCAATTGTTAAACTTTAAAGATATTACACTGAGAGTTCTGGGACACTTTGCATAAAAGTTTACAAAGTTATGATGTTTTCTCATAGGCAATGCTTTATTAATATTCCATATATTCTGATAAGTATGTACTTTTATTTTGTAGAAGTTCTAAAAGTTTAGCTTGATTCCCACTAGAATTAAGATAAAAAGTACTTTATTATTAAATTTACAAGCAGAAGAGTGGTTTAATCTTCAAAATTATAGGTGTATTATATGATGATCAGTTAATTTTGTCTCATTCATTTCTATTTCTTAAAATTTATTGAATTTGTTTCTGATAATAAGTGCTCATTTAAAAATATTTCATAAGCCTTGTAAAATAAGATTTTTTTCCTTCTAAGAATAGAGCTATATTTTTATTAATTTGATCTAAACATTAATTCTTTAAATCTTTTATATTCTGGCTTATTTTTCTTCTACTTAACTTTTCATATACTAAAATAAGCGAACACAATTTCTTTCTCTTGATATGGTTTTCACATTATGGTTTCTGTAAATTTTGCTGTATAAAATTTCATAGTGTGTTATTTAACATATTTAAGACTGCAAAATCTTTATTGAAAATTGTATTTTTATCATTGTGGTTTTCTAAGTCTCACTGAGGTTTTATTCTCATCTCTAAGCTCTCGCTTTCTCACTAAATCCTATTTTCTTGTTGTTCTATTAATTTCCTAGTGACACTTTAGTGGAAAATGTCTTACACTTTGTGCCTCTAAATTATCTGCAATAATACTTTTGCTAGTTGTAGAATATTAGACTGTTTTATCTTAGCTTTGTATTGCTCCATTATCTTGTGGCATTTCTTAATGATTCTTACATAAATTTCTTTCTGGTAGTTTCAGTACTTGATGACTTGCAGAATGTCCCAAAACTCTCAATGTAATATCTTTAAGCTTTAACAATCACAGAATAACTGTAACAGGGAAAGGTGGAGACTGATACCTATTTAGATTTGAGAAGGAGATACATCAACATGGAATTTTAAATAATCTCTAGACTGTACACAGAGAAATTGAATTGAAAAATAATAATATATGTGGCCTTATTTTCCTTATATCCTTGTCATTAATGTATAATGTCAAAGGTTTCTTTTATTTTTCCATTCTAAAAAATTACATATTTTAGTTTCCTTTCCATTAAAGAAGGACTTGAAATTTCCTCCCTGATTTCCTGACTATAATGTACAGTTGATCTCCAAGCAATGTGGGGTTTAGGGGCACAGTTAAAAATCTATATATAACTTTTGATTTCCCCAAAAGTTAACTACTCATAGCCTACTGTTGACTAGAGCCTTTACACGTGTTTTGGATGATATATGTATTATATACTGTATTGTTACAATAAAGTAGGCTAGATAAAGAAAAATGTTATTAAGGAAAATCATAAGGAAGAGAAAATATATTTACAGTACTTTACCTTATTGATATCATAAGACTACATTATCTATTCACAAGATGAATTGCCTGTCAGTGCCTACATCAATATTGCCTTATAAGATACAAAATACTGTAGATTTTATATGTATTACCAACACTAGACATCAAAAATAAGAAGATAATGTGAATAAAATTCATATTTCTTTACAGGTATAATAATTCATGCACTAAAAATGAAAAAGAACCAATATGATTGCTTCATGGTACCCTAGGTATACACTAATGGATGAATTGTTATAATCTTTTTATGTCTTATGGTATTATAGTCATATTCTGATTATAGAGTTATAAACATTGTTACATTTTTAAAAAAACACCTGTGATGATAGGCTGATACATGTTTTCTCCAATTATGAGTGAAACAGACATATTGTATGGTAATATGACTCTTTGAAAACAATATAGAACGTTAGGGAAACTAACACATTATTAATTTTATATTGCACTCACTTTATGTCTATGTTAGGATAGGCTATCCAGGCTTCCCTGATAACTCAGTTGGTAAAGAATCTGCCTGCAATGCAAGAGACCCGGATTTGACTCCTGGGTTGGGAAGATCCACTGGAGAAGGGATAGGCTACCAATCCAGTATTCTTAGGTTTCCCTTAAGGCTCAGCTGGTAAAGAATCTGCCTGCAATGTGGGTGACCTGGGTTCGATCCCAGGGTTGGGAAGATCCCCTGAAGAAGTGAAAGGCTACCCACTCCAGTATTCTGGACTGGACAATTCCATGGACTGTATTGTTCACGGGGTCATGAAGAGTCAGACATGACTGAGCAACTTGCACTTCACTTAAGATAGGCTATACACTTCAGTATAAGCCTTGCATATGATGTTCTACATGATGAAAACTTAGGTGATGGCAATGATAATGATACAAAAACTTCCCATTCTGTTCATGTTGAACACCTATTAGAATTTTTTTTTTTTACATAAAGACACACATACATAATAGGTAAGTTCATTAAAAGTAGGACATGATTATTTACTATCTATTAGGTGGAAATTACTTTACTAGTGTGTGAGAGGAGTGCAATTGTGCGGTAGTTTGAGCATTCTTTGGTATGGCCTTTCTTAGGGACTGGAATGAAAAATGACATTTTCCAGTCCTGTGGCCACTGCTGAGTTTTCCAAATTTGCTGGCATATAGAGTGCAGCACTTTCACAGAATCATCCATAAGGATTTGAAATAGCTCAGCTGGAATTCCATCACCTCCACTAGCTTTGTTCACAGTGATGCTTCCTAAGGCCCACTTGTTGCATTCCAAGATGTCAGGCTCTACGTGAGTGATTATGTGGGTCATGAAGATCTTTTTTGTACAGTTCTTCTGTGTATTCTTGCCACCTCTTCTTAATTTCTTTTTCTTCTGTTAGATCCATACCATTTCTGTCATTTATTGAGCCCATCTTTGCATGAAATGTTCCCTTGGTATCTTTAATTTTCTTGAAGAGATCTCTGGTCTTTCCCATTCTGTTGTTTTCCTCTATTTCTTTGCACTGATCACTGAGGAAGGTTTTCTCATCTCTCCTTGCTATTCTTTGGAAATCTGCATTCAAATGGGTATATCTTTCCTTTTCTCTTTTGCTTTTTGCTTCTCTTCTTTTCACAGCTATTTGTAAGGCCTCCTCAGACAGTCATTTTGCTTTTTTGCATTTCTTTATCTTGGGGATGGTCTTGATCCCTGTCTCCTGTACAATGTCATGAACCTCTGTCCATAGTTCATCAGAAACTCTATCAGATGTAGTACCTTAAATCTATTCTCACTTCCACTGTATAATCATTAGGGATTTGATATAGGACATACCTGAATGGTCTAGTATTTATCCCTACTTTCTTCAATTTAAGTCTGAATTTGGCAATAAGGAGTTCATGATCTGAGTCACAGTCAGTTCCTGGTCTTATTTTTGCTGACTGTATAGAGCTTCTCCATCTTTGGCTGCAAATAATATAATCAATCTGATTTTGGTGTCGACCATCTGGTGATGTCTATGTGTAGAGTCTTCTCTTGTGTTATTGGAAGAGGGTGTTTGCTATGACCAGTGCATTTTCTTGGCACAACTCTATTAGCCTTTGCCCTGCTTCATTCTGTACTCTAAAGCCAAATTTGCCTGTTACTAGAGGGATTTCTTGACTTCCTACTTTTGCATTCCAATCCCCTATAATAAAAAGGACATATTTCTTGTGTATTAATTCTAGAAGGTCTTGTAGGTCTTCATAGAACCATTCAACTTCAGCTTCTTCAGCATTACTGGTTGGGGCATAATCTTGGATTACCGTGATATTGAATGGTTTGCCTTGGAAACGAACAGAGATCATTCTGTCATTTTTGAGATTGCATCCAAGTACTGCATTTTGGACATTTTTGTTGACTATGATGGCTACTCTATCTCTTCTAAGGGATTCTTGCCCACAGTAGTAGATATAATGGCCATCTGAGTTAAAATCACCCATTCTAGTCCATTTTAGTTCGCTGATTCCTAGAATGTCGACGGTCACTCTTGCCATCTCCTGTTTGGTCACTTCCAATTTGCCTTGATTCATGAACCTAACATTCCAGGTTCCTTTGCAATATTGCTCTTTACAGCATTGGACCTTGCTTCCATCACCAGTCACATCTACAACTGTGTGTTGTTTTTGCTTTGGCTCTGTCTCTTCATTCTTTCTGGTGTTATTTCTCCATTGGTCTCCAATAGCATATTCGATGTTCAATATGGTTCAATATGGATGTTCAAGCTGGTTTTAGGAAAGGCAGAGGAACCAGAGATCAAATTGCCAACAACTGCTGGATCATCCAAAAAAAAAAAAAAAAAAAGAGTTCCAGAAAAACATCTATTTCTGCTTTATTGACTATGCCAAAGCCTTTGACTGTGTGGATCACAATAAACTGAAAGATTCTGTAAAGTATGGGAATACCAGATCTCCTGGCCTGCCTCTTGAGAAATCTGTATGCAAGTCAGGAAGCAACAGTTAGAACTGGACATGGAACAACAGACTGGTTCCAAATAGGAAAAAGAGTATGTCAAGACTGAATATTGTCACTGTGCTTATTTAACTGATATGCAGAGTATATCATGAGAAATGCTGGGCTGGATGAAGCACAAGATGGGATAAAGTTTGCCAGGAGAAATATCAATAACCTCAGATATGCAGATGAAACCACCCTTATGGCAGAAAGTGAAGAAGAACTAAAGAGCCTCTTGATGAAAGTGAAAGAGGAGAGTGAAAAAGTTGGCTTAAAGCTCAACATTCAAAAAACTAAGATCATGGCATCCAGTCCCATCACTTCATGGCAAATAGATGGAGAAACAGTGGAAACTGTTACCGACTTTATTTTGGGGGTGGGGGCTTCAAAATCACTGAAGATGGTGACTGCAGCCATAAATAAAAATATACTTACTCCTTGGAAGAAAATTTATGACCAACCTAGACAGCATATTAAAAACCAGGGACATTACTTTGCCAACAAAGGTCTGTCTAGTCAAGGCTATAGTTTTTCCAGTAGTCATGTATGGATGTGAGAGTTGGCCTATAAAGAAAGCTGAGCACCGAAAAATTGATGCTTTTGAACTGTGGTGTTGGAGAAGACTCTTGAGAGTCCCTTGGACTGCAAGGAGATCCAATCAGTCCATCATAAAGGAAATCAGTCCTGAATATTCATTGGAAGGACTGATGTTGAAGCTGAAACTCTAATACTTTGGCCACCTGATGTGAAGATCTCTCTCATTTGAAAAAATCCTTATACTGGGAAAGATTGAAGGCAGATGGAGAAGGGGATGACAGAGGATGAGATGGTTGGATGGCATCACCGACTCAATGGAAATGATTTTGAATAAACTCCAGGAGTTGGTGATGGACAGGGAGGCCTGGTGTACTGTAGTCCATGGCATCACAAAGAGTCTGACACGACTGAGTGACTGATCTGAACTCAGGTGGAAATAGACCATCACCAAAGTCTTCATCTTTGTCATCTTCATGTTGAGTAGACTAAGGACAAGGAGGAAAAGAAGGGGTTGGTCTTGCTGTCTCCAGTGTAGCAGAAGTAGAGGAGGTGGAAAGGGAGGCAAGTGAGTCAGGCACAGTTGGTATAACTTTGTGGAAATACACTGTCATTTCTCTCTGAATTTTATAGTTTTTCATTTCTCTAAAAATGTTCTGTATGGTACCAATTCTTCTACCATTTGTTTAGTTTTAGTGCCTGAATCATAGAAGAGTTCATGCCATAAAGAAGTCAAAGCATCTTTATTATCACCCTGTGTCAAACTGTCTAATGCTAGTTTGTTTCCTGGCATTTCTTCTAAGTCCTCTTCCTGACCTTTAGGAACTAGTTCAGAAGCATTCATCTCCACCAAGTAGTACTTTGTTAATTCCTCTGGTGTGATATCTGTTAATTCTTGAATTTCTCCAAGATCTATATCTTAAAAGCCTCCACTTTCCCACATACCACTTTTTCTGCCATATCCGCAGTTTCTTTCATAATTTCCTGTTCTCTAATAAATCCTGTGAATATATGTATAACATCTGGACACAGTTTCTTCAGCAAGAATTTATTGTTTCAGGTTTGATTGTTTTCACAGTTTTTTTCTATAATAATGATGGTATCTTCAATAGTGTAATCCTTCTAGAATTTCATGATGTTCTCTCTATTGAGGTTTTCTTCCATACCATTGACAACTATTCTCATAGAGTACCACACACAAGGAACCTTGAAGGTTCTTATGACTCCTTGATCTAGATACTCAATGACAGACATAATGTTTGAGGGGGGGGGGGGGACACTTTGAAACATTCAACGTGGAACTCTTGGGGTTTTGGGTGGTCAAGGGACATTGTCCAACAGCACATGAACTTTAAAAGTCAGTGCCTGGGGAGGAGCCAAGATGGCGGAGGAGTAGGACGGGGAGACCACTCTCTCCTACAAATTCATCAAAAGAATAACTGAACGCAGAGCAAACTTCACAAAACAACTTCGGATCGCTAGCTGAGGTCATCAGGCGCCCAGAAAAGCAGCCCATTGTCTTCGAAAGGAGACTTTTATGATTTTTTAATTAGGGGGGAAAAAAAAATTTTTTTTTTCTTTTTTTTTTTTTTTCTTTTTCTTTCTTTTTTTTTCTTTTTTTTCTTTCCTTTTTCTCTTCTATTTTCTATTTTTCTTTTTCTCTTATTTCTTTTAAAGTCCTCTAGTACTCCTCTACTACTCCTTAATTTTCATTTTCAATACACTATAACCTTACAAAAAAAAAAAAGAAGAGAAGCCCTATTTTTAAACCGAAGATTATTCTCTCCCAATCTTGACTCTCTGTTTTCTACCTCAGAACACCTCTATTTCCTCCTTTCCCCTTCTCTTCCCAATCCAATTCTGTGAATCCTTGTAGGTGACTGGGCTACGGAGAACACTCTGGGAACAGACAGCTGCGTAGATCTGTCTCTCTCCTCTTGAGTCCCCCTTTTTCTCCTCCTGTTCATCTCTATCTCCCTCCTCCCTCTCCTCTTCTTCATGTAACTCTGTGAACCTCTCTGGGTGTCCCTAACGGGGGAGAATCTTTTAGCCATTAACCTAGAAGTTTTCTTATCAGGGCTGTATAGTTGGAGAAGTCCTGAGACTACAGGAAGAATAAAACTGAAATCCAGAGGCAGGAGACTTAAGCCCAAAACCTGAGAACACCAGAAAACTCCTGACTACATGGAACTTTAAGTAATAAGTGACCGTCCAAAAGCCTCCATACCTACACTGAAACCAACCACCACCCAAGAGCCAATAAGTTTTAGAGCAAGACATACCACACAAATTCTCCAGCAACGCAGGAACATAGCCCTGAACATCAACATACAGGCTGCCCAAGGACACACCTAACACATAGACCCATCTCAAAACTCATTACTGGGCACTCCATTGCTCTCCAAAGAGAAGAAATCAAGTTCCATGCACCAGAACACTGACGCAAGCTCCCCTAACCAGGAAATCTTGACAAGCCAATCGTCTAACCCCACCCACTGGGTTAATCCTCCACAATAAAAAGGAACCACAGACCTCCAGAATACAGAAAGCCCACTCCAGATACAGCAATCTAAACAAGATGAAAAGGCAAAGAAATACCCAACAGGTAAAGGAACATGAAAAATGCCCACCAAGTCAAACAAAAGAGGAGGAGATAGGGAATCTACCTGAAAAAGAATTTAGAATAATGATAATAAAAATGATCCAAAATCTTGAAAACAAAATGGAGTTACAGATAAATAGCCTGGAGACAAAGATTGAAAAGATTCAAGAACTGTTTAATAAAGACCTAGAAGAAATAAAAAAGAGTCAATTAAAAATGAATAATGCAATGAATGAGATCAAAAACACTTTGGAGGGAACCAAGAGTAGAATAACGGAGGCAGAAGATAGGATAAGTGAGGTAGAAGATAAAATGGTGGAAATAAATGAAGCAGAGAGGAAAAAAGAAAAAAGGATCAAAAGAAATGAGGACAACCTCAGGGACCTCTGGGACAATGTGAAACGCCCCAACATTCGAATCATAGGAGTTCCAGAAGAAGAAGACAAAAAGAAAGGCCATGAGAAAATACTCGAGGAGATAATAGCTGAAAACTTCCCTAAAATGGGGAAGGAAATAGCCACCCAAGTCCAAGAAACCCAGAGAGTCCCAAACAGGATAAACCCAAGGCGAAACACCCCAAGACACATATTAATCAAACTAACAAAGATCAAACACAAAGAACAAATATTAAAAGCAGCAAGGGAAAAACAACAAATAACACACAAAGGGATTCCCATAAGGATAACAGCTGATCTATCAATAGAAACCCTCCAGGCCAGAAGGGAATGGCAGGACGTACTGAAAGTAATGAAAGAGAATAACCTACAACCTAGATTACTGTATCCAGCAAGGATCTCATTCAGATATGAAGGAGAATTCAAAAGCTTTACAGATAAGCAAAAGCTGAGAGAATTCAGCACCACCAAACCAGCTCTTCAACAAATGCTAAAGGATATTCTCTAGACAGGAAATACAGAAAGGTTGTATAAACGTGAACCCAAAACAAAAAGTAAATGGCAACGGGACCACACCTATCAATAATTACCCTAAATGTAAATGGGTTGAATGCCCCAACCAAAAGACAAAGATTGGCTGAATGGATACAAAAACAAGACCCCTATATATGCTGTCTACAAGAGACCCACCTCAAAACAAGAGACACATACAGACTAAAAGTGAAGGGCTGGAAAAAAATATTTCATGCAAACGGAGACCAAAAGAAAGCAGGAGTCGCAATACTCATATCAGATAAAATAGACTTTCAAATAAAGGATGTGAAAAGAGACAAAGAAGGACACTACATAATGATCAAAGGATCAATCCAAAGAAGAAGATATAACAATTATAAATATATATGCACCCAACATAGGAGCACCGCAATATGTACGGCAAACGCTAACGAGTATGAAAGAGGAAATTAATAGTAACACAATAATAGTGGGAGACTTTAATACCCCACTCACAACTATGGATAGATCAACTAAACAGAAAATTAACAAGGAAACACAAACCTTAAATGACACAATGGACCAGCTAGACCTAATTGATATCTATAGGACATTTCACCCCAAAACAATCAACTTCACCTTTTTCTCAAGTGCACACGGAACATTTTCTCCAGAATAGATCACATCCTGGGCCATAAATCTGGTCTTGGAAAATTCAAAAAAATTGAAATCATTCCAGTCATCTTTTCTGACCACAGTGCAGTAAGATTAGATCTCAATTACAGGAAAAAAATTGTTAAAAATTCAAACATATGGAGGCTAAATAACACGCTTCTGAATAACCAACAAATCATAGAAGAAATCAAAAAAGAAATCAAAATATGTATAGAAATGAATGAAAATGAAAACACAACAACCCAAAACCTATGGGACACTGTAAAAGCAGTGCTAAGGGGAAGGTTCATAGCATTACAGGCTTACATCAAGAAACAAGAAAAAAGCCAAATAAATAACCTAACTCTACACCTAAAGCAATTAGAGAAGGAAGAAATGAAGAACCCCAGGGTTAGCAGAAGGAAAGAAATCTTAAAAATCAGGGCAGAAATAAATGCAAAAGAAACTAAAGAGACCATAGCAAAAATCAACAAAGCTAAAAGCTGGTTTTTTGAAAAAATAAACAAAATTGACAAACCATTAGCAAGACTCATTAAGAAACAAAGAGAGAAGAACCAAATTAACAAAATTAGAAATGAAAATGGAGAGATCACAACAGACAACACTGAAATACAAAGGATCATAAGAGACTACTACCAGCAGCTCTATGCCAATAAAATGGACAACTTGGATGAAATGGACAAATTCTTAGAAAAGTATAACTTTCCAAAACTGAACCAGGAAGAAATAGAAGATCTTAACAGACCCATCACAAGCAAGGAAATCGAAACTGTAATCAAAAATCTTCCAGCAAACAAAAGCCCAGGACCAGATGGCTTCACAGCTGAATTCTACCAAAAATTTAGAGAAGAGCTAACACCTATCTTACTCAAACTCTTCCAGAAAATTGCAGATGAAGGTAAGCTTCCAAACTCATTCTATGAGGCCACCATCACCCTAATTCCAAAACCAGACAAAGATGCCACAAAAAAAGAAAACTACAGACCAATATCACTGATGAACATAGATGCAAAAATCCTTAACAAAATTCTAGCAAACAGAATCCAACAACATATTAAAAAAATCATACACCACGACCAAGTGGGCTTTATCCCAGGAATGCAAGGATTCTTTAATATCCGCAAATCAATCAATGTAATACACCACATTAACAAATTGAAAGATAAAAACCATATGATTATCTCAATAGATGCAGAGAAAGCCTTTGACAAAATTCAACACTCATTTATGATTAAAACTCTCCAGAAAGCAGGAATAGAAGGAACATACCTCAACATAATAAAAGCTATATATGACAAACCCACAGCAAGCATCACCCTCAATGGTGAAAAATTGAAAGCATTTCCCCTGAAATCAGGAACAAGACAAGGGTGCCCACTCTCACCACTACTATTCAACATAGTGTTGGAAGTTTTGGCCACAGCAATCAGAGCAGAAAAAGAAGTAAAAGGAATCCAGATAGGAAAAGAAGAAGTGAAACTCTCGCTGTTTGCAGATGACATGATCCTCTATATAGAAAACCCTAAAGACTCTACCAGAAAATTACTAGAGCTAATCAATGAATATAGTAAATTGCAGGATATAAATTAACACACAGAAATCCCTTGCATTCCTAT
The DNA here is from genome assembly GCF_019320065.1 of Cervus canadensis. NCBI lineage: Eukaryota > Metazoa > Chordata > Mammalia > Artiodactyla > Cervidae > Cervus > Cervus canadensis. The sequence continues at coordinate 21,685,908 of NC_057400.1, forward strand.
ATACTAACATGAAAAACAGAAAGAGAAAATTAAGGAAACAATACCATTCACCATTGCAACAAAAAGAATAAAATACTTAGGAGTATATCTACCTAAAGAAACAAAAGACCTATACATAGAAAACTATAAAACACTGATGAAAGAAATCAAAGAGGACACAAACAGATGGAGAAACATACCGTGTTCATGGATTGGAAGAATCAATATTGTCAAAATGGCTATTCTACCCAAAGCAATCTATAGATTCAATGCAATCCCTATCAAGCTACCAACGGTATTTTTCACAGAACTAGACCAAAGAATTTCACAATTTGTATGGAAATACAAAAAACCTCGAATAGCCAAAGTAATCTTGAGAAGAAGAATGGAACTGGAGGAATCAACCTGCCTGACTTCAGACTCTACTACAAAGCCACAGTCATCAAGACAGTATGGTACTGGCACAAAGACAGAAATATAGATCAATGGAACAGATAGAAAGCCCAGAGATAAATCCACGGACCTATGGACACCTTATCTTTGACAAAGGAGGCAAGGATATACATGGAAAAAAGACAAACCTCTTTAACAAGTGGTGCTGGGAAAACTGGTCAACCACTTGTAAAAGAATGAAACTAGAACACTTTCTAACACCATACACAAAAATAAACTCAAAATGGATTAAAGATCTAAATGTTAAGACCAGAAACTATAAAACTCCTAGAGGAGAACATAGGCAAAACACTCTCCGACATAAATCACAGCAAGATCCTCTATGACCCACCTCCCAGAATATTGGAAATAAAAGCAAAAATAAACAAATGGGACCTAATGAAACTTAAAAGCTTTTGCACAACAAAGGAAACTATAAGTAAGGTGAAAAGACAGCCCTCAGATTGGGAGAAAATAATAGCAAATGAAGCAACAGACAAAGGATTAATCTCAAAAATATACAAGCAACTCTTGAAGCTCAATTCCAGAAAAATAAATGACCCAATCAAAAAATGGGCCAAAGAACTAAACAGACATTTCTCCAAAGAAGACATACAGATGGCTAACAAACACATGAAAAGATGCTCAACATCACTCATTATTAGAGAAATGCAAATCAAAACCACAATGAGGTACCATTACACGCCAGTCAGGATGGCTGCTATCCAAAAGTCTACAAGCAATAAATGCTGGAGAGGGTGTGGAGAAAACGGAACCCTCTTACACTGTTGGTGGGAATGCAAACTAGTACAGCCGCTATGGAAAACAGTGTGGAGATTTCTTAAAAAACTGGAAATAGAACTGCCATATGACCCAGCAATCCCACTTCTGGGCATACACACTGAGGAAACCAGATCTGAAAGAGACACGTGCACCCCAATGTTCATCGCAGCACTGTTTATAATAGCCAGGACATGGAAGCAACCTAGATGCCCATCAGCAGATGAATGGATAAGGAAGCTGTGGTACATATACACCATGGAATATTACTCAGCCGTTAAAAAAATTCATTTGAACCAGTCCTAATGAGATGGATGAAACTGGAGCCCATTATACAGAGTGAAGTAAGCCAGAAAGACAAAGAACATTACAGCATACTAACGCATATATATGGAATTTAGAAAGATGGTAATGATAACCCTATATGCAAAACAGAAAAAGAGACACAGATGTACAGAACAGACTTTTGGACTCTGTGGGAGAATGGCGAGGGTGGGATATTTCAAAAGAACAGCATGTATACTATCTATGGTGAAACAGATCACCAGCCCAGGTGGGATGCATGAGACAAGTGCTCCGGCCTGGTGCACTGGGAAGACCCAGAGGAATCGGGTGGAGAGGGAGGTGGGAGGGGGGATCGGGATTGGGAATACATGTAGATCCATGGCTGATTCATATCAATGTATGACAAAACCCACTGGAAAAAAAAAAAAGTCAGTGCCTTACTGGCAAGGAACTTCCTCATGTCAAGACAAAGCATTGATGAAATCAGTCAAGCAAAACAGAACTCATTGTCCAAGCTTTCTTGTATAACCAGAAGACTGACAAAATTGAATATTTCTCTTCAAGGCTCAGGGGTTAGCAGCTTTATAGGCAGGGGCATTCCTGATCATAAGTCCAACTGTATTTGCACAAACCAGAAAAGTTAGCCTATCCTTTCCTGATTTAAATCCTGGTCCTTCTCTTGTTTGCTAATAAATGTCCAATGCAGCATTCCCCCCACTCCAAGAGTAGGGCATTTTGTCTACACTAAAAACCTGTTCAGGCAGATATCCTTTCTCCTCAGTGATTCCTTAACGGCATCTGGAACTCACCTGCTGCCTCTTAGGGGGCAGAAGGCTGCTTGCTTCTCCTGTTATCTTGACATTTTTAAAGCCAAACCTCTTTCTAAAATTATCAAACCATAATTTGCTTGCAGAAAATTCTCCAGCCTTAGATCCTTCACCTTCCTTTTGCTTTATGCTGTTGTATAATGATTTTGCTTTCTTCCGAATCATATTGGAATCTTTAGGCATGACTTTCTTATAGCAATGCTGCAGTCATATGAAAGCTGCATTTTCAATACAAGATAAAAAGATAATTCAGAAAAAGTGCAAGGTTTTTACACCTGCTGGCATAGCTGTAGTAATGGTTTCACAAATTTCCTTTTCCTTCCTTTTTTTTTTTAAAACAGTTGTCCTTATGGCAGATTCATTACCTTAAAATAGTGGGAAACTGCAGCTGCAGACTTTAATCTACAGTACATATCAAGCAACTCAACTTCCTGCAATGCCACAACTTTTCTCTTGCTTCTTGGGAGCACTTCCAGCATCACCAGTGGCACTTTGTATAGGTTCCATGGTGCTATTCAAGGTTTATGGCACTGAACTAAACACAATGAAAAATATGCAAGAACTGCAAGAGATCACTTTTTCTTGCAATATACAATATATTGGAGAGACAAACTGGTGATGAGGAGATGATTAGTGTCACATGGTGTTTGAAGCTGATACTAGCAACAGTTGAACTCACTGAAATTATTATTGTAGGTACTACAGTTATTTTTTGCAGTTGTGATTAAATACTGCCTCTTATTGTTTGTTAATACTTCCGTTGACTGAAAATAGCACCATGTCTGGTCTGTTAAGTGTTTGTGTGAGTTTTGATAAATTTTAACTTTTTATAATAGATTTGTGTAGATTTTATCATAGTAATTGTAAAACAGGCTAGTACCTACATATATTTTATGCATTCATAATATGCGTCTCTTAATTTTTTCAATATTTCTAGGCTATGTGGTTTCCCTATGAGTTTTTTCCAAATTGTTGCAAATCTCCAAAAAAGTTTCCAACATATTTATTTTTTTTTAAATTGCCTAAAGGGATGTAGTTCAAACCTCTCTTGTTCAAGTGTCTACTCTTATTGCAAGCTGTTGGTCTGAAATTTGAGAGACCAAATGTGGGACAGTATAGTTCTTTACTGAAATAAAGAAACATTAATATACCTACATTTTTATACTAGTAGACAGCAATTTATACATAAATGAAAATCCATTGCAACTGCCAAATATAAATTAGTTGCCCTGAAAACTTTAAATGCTTAAGCTAACATTTAGAAGTTTTTTAAAAAAATAAACATGAACTCTAAACTCAACATCTTGAAAAATTTTTTTATTTAGTTCATAAAGTTGAAAATTTAATTATATTTAAAAATATCAAAAAAGATTATAGATGTGCACATATTCTTAATCTAATGCTTATATTCATTTATATTTTTGGTTCACTTTAATATCTGCAATGTTCAAAAATATTCATAATATATTTGCCAATTATTATGTCTCAAGAAGTTTGACAAATTTCACTTTACTGAATTTAAGTCAGAGATCAAACTAGAAGCAGATCAATGGTTTAATTACTATCTTTCATAGTTCCCCTTCCTTCCTTCCTTCCTTCTTTTCTTCTTCATTCATTTATTGTGAGAACACTTAAGCTCCACACCCTTAGTAAATTTCAGTTATACAATTCAGTGTTAACAACTATCGTCACCATGTAATACCACATTTACCATATAAACTTTTGAGAAATGAGAACTGCCACAAAACCCTTTTTCAGGAAAGTTTTAGGGCCATGAGGATGATGAAAAGTCAATATCAAGATGAATCTACACATGTTTTAATGTCATTTACCAAAAAACATGTTTCAATGTCATTTAAAAAAAATACTGAAATAAAGTTGCCTTATGATGCTGTGTTAGTGTCTACTGCACAGCACAGTGAATCAGTTATACATATGCATGGTAGCTCAGACGGTAAACAATCTGCCTGTAAATGCAGGAGATGCAGGTCTGATACCTGGGTTGAGAAGACATCCTGGAGGAGGAAATGGTAACCCACTCCAGAATTCTTGCCTGTAAAATCCCGTGGACAGAGGAGCCTGGCAGGTTACAGTCTGTAAGGTCGCAAATAGTCAGACATAACTTAGCAATTGAGCATGCATACATGCCTAGAGTACTGGAAATAAAAACTAAACAAATGTGACCTAATTAATCTTAAAAAAAGTTGAATAGCAAAGAAAATTGGGAATAAAGCAAAAAGACAACCTGATTACTTGGGGAAAAAAAATTTGTAGATGAAGCAACCTTCAGACAACCCAATGGAAAAAAACAAGCAACCCATTGAAAACGGAGTGGAAGACCTAGACATTTCTCCAAAGTCATACAGATGGCCAACAAACACATGAAAAGCTCCTCAAAATCACTAAGTATTAGAAAAATGCAAATCAAAACAACAATGAGGTATTGATCACCTCTCATCAGTCAGAATAGACATCAACAAATTTACAAACAATAAATGCTGGAGAGGGTGCAGAGAAAAGGAAACCCTCCTACACTCTTGGTGGGAACATTACTTGGCATAGCCACTATGAGAACAATTTGGAAGTTCCTTAAAAATACTAAAAAGAGAGCTACTATATGAGCCAGCAATCCCACTCCCAGCATATATCCAGAGAAAACCATAGTTTAGGAACACAGATCCACTCCATGTTCATTGCAACACTATTTACAACAGTGAGGACATGGAAGCAACTTAAATGTCCATCCACAGAGGAAGGGATAAAGAAGGTGTGATACAAGAAAGGGATAAAGAAGATATGATACATAAATGTTACTAACTAGCTTTTATCTTCCATTAATTTTCCTATATATTTACCTTTCCACAATTTGCCATACCTATAAACTCAAATTACTTTTCCTTTGTCTTCTCCCTCTGTGGATAGAGGAAAAGATTGTTTCCTCCCTACATTAGCCATCCTCATCATAACATAGATTTATTCTTAAGTTGAATCATATTCAGAAAAAGCTATTTCATAAGAGCTCATTGCAAAATATCAAAACTCATGTAAGATAAATCACAATCAATTGGAATTTCCTATTAAATTTACTTAATGGTGTTATTTATTACATTTTCTCTCCATATTTTTTGTCATAGTTCAAACCAGTTTTTACTAACATACACCTTTTAGAAACGACTTTATTATGAAGGCATTTATAATTTATTTCTTTATTATGAAGGCATTTATAATTTCCTTATAAGGAAATTTCAGGCTGCTTTTATGTTTTTTACTCCTAAATCTTGATAGTGTATTCAGTTAGTTTCAGTTCAGGATTTTCTAAGTAAATTTATATTATGTTTTCCTATAGCCTTGACAGTTTCTTAGTCATATACCCAATAAAGACTGTTATCTGATATATTTCAGCATTAACTCAATCAAGCAAATGACAGAAGCAACAGGAGAAAGTATACTCACTACAAACACTTAGAATAATGTTCACCTGAGTCAAATAATTGGCTCTTTGGCATCAGAATTATCTTGTTAAGTTAAAACTTGCTTATTAAATTAATCAATCATTCACTCATTTCAGTTCAGTTCAGTTGTTCAGTCACATCTGACTCTGAGACCCCCAAGGACTACAGCATTCCAGGCCTCCGTGTCCATCAGCAACTCTCAAGAGCTTACTCAAACTCATGTCCATTGAGTCAGTGATGCCATCCAACCATCTCATCTTCTGTCATCTCCTTCTCCTCTCATCTCCAATCTTTCCCAGCATGAGGGTTTTTTCCAACGAGTCAGTTCTTCACATCAGGTGGCCAAAGTATTGGAGTTTCAGCTTCAGCATCAGTCCTTCCAATGAACACCCAGGACTGATCTCCTTTAGGATGGACTGGCTGGATCTCCTTGCAGTCCAAGGGACTCTCAAGAGTCTTCTGCAACACCACAGTCCAAAAGCATCAATTCTTCAGATCTCAGCCAAATTCAGACTTAAATTGAAGAAAGTAGGGAAAACCACTAGACCTTTCAGGTATGACCTAAATCAAATCCCTTATGATTATACAGTGGAAGTGACAAACAGATTCAAGGGATTAGATCTGATAGAGTGCCTGAAGAACTATGGATGGAGGTTTGTGACATTGTATAAGAGGCAGTGATCAAAACCATCCCCAAGAAAAAGAAATGCAAAAAAGACAAAATGGTTGTCAGAGGAGGCCTTACAAATAACTGAGAAAAGAAGAGAAGCTAAAGGCAAGGAGAAAAGGAAAGATATACCCATTTGAATGCAGAGTTCACTCATTTAATGTTATTCATTAATTTTTATTAATATAAAATATTCCAAAAGTATAATTTCTAAACTCAAAACCACATTCCATTAGCCAAGAACCCCAAACTAAGAATCTTTGTATAATAATTGAGAGGAGTCACCTGACTCTTAAAAATATAACACATAGAGCTCAGCTTGGTTTACTGTGAGGAGTCATTACTTTCATCTTAACAGAGGCTAGCAACAGCACAGTAAAATTTAGAAAACTAGTTGAAAATAAATGCATATTACTCGACCTTTTTTGAGTCATCTTCTTTCACTTTCATGGTGAAGTTTCATCTATGAGAAGAATGATGCCCATGGTTTCAGCACACAGGTCTCTTTCTGGACTGTGAATTCCAGAGTCTGAATTCAGATTAGTGTTTGTTGTGTCAGACCCTTTGTGACCCCATGGATTGTAACCCACCAGGCTCTTCTGTCATGGAATTCTCCAGGCAAGAATATTGGAGTGGGTTGCCATTCCCTTCTCCAGGGGATCTTCCTGACCCAGGGATCGAACCCATCTCCTATATTGCAGGCAGATTTTTTACTGTCTGAGCCATCAGGGAAGCCCAGATTGCCTGGTTTCAAATCCCAGTTCTTCCATGATGGTTCTGGGTACCAGCCAGTTAAAGCTTCTTTTGACTTTTTGACTTGAGCAAGTTAAAAACTTCTCTGGGGCTCAGTTTTCTCATTGTGATTTAGAATGTTGAAATGAGTTCACACAGAGAACATTCTTAGAACTGTGCCAAGTCCACAGACAATTCTCAGTGAATATTAGCTATTACTACTGTCATGTATAGAATGCCAGCAAATATAGTAGAAACACAAGGGTACTTTTTATAAAGGTAAAGTATGGATTGAGAAGGGCCCAAAAGAAACCTGCATTAAGGAAGCAAGCCCAAGGTATACATAGAACCCAGTGTTCTGCTTACCTGTACTCCGACAGGAAAACTTGGTTTTGTGGTCACACAATCGTAAGGTACCATTGCATCCTTTTTCATCACTACCATCTTCACAGTCTTTTTCCCCATCACAGTGCCACACATCAGGGATGCAATTTCCATCAGGATGACACTGAAATTCATTCGCATTACAACCAGCAGGAGAATGAATCTCTTAAATATGAAATGAGGGAGAGACATTGGGGGGAGGGGGAGAGAGACAAGAGAGAAATTATGATTTTACTTGATAATTTTTTTTCAATTTTTTTTTCTTTCTTCAGGCATTATAATGATGCTAAAGAGAATATATTTTTAGTTTAGTTGTCTAATTGCTGCAACGCTCTTTAGTATTTCCAAATTTGTTTTAGAAACTTTAATAATTAGAGAAAATGTTTCTTGCCCATGGAATACCTGAAAGTGTCATGAACATTAGGAAAAAGCGAAAGAGCTATACTATAATGTGGATAGTCTGTTATAATTTTAATTAGTATCTTAACAATGGGATTTTTGAAGGGATTTTCTTTATAGCACATAAAAAAGATTTCACATTCTACTCTAAATGTTTAGACTTCCCTTCATCTTTGACATTTCTTTAGATTATTTATTTCATTCTGGTTACAGGTAAATAACTAAAAGAATAAGAACAGCATTTTAATAAAATCTTTGAAGAATAATATCCAAAATTTAGAAAACCAAAACCACAAGAAAATTTAAAAAAAAAAAAAATCAGGACATAAGATTTCAGTTTAGAAATAAGAACAGACACAAAAGAATTTAATGAGGCACTCTGCACTCAAATTCAATTTGTCAATTAATAATTCATACAATGCCTAGAAAACACTATTACTCAAAAACTGATGACTAAAATTATAGGCTATATTTTGTAGGTAAGCATCAACAAGAATAAGAAAAGATAAATGTTAGGTGTATTTAGCCTGTCAGGCTACTCTGTCCACGGAATTCTACAGGTAAGAATCCTAGACTGGGTAGCCATTTCCTTCTCCAAGGAACCTTCCATATGCAGGTACCAAACCTGGGTCTCCCACATTGCGGGAAGATTCCCTACCATCTGAGTCACTAGGGAAGTCCAATATATATGTTTTAACAGAATAATAATGGAAAATATGACTGTAATCAGCATATTATGCATTAATATCTAATATTATGAGATATAATAAACAGAATCTTCCAATACTATTGTAAAAGAAAAATTTTAGTAAATATTATCCTAGTTTGGAATAACTGTATATCCACAAGGAAAAGAACTGAACTTTGATCTTAACACCATATACCAATATTAATTCACTATAGATCACAGACCTAAATGTAAGAGCAAAACACATATATTGTATAAAATAAAGCAGAGGAGAAGAACCTTTGTGACCTTGGGACAACACACAAAAAGCATGAACCACAAATTTAAAAAGTGATAAATAGACTTCAGAAAATTAAAATCTTTTGCTTGTTGAAATAATTAAGAAAATGAAAAGGCAATATACAGCTTAGGAAAAAAAAATTGCAAAGCATATACCTGACAAGGACTTCTGTCCACATCTAATTAAGAACTTTTACAACTCAATAAGGAAATAATTCAATTTTAAGGAACAGAATAAAGATCTACATAGAGTGTTAACAAATAATGGCCAATTTGATTGATCAATAGGGAAACACAAATTAAAACCACAGTAAGATGCTTCTATACACATATTAGAATTTCTTAAAAAGGCTGAAATGTGAATTGTTTGTAAAGATATGGTACAAGTGGGACTCTCATACATTGCTAGTGGAAGTGCAAACTAGTGCTCTCCTGGAAAACAGTTTGTCCGTGTTTTAAAAATGTAAATGTACACCTACTATACAACCCAGGAATTCCACTCTTATGGGTTTTCTTAAGTGAAATGAAAATATATGTCTACACAAAGATTTGTACACAAATGTTCATAGCAGCATTCTTCAAAATAACAATAGAAAGAACTCAAATATCTATCAGCTGGTCCATGTATAAACAAAACATGGCGTATGTATTAAACCAAAGATTTTAATGTACCAAATTCATTGTGTCTTTCATGTAGCTATGGCCACTCTGGTAGCTCAGTGGTAAAGAATCCGTCAGCCAATGCAGGAGACACAGGGTTCAATTCCTGGGTTAGGAAGATCCCCCAGAGAAGGAAATGGCAACCCACTCCAGAATTCTTGCCTGGGAAATATAGCCAGCTATTAATTTATATTTATAACAACAATTATCCTGCATCATTATAAATTTAAGCAAGTGCAGGTGAGTTGCCGCTTACCTAATGAGCTGATTTGGTAGGAATTATAAAAATACAAATAAACAGAAACTTCAAATAACTAGATTTGGGAGATCAAAAGGGAGATGTCGCACACCTTGCAGCTACAGGAGAGCCTAATAGGAAGAAGACTCGTCTTTCCTAGGGAGAACTCAGCCAAGGAAAAGCCATGGACCCGTTGTTTACTCCGTTGTTTACTTCAGCCCTCCCAACTTCCTTTTCTCTCTATAAAAGCATCTCTATTCCTTGCAACAAGGGAACCTGCAAGTGGCTTACCATGGCTGCGGAATCCAAATTGCAATTTGTTACTGATCCCAAATAAACATCTTTGCCGGAGAAATATCTCACACTCAATTTGTTTTAGGTCAACATTTTGGTGGCCCTTGCAAGGACCAGAGGAGACGCCTGATGACTCCAGGACCGGTGAACATACAGGTGTAGTACCCACAATGGGGCCTTTTTGTTGCTCACTGCTTTTCCTGCTGACCCTGGAGTTTAACGGCAAGTGTTTCTCTTGGATCCAAACTCACACTCGTTTCTCATGAGAAGCTTGCCAGGCTTTATTCAGAACCTGCTCAAAGTTTTCATCTTTCTGGTTAAGGCTTTGTTTTGTATGTGTTTTGTATGTGGGTCTGATTTCAATATCAGACTGTGGCGCTGAAACTGGCCTATTCCCTTCAGAACAGGGGCTGCTTCTTCTGAAGCTGGCTAACCTTCGGCCCATTCCTTTGAAAACAGGGGTTCTCTGCAACGTGCCAGGATTCTCAGCCTTTGGCCTATTCTTTTGAAAAGACTATTCTCTGGAAACTGTCTGAAAAAGCCTTTAGCCTGGATCCTTTAAGCTGTTTCCTTTGAACTGGCTGGGATTGTCTTGCAAGCTGTCTGAATTGAAGCATTTGTGCTGCAAGCTGTTAAAGCTGTTTGAAACAGGTTCTTTACTCTAGAGGAAAAACCTCAAGGAAATAGAATCAACCCACTTATCTAAGTATTTTAAGCCCTGCCTCCCCTAATTCTTACAGGGATTCAGGCCAATTTGAAGTTTAAAACCCATGGTCCTTCCTCATGTGATGTGAAAGTCACACAGTCATGTCCGACTCTTTGCAACCCCTTGGACTGTAGCCTGCCAGGCTCCTCTGTCCATGAAAACCTCCAAGCAAAAATACTGGAATGAGTAGCTTAACCCTTCTCCAGAGGATCTTCCTGACCCAGGAATCAAACCATGGTCTCTTGCATTGCAGGCAGATTCTCTACCAGCTGAGCTACCAGGGTTCCTCAGAGGCATTTCTAAATAAATGGACCAACCTGACCTAAGGCACGTTAAAATATGAATGACCATTATGGGTAACTCCTGAAATCACAAATTTTAATTTCCTTAAAACCCAAATGGGCTACAATAGCTTAAATTTTTCTAAAATTGAGTGGAATTCTTATTTCAATTGGCGTTTTGAGGCTTCCCATTATCAGAAGTCTAAAATCGCCTGTCTGCAAAATAAGATTTTAAAATATACCCAGGAAAACAAATGATTAAAGCAAGATAAAGCAACTCTCAAAGCCCCAAGGCCCTTCTTCCTCGGCTTGTCTCAGGCTCGACCTTTGGTGCTATCTTCCTCCTTCCTTTCTATGCCTCCACTATACTTTCAATCCCCCTATACACATTCTCCGGACAAATTTCCCTTTATCTCTGAAACTCTCCCCATTCTCTTTTCTTCTGAACTTGTCAGAACATGCTTCTTTCAAATAAGCCTTTTGAGGATCCAGAGGCTAAATCTTTAATATCTTATATTCCCTGGACTAAAGCTGAGCTGTGAGGCATAGTCAAAGACTTTCCCAAAGTAAACAAACATCCTCACACTTTTGCTGAGGAATTTAATATAGCCATTCAAACTTACAAACCTGGTTTCTCTAACTTATGTCAGATAGTTCATCTGCTCATCAGTGAAGGCCAGGCCCAGCATTGGGTGAAAACTGCTGATTGAGAAAATCTTAAAACATGCTCAGGATTACAAATAGAACAATCTGCTATCTTATTATGTGATCCGGTTCAGAAACTTGCTAAGCAACTTCACCAAGTAATGCCTATGGCTTTTCCAAAGCCTGTGGATTGGAACAAAATTCAGGCTTGCACACAGATTCTGATCAACCTGTTCATAAAAAGCACAACTGACTTCAGGCTGTTTTTAAAGAAAATTCTGATCTTCCTTCAAATGTTGATTAACTTCAATAGCTTTTACTATATATTAATTATGGATTGAAATGAGATCTCTTCCTTCTAGTAAGAAGTATCACAATTGTCAACTACAAATTTGTGCTTGCCAAGGAAATTGCCCATCAGCCTCTATGAAATCGGAACCCTGTGCTACCGCAGCTGTTGACCTGTTGCAGCCCTAAAGGGAGTTCAGGGTGGAGAGTGAGGAATTCACAGCTTCAGGGAAACTGGTGGAACAGGTTTTATAGAAATAGGTATTTTCAGTTAAACTGATTTCACGATCCCAATCCTTGCTTATTCTCATATCTAGAAAAGACCTTCCGGTAACATCAGCTCCTCATGACTCAGTTCAGTTCAGTTCAGTTCAGTCGCTCAATAGTGTCTGACTCTTTGAAGCCCCATGAATCGCAGCACGCCGGGCCTCCCTGTCCATCACCAACTCCCGGAGTTGACTCAAACTCATGTCCATCCAGTAGGTGATGTCATCCAACCATCTCATCTTCTGTTGTCCCCTTCTCCTGCCCCCAATCCCTCCCAGCATCAGGGTCTTTTCCAATGAGTCAACTCTTCACATGAGGTGGCCAAAGTACTGGAGTTTCAGCTTCAGCATCAGTCCTTCTAATGAACACCCAAGACTGATCTCCTTTAGGATGGACTGGTTGGATCTCCTTGCAGTCCAAGGGACTCAAGAATCTTCTCCATCACCACAGTTCAAAAGCATCTATTTTTTGGCGCTCAGCTTTCTTCACAGTCCAACTCTCACATCCATACATGACCACTGGAAAAACCATAGCCTTGACTAGACGGACCTTTGTTGGCAAAGTAATGTCTCTGCTTTTTAATATGCTGTCTAGGTTGGTCATAACTTTCTTTTCAAGGAGTAAGCGTGTTTTAATTTCATGGCTGTAATCACCATCTGCAGTGATTTTGGAGCCCCAAAAATAAAGTCTGACACTGTTTCCACTGTTTTCCCATCTATTTCCCATGAAGTGATGGGGCCAGATACCATGATCTTAGTTTTCTGAATGTTGGGCTTTAAGCCAACTTTTTCACTCTCCTCTTTCACTTTCATCAAGAGGCTCTTTAGTTATTCTTCACTTTCTGCCATAAGGGTGGTGTCATCTGCATATCTGAGGTTATTGCTATTTCTCCCAGCAATCTTGTTTCCAGCTTGTGCTTCATCCAGCCCAGCATTCCCCATGATGTACTCTGCATATAAGTTAAATAAGCAGGGTGACAATATACAGCCTTGACGTACTCCTTTTCCTACTACTCCTTGGAACCAGTCTGTTGTCCATGTCCAGTTCCAGCTGTTGCTTCCTGACCTGCATATAGGTTTCTCAAGAGCAGGTCAGGTAGTCTGGTATTCCCATCTATTTCAGAGTTTTCCATGGTTTATTGTGATCCACAGAGTCAAAGGCTTTGGCATAGTCAATAAAGCAGCAATAAATGTTTTTTCTGGAACTCTCTTGCTTTTTTGATGTTCCAGCAGAAGTTGGCATTTGAGCTCTGGATCCTCTGCCTTTTCTAAAATCAGGTTGAACATCTGGAAGTTAACAGTTCACGTTTTGCTGAAGCCTTGCTTGGAGAATTTTGAGCATTACTTTTCTAGCATGTGAGATGAGTGTGACTGTGCGGTAGTTTGAGCTTTCTTTGGCATAACCTTTCTTTGGGGTTGGAATGAAAACTGATCTTTACCAGTCTTGTGGCCACTGCTGAGTTTTCCAAATTTGCTGGCATATTGAGTGCAGCACTTTCACAGCATTCCAGGATGTCACACTCTACGTAAGTGATCACACCATTGTGATTATCTGGGTCATGAAGATCTTTTTTGTATAGTTCTGTGTATTTTTTCCACCTCTTCTTAATATATTCTGCTTCTGTTAAGTTCCCACCATTTCTGTCCTTTTTTGAGCCCATCTTTGCATGATATGTTCCCTTGGTATCTCTAATTTTCTTGAAGAGATCTCTAGACTTTCTCATTCTGTTGTTTTCCTTCATTTCTTTGCATTGATAGCTGAGGAAGGCTTTCTTATCTCTCCTTGCTATTCTTTGGAACTCTGCATTCAAATGGGAATATCTTTCCTTTTCTCCTTTGCTTTTCACTTCTCTTCTTTTCATAGCTATTTGTAAGGCCTCCTCAGACAGCTGTTTTGCTTTTTTGCATTTCTTTTCCATGGGGATGGTCTTGATCCCTGTCTCCTGTACAATGTCACAAACCTCCATCCATAGTTCATCAGGCACTCTGTCTATCAGATCTAGTCCCTTAAATCTATTTCTCACTTCCACTGTATATTCATAAGGGATTTGATTTAGGTCATACCTGAATGGTCTAGTGGTTTTCCCTATTTTCTTCAATTTAAGTCTGAATTTGGCAATAAGGAGTTCTGATCTGAGCCACAGTCAGTTCCCAGTCTTATTTTTGCTGACTGTATAGAGCTTCTTCATCTTTGGCTGCAAAGAATATGATCAATCTGATTTCAGTGTTGACCTTCTTGTAGAGTCTTCTCTTGTGCTGTTGGAAGAGGGTGTTTGCTGTGACCAGTGTGTTCTCTTTGCAAAATTCTATTAGTCTTCACCCTGCTTCATTCTGTACTCCAAGGCTAAATTTGCCTGTTACTTCTGGTGTTTCTTGATTTCCTACTTTTGCATCCCAGTCCCCTATAATGAAAAGGACATCTTTTTTGGGTGCAAGTTCTAAAAGGTCTTGTAGGTCTTCATAGAACCATTCAACTTCAGCTTCTTCAGCATTACTGGTTGGAGCATAGGCTTGGATTACCATGATATTGAATGGTTTGCCTTGGAAACGAACAGAGATCATTCTGTCATTTTTGAGATTGCATCCAAGTAGTGCATTTCGGACTCTCTTGTTGACCATGATGGCTACTCCATTTCTTCTAAGGGATTCCTGCCCACAGTAGTAGATATAATGGCCATCTGAGTTAAAATCACCCATTCTAGTCCATTTTAGTTCACTGATTCCTAGAATGTCGACGTTCACTCTTGCCATCTCTTGTTTGACACTTCCCATTTGCCTTGATACATGGACCTAGAATTCCAGGTTCCTATGAATATTGCTCTTTACAGCCTTGGACCTTGCTTCTATTACCAATCACATCCACAAATGAGTATTGTTTTTGCTTTGGTTCCATACCTTCATTCTTTCCTCATGACTAGCAGAAAATATTTATTAAAATATGTGCTTGAATGCATTGAATGCCCCCTTCACCAAAATATTATATATTGACCTCCCCCAATGCCTCTTTGGAGTAGTCTCTCAGAGCTGAAATCCTGTCTTCCAGGCTGCAGTCCTCATTTTGTCCCAAACAAAACTTAATTTGCAACTCTCACATTGTGCATCTTTTTTAGTTGATGGGATGAAATGGGAAACTATGTTCACTTCAGATTTATTCAATCTGACAAAATGGCTTCCTTTTACTCTATATGAATCTCCTCAAAGGAAGACCATAAAAATTGTTATAATTGTCAATTCCAACAAATGAAATTTCCTAGACAAAACCAAAGTCCTTTTAGTTTTTTGTTATTATTGCACAGAACCAGGACATTAGAAAATAGATTGTTACAAATGTAAGCGCTGAAGATACCTTAAACCCCTTAACCAGCTTTCCAACATACAACAGTTCTCAGTGGTGGGTCTCTCTGGAACTAGAGGGCTTCTTCCCAATCCTCCCTCTTTATTACCTTGGAGAAACATTTTTCCAATGAGAGGAAATCTATCTTCCAGTCCTATTTGATACCATACTCTCAGATCTCAAACTCACCACCATAAAACAGCTCTGCTCTGGAGTAATAAAATATCTCAAATAGTGAGAATCTCTAATGAACCTCAAGAAGTTCTGAACATATTCTCTTGTGTTTAGCCCTTTAAGAGATACACACCCTTTTCTTCTTAGTTCCTCTTGTTGTTTTGTGGTCTCTACGTCATGTCCACCTCTTTGTGACCCCATTTAATATAGCCTGCCAGGCTCCCCTGTCCATAAGATTTCCCAGGCAAGAAATACTGGAGCGGGTTGCCATTTCCTTCTCCAGTTGATCTTCCCAACAGGCATCAAACTCATGTTTCCTGCCTTGGCAGGTGGATTCTTTACCACTGAGCCACCTATTCATTTATTTGGCTGTAAGTAAGCAAGCCCCTATCCATTTATCAGGCTGAAACTTCTCATACAAGTATGCCAGAATTTCTTACTTCCAAAAGGGGAAAATAATTCCAGAAATTGACAGTGTCATCAAAGAACCAACCAAGTAAATTAAGTGATTCTTTTACATCTTTTATTTGTTCTGTCTCTGATGGTACCAGACCTGATTCTGGAAATATTGATCATTTGTCCCTATTGAATCAGCTACCACTTTCTTTAAGGGCAAAACCTCCAACTGATGTTTACAAAATTCATAGAGTATCCCATCAAAATTTAAAACAGAATCCTCAAAACTTCTTCCCAGAATTAATCAATACCTTATAGGTAAACCTTCAAGGCATAAAGCCAATAATGGAAGAATACAGGCTCAAGGCCTCATTATCACTGCTCTAGCCCCTGTAACATTCCATTTTACCAGTGAGAAAAACAAAGTTCCAAAGGTGGAGTAGTAAACAACACTGTTATCCTTCAATACCTCATTATTCCTCTCATGGGGTACTATCATCCATTTCCAGCAGAATAAAGCTCTTCATTGTCCCTAACTTTCACAGTGCATTCTTTAGTATTCTAGCTGATGAAGATAGCCAATACTTCTTTGCCTTTGGTTGAGAAGAAAAAATAAATCACCTGGACAGTAATGCCTCAGAGTTGTATTGAGTCCTTATTTTCTACAAATCCTGAAGGCTGATATGAATGATATAAAGTTCTCCAAGGGTTTTACTTTGCTGTGATATGTGATTTACTCCTTTGCCCTCCTTCTCAAGCCTCTTTCTCAGGAAGGCAGCATCCACTTAATAAAGCTTTTAGCCTTAAAGGGACTTAAGGTTGCCAAAGAAAAACTATTATAGTTTGCCCAAACCCTGGTTCAATATTTTGGCCATCCAGTATCAGAACAAGGGCTACACCTAGATCTAGATACACTTCATGGAACTTAGGACACCTAAAATCCCAAACTAAGGACAACTTCAAGGTTTTCTTAGGCCAGTTGCTTATTGTTGAAATTGAATTCCACATTTCTTATGTTTTAAAACCAAATTTCTTATGTTTTTGTCAACAGTAACAGCCTCACCCAATTTTGTGGGAAAAACTGGATGACATAGCCTTCAAGGCTCTAAAGAAGAGCTTGATGAATCCACCTGTCTTTGGGCATCCCAATTATTGGATTACCTTTTACTCTTTTATATGTGATAAGAAAGGGAATAACTTTGGGGTACTCACCCCAAAACTCAGGGACCACCATCTGCCCATAGGGTATTATAGCCAGCAACTGGACCCCGTGGCACATGGATACCTCCCTTGCCTGAGAATCATTGCAGCCACTGCCTTTTTGGTTAAGGCCACTGAGAAAATTGTGGAATGTCCTTTAATTACCTTTGTGTGTCATGAAGTAGAAGTCCTCCCACATTTTTATCATACTTAACATTTCTCAGCTAGCTGCCTCATATCCCCAAATGTCCCTTTGTTAACTGTCCTTCCATAACTCTTTTACATGATAATAACTTTAATCTGGCTACTCTTCTCCCTTCTGTCGCCAAAATGTCCTTCATGACTGGTTAATGTTGATAGACAACCTCCTGACTCCCTGTAATGTAATGATCTGAAAGAAACTCCATTGGATAATGTTGACTGCTCATGGTTCAATGATGGTTCTTATTTAAAAGGTGACAATGACAAACACCCGTGCTGATTATGTTATTATAACTCCTTTTGATATTGTTAAGGCAGCAACTTTACCTAGTGCTACTTTGGCCCAGTACGTTGAATTACCTACTCTTACATGGGCTTGTACTTTAGTCAAGGACAAAACGGCCAGTGTTTATGCTGATAGAGATACGCTTTCAGAGTACCTCATGATTTTGGAATGCAGTGGAAGCAATGTTCCTTCCTTATTTCCAGCAGAAATAAAATTAAAAACAGTACCTATGTTCAAAAATTATTGAACACAGTAATTTTACCAGTCATTTTAGCTGTTATTAAGATTCTGGGGCATGTTAAATTTGACTCTCTGGAAATTAAGGGAAATCACCTTGCTGATATTTCTACAAGAAATCCTATCCTTAAAGGGACCAACAACAGCCAAACCTCTGTCATTATCCGCAGGGATATTTCCTCAAATGATACTTTAGAAAAAACTGGCTACAGAAGCCCCAAAATTGGATTCAATAAAAGAAGAAACAAGATTGGAAATTTGACAATTGTTTGCTTGGAAAAAAGAGGAAGGTATGGTTTGGATCAAATAACTCAGTCCTACCAGAAACTCTAAAAAAACCCACTTCTCATCACAGTACGTACACCAAACCAATGGTCTATTGACAAAATGATGAATAAATATTGTTGGGGAAACATTAACAAGGCTGCAAAAAGTGCCTACCTCACTTGTCCTAGTTGTCCAAAGTACACCCCGTGGAAGACTGTTTCTACTGCTTCGAGATATTTTAAAGTGCCTAATGGACCATTTAAAGTCTAGTAGATGGATTTCATAAACTTCCTCCATCTCATGGATATAAATATGTTTCCATCACAGTCTGCATATTTTCCCACTGGACTGAAGCCTTCCCCTACAGACCAGCTACTGCATTTTCTTCAGCTAACGTTCTTTGTCCTAAATTGCTTCATTTGTGTCTGACTCTTTGCGACCCTATGGACTGTACTCACTAGGCTTCTCTGTCCATTGGATTCTCCAGGGAATAATACTGGGGTGGATTGTCATGCCCTTCTCTAGAGGATCTTCCCAACTCAGGGACTGAACCTGCATCTCTTACATCTTGTGCATTGGCAAGTCTTTTAGGAAAGTGAAAATGCAAGTTGTTCAGTCATGTCCAACTCTTTGCCACCCCATGGACAATACAGTCCATGGAATTCTCCAGGCCAGAATACTGGAGTGGGTAGACTTTCCATTCTCCAGGGGATCTTCACAACCCAGGGATCGAACACAGGTCTCCCACATTGCAGGTGGGTTCTTTACCAGCTGAGCCACAAGGGAAGCTCTCTTTTCGGGAAAGATTACCCCTATCTGGAGAAATTCCTCTCAAACTTCAAAGTAGTCTGGGAATCCATTTTGAAGGCCAGATGCTTTGATAAACCAGTAATGTTTGGGTGGTTTTTCGCCACTTTCACTATGCTTACAACCCTCAATCCTCATGCTTAGCTGAATACACTATAGCATTTATTGCTACCAACTAACAAAATTTGTACAAGTTGTCTAAATACCTTGGCCAAAAGCATTGCCATTGGTCCTTTTAAATGTCAGATCCACCCTTTTTGGAATTCATAAACTCTCACCCTTCGAGATAGTCCTAGGCTGCCCTATGTATTTGATTCCTGTTTTTATTTCATCCATACCTGATAAAAGGAGACATATTCTAGTATTACAAAGGACTTCTTGTTTTTACTAAAAATAACCATATTTTGGCAAAGCAGTCATTTCACAGTGTGCCCTTGGGAGAAAAAGACTTGTAACTTAGAGATTTTGCTACTGGAAAAGATACTGCCAGAAGCATCCTCCTCAACCTCACCAGAAAGACCATACTAAGTCCTGTTACCCAGCCCTTGTGCCACCATACTTTAAGGAATAGACTCTTGGATTCACGTGACAAACCTAATGAAGGTTCTGAACCCCAACTGGACGTGCACACCATCCGGTGACCTGAAAGTAAAGATTTCCCCGAATGCTGAGGCAGGTGTTATCTAAAGACACAACTTTCCAATGATATCTTTGATGCTGACATAAAGATTCAGATAATCTGCAATGTCCAGGATCTTGAAAACATATGGACTTTAGATTAAAAAAAAAAATTCTCTCTCCTGACCCTCCTGTTACTCACATGTGACCTTATGTTTCTAGTCTGAGACACTACATCCAGAAATGGGCCTTCCTGACACTGAAGGGCAAAAAGCCACTGAAACTAGAAAACCTGACTGTTGATCAGTTATGCTTTCAGAAAAAGACCTTAATCAAAGGATGAAAATGTAAAAAATAATAAATAGAATCCTCAGTTAAATACAGTTGAGAGACCAGAGGGAGAGCTCTTATATCCTGCAATAATAGTAGAGCCCAATAGGAGAATAAAGACATTTCTTTCCAGGAAAGAATTCAGCCAATGAAAATCCCTGGACCTTTTTTGTTTTACTACAGCCCTCCCAAATTTCTTTTCCTTTCTATGAAAGTGTTCTCCTTCCCTTCCCGTGTGAGCATTTGCACATTGCTGACAACAGTCGCAGACACTATATTGCAATTTTCTGCTGACCCTAAATAAACCCATCCATCTTCATTGAAGAAATATCTGTCAGTCAGTCAGTTTCAGGCTAATAGGATCATGTGGTTATGAGTTAAGATTAGACTGAGTTAAGGTCAAAGGTAATAATAACACTTCTATCACTGAGCCAGCCACTTAATCTTTTGAGATCTCTATTTGTTCACCTGGAAAGTAGAGCTCCCTCAGGGTCATTGGGAGGAATAAATTGGATATGTGCAAATGATTATTCTCCTTACAATTTTTTTTTACTATTTTATGTGATATATACTGAATAATTCATCACTAACATTTTTATTTATTTAGACTTTCAGCAACCTATGTCAGGTGATACCGTATTTTAAAGATGCATGAAATGGACAGGCTTCTACTTCTCAAGTATTCTTAAACTAGTCATGCTAAAATAATGACAACAACAACAAAATGATAAAAATGATATCCACTGAAGTAAAAGTAAGGAAGTTCTGTTGGTAGAGAATAGGAGTTCCAATTCACCCAAAACCTCATTTCCAAAAGTAGCTACTCCTAAGAACACATAATAATCACACATAATTTAAAGAGAAGGGGCAGAGTTTAGACTGGCCTTGAAGTCTCTTTCAGAAACAAAGACTTTCTTTGTCTATTTTCCTAGGCATCCAAATTATTTTGACTTGGTATATAGAGAATCTTCATAATTTAATGAAATACTTGGGTGCAAAGACATAATCAATAAAGATGGTAGAGTCTGTGTGTACATTTAGACAATATATATGGAATGTGATAAAGCCACTTCCTACCATATTTAATTGAGTTTCTGCAGAATGCCCTATTTAGCATGAGTTAACTATTAGTGTGTTAAAGAAGGCTGAGTCTGCTTTCAAAAACAGTCAGTTGTGACAATTTCAAACTTGGGGTCTTTAAAAAGGCAACTTGAAAACTCTGTGATTTTGTATTCAAGGAAAAAAATGAGGACAAGTCAAATGAAATGTGAAGGCTTTTTCAGCGCTCTAAGTAATTCTGAGATGAAGGGAGCAACTTCCATACAACCGCAAATGGCCTTTGGTTATTTATCCTAGCACTTAACTTTCCATGAAAATAAAATTAAACAAGTTTTGGCTCAGCTGAATTTTATAACTTGTGATATGAGATCAACAAATAACATGAGCTTCAGGTGATTTTCACTCAGTGATTCCAAATAATTAATAAAGGATGGAAGGTATAGCCTATTGATTTTTTTTGTACATTCTTTAAATTAAGAGTTGAAGACTGGCAGCTCCCATATTGAATCTGTGCCTCAGTATGTTTAATTTGGTAAATGTACTATTGACCTTTTTAAAAATTGAAAGATTTCCTATAAAAAGCTAGCTTTTCCAGATCCATAAAACATAAGATTCTTAGGTTAGCACTCTCACAAAGTAACAACTACTGTCTGTTTTACACAGAGCTGGGCTGAATTGTATTAATGGTCACCTGTTATAATGGAGAGACAAAGATACTCATTTACAGTATATTTTTTTTTTTCCTGTAATGGATATTCTCTCCTTGGTAGAGGTGGGCAGTATGGCAACTGCTAATTCCATTTTGTTTTTCAATCTACTTCTGAGAAACTGTAGGAAAGATTTTATTTGACTCTTGATTCAATATTAATACTAATTTTACTCTTGTATGAATGAGTTTTTCTTCTTTATGAGTCATTTCTATGAATATTTGTGAATAGCCCTAAATTCATCTCTCTCTGTTTGCAATAGCTTTTTCAAATTTAGTGCCAAATTTATGGATCATTTTTCATGATATGAATTTGCTTGGACTGATCTCACTCTCAGATTTATTTATATTACTAATTCTCATCCTGCCTTTGTTTGAGACTGTCCTCTTTATAGCCTTTAAATTTTCCAGGTTATAACTTAGATTCTTTCTGTAAATGATCAGAGGGCTACATAAATAAACATAATAGTAATACACAAAGCAATCTTGAGAAGAAATAACACATCTTACATTTAAAATGACCTACTTTAGAAACATTTTGTTAGCCTAAATAAAATTAAATCACCTATACCAAATTCTATTCCATATATTAATTCCTCTCATCTCTTATTTTTTTAATGATAATTTTGACTAAAAAATGTCAGTATTAATGGGAGGAATTGCATGTTTCACTAATAATTATTGTGAGGGTGATGCTGTGCCTCTTTTAAACATTTTGGACTTGGTTTCAAAGATCTAGTTCTTTTGGGTTATGTTCCTCAACAATTAACTCAATGACTTAATGGGAAATTCTCAAGAATATTATGTAAACTTAGAAATCTAAATAGAAAAACCTATTTCAAAAAGAGACTTGTGAAATATAAACTGCTGCTTGTGGAGAATGGATTGCTTCTCCTGATCCAGGAATATGGTAACTTTACATATAGAATCATAGTATTTTAGTTCAATGGTATTTACAGCTGACAAAAAGTTGTGACCACACAGATCAAAGCATAATCTGTGAAGCGAGAGAGCATGCTGCTACTGTTTGTGGCTTTTAAAACTGTATTTGCCTTTGATTTGCTTTGCTTTGCTTGGTATTGTTTGATTTATCCATTTGTGCTTCATAAGTGAATACACTCATTCACTCTATTATTCTAAATAAACATTTATCTTATAAATTTAAATACAAAAGTGATATTTCCCTGAGACTTTTCTTTCCTTCTGTCTTTTCTTTTTTTCTCCCATAAACTATCCATACCTAAACCTTTGTGAACTGGTACATTATCTATTAAGAGGCATCACAAATAGCCACATTACAGCACCTTTACAATGAATATATCATCTGGAGAAGGAAATATTATATACCATTATAAAACATTCAAATCTAAACGGTGAGTCAATTCTCCTTTAGATTGCCTTCTTGCTTACATTTCATCTATTAAGGTCCATAACTTTCTCATTTTATTTCAAAAAATACATATTTATCTAGGATTGGATCTCTTATTCTGGTGTTTGTAGACTCAAGAGATTTATGGGTAAACTTTAGGAATTCATCAAAGATCTCAGAAACCATACATGATGCTTTGTGCTACTTTTTTTCCTCTCATGGAAGACACTCAAGAGCTTTCCTTGACTCTTGTGGAAGACTCTAAAAGGAGTGTGGAGACCAATTTCACACTTCCCTATTTATTTTTCATCCATTCCATATACCTTCCATGTAAATGGTAGTTTATATGACATTCAATTTTACTTATACTTCAAATTATATAAAATTGGATTAAAACTTGGTTGAGAAAAAAAGGATTGCCTAGCTGCACCTTGTCATTTAATTAAACATAAATAAATAGAACTGCTTGCTGAGAGCAAACCATTTCACAGAAACAGAAACTTTGCCTGTGGTTATACATATGATAAGCAGCAGGGATGAAATTTGAGCCCAAACAATGAAACTTTAGAGCCTTCTTTCTTTACCACTGTCCCATTAAAAACACAATTATACAAGGACATAAACTAGATTCATCTAGAAAGCAGTAAGTTCAATAAGAAAATGGATCAGAGTAATGTTATACCCTGGTGGCTCAGATGGTAAAGAATCCATCTACATTACAGGAGACCTGAGTTCAGTCCCTGGGTTGGGAAGATCCCCTGCCAGAGGAAATGGCTGCCCACTCCAGCATTCTTGCCCGGGGAATCCCAAGGACAGAGGAGCCTGGCAGGGTCCATGGGTTTGCAAAGAGTTGGACTCGACTGAATGACTAAGCATATACACACACACAGTGCTGCATAGGAAAAAATATACATTGCTTCTGAGTCACAATTCATTAGCCATTGCTAGTCACATTGTGCTGGGCCCTGTCATAATGGTCCCACTCAATCACAAAGGTTCCAGGAAGTACAATCTTATGATGTTCCCAGATAAAGGAAGACATAGAAATATACTATGTACATATTTAACGATTACCATGAGTGACTTGGGTATAGAAGACATCATGACAGGGAGAACAGAGACGCCTCTCTGAGAAGGTGATATCTGAGATGAAACCTAAATGAAGGGAAAGAGCCAGCCACACATATTAGGATAAAGAGTATAGTAGGCAAAGGGAATGACAAATGCAAAAACTCAAAAGCAAGAAATATATTTTGTTTTATAGTTGGAGAAGAAAGTGAATAGGGGTGGATTAGTGAATTATCTGAGAGGTAGGCAGAGGCTGGGTCTTGTAGGGCTTTATCAACATCTATGGTACAATAAGCTCAACAACTATCTTTCAATTAGAGATTTTGAATCAGAGGAGTGATGATGATATAATTTAATCTCTGTTATTAAATTCTCACTGGCTGCTGTATGGAAGAAAAAGTGAAAATAGGAAGACAAAGTAAATGTCCAGAAATGGCTTTTTCTGGAGTCTAGGTACAAAATGAAAGGCATAGTTTCTGCCTTTGAAAAGATCATAAAATGGTCTGCATGCAGGGAAATAGGTGATGTATGTAGTTGCAAAGCAATATCCTACATGATTTTTAAAAAAATTTTATTGAAGCACAGTTGATTTACAATGTTGTATTAGTTTCTGCTGTATAGAAAAATGAATCAGTTATAGATATACATATATCCCCTCTTTTTTTGGATTTAAGTCATCAACTTAGCACACAGGTCACCACAGAACATTGAGGAGCGCGTTCCCTGTGCCATACAATAGGTTCTCATTAGCAATCTATTTTATTTGTAGTAGTGAATATATGTCAATCCCAAGCTCCCAATTCATCCCACCCTCCTTTTCCCCGCTTAGTGTCCATACATTTTTTTCTCTGCATCTGTGTATCTCTTTCTGCTTTGTAAATAGGTCCATCTGTACCATTTTTGTAGATTCCACATATATATTCTTAGTGACTTACTAGGAGAGAACACTATGAGAACATGCAGAGGGGAAATCTAACCTGGACTTGGGGATCTCAGGGGAGAAATTCTCATGATGGAGGAAAAGAAGAGTTCCAAGTCATGACTGAAAGTCAGGTAGAGGTAAAAGTGGAATGTGATGAAAAATATTCTGAATGAAGTCAGCAGCATTCATAAAATTCTGTGTTGTGTGTGATGGGAGGAGGGAGAAAAGAGAAAGCTAGAGAGGAAAGTAGAGAACTTGAGTGGTTTTATATGCAATGCTAAACGGTTTGGATTTAAACCCAAAGGCAATGGGGGTCATGGAAAGACCTGAGGCTAGATTCTGATACGCTCAGATATGTAGTTAGTATCCATCACTTTGGGAGCATTTAGGCAATAAGTAGAAAGGGAAAAATCGCTGGGATTCCAAAAATTTACAATTGATCTACATATGGAGATATATGTGTATCTATTTCGTTTGCTGGAACACTCAGCCTTTATACTAAGTCATGTAGACTATTACACACACACACACACACACACACACACACTCTTTCTCTTTCATACTGCTCTCCTTAATTCATGCTACCTTCTCACAATAAATTAAAAAATATTCCAAACCTATTTCTCAATGTCTGTTATGCTGTTGTTTAGAAATGCTACCCCTTCTGCCAGAAAAAGAGAAAAAGTCATGGAGTTTTATTTTCTCTTAACCCCCTTGCCAAATGAAATCAGCTTCTGTTAACAGTTGTTGATTTTCCCCTGGATGGAATGTTGCATCCCTCTAAGGAGGCTGTGATGGCCATTCTAACCTGAGTTCCAGGCGTCTGAGGTTCCCCAGAGCCCTAGTTGCTTAAGCTTCAGGGCTTGGCAGTCAATCTATCTTTGTAATACGGCTTGTCCCAGTGGAGTGTTAAAATGATGACTATGTTTATATGCATATACTCATGCTGTTTTACTGTTATGTTTTCATGTTGCTGATGCTGGTTATATTTTAACTAATGCATTTTATTGTATTTTTGCCCTGAAGCTATTTAAACTAAACATACAATTTGGGGGAATCTAATAAATAAATAAATGCATAACTCTGGAGGAAATGTGGCAACTGATGGTGGAATTTATCCCAATATTTAAGTGAATTCATTGTGACTAAATATTTGCTGTTAGAAGACTAGCAACTATACAGAGACAGAAAAGACTTTTTCTTCTCCTATAAGGCAAAAAATGAAAATCAGGATTGCAAAAATTATATTTATACTATGCTTTTCTTATTCAGAATACACTTTTTTGATTTTTAAGAAATGTTTAAGCGTTCCTGAGAAAATAGTCAAAACGATATTGTGAATTTAGTGAATTATTTAAATTGTGAGTCCGATCCAGGAGAAAAAAAAAAAAAACTTTGTTTGTTTTAATGGAATTTAACTTTGGAGAAGGAAATGGCAACCCACTCCGGTATTCTTGCCTGGAAAATCACATGGACGGAGGAGCCTGTTGGGCCACACACCCCATGGGGTCGCAAAGAGTCAGACATGACTGAGTGACTAACACATACACATACTTTAACTTGTAATTTGTTATAATATGCTTTGAAAAGTTTAAAAAAAGAAAAAAAGAGCACTATGTGCACAAAGCTTCCCGCATATCTGATAAGCGTCATGTGTTCATTCCTGCTTGCTTTCTGATTTTTCAGTGACTCACTGTGTATTAATAATTCCTGTACCGATGGCAGCAGTTGGCTACACATTCCTAGGTATTCTTCACCTGCCCTGAAACTATTGAGAATCAGAGTGGCAGCCTATCAGTTGTTTCATTTCATTTACCAACAGGGTGTGGACATATGCTTGGCCTATTTCTGTCTCAGTGGACCCTTAACCACTCCCTAAAGTGGGTAAGCTGTCCTTGGTTTCTAGAAATCCTTAGGAATTGGTGCTTGTTTAAATCTACCTACCTACCTGACTAGAAACTGCACTGTGACTGTTGGGGGTATCTGTCCTGCTCTTCTCCAGCTAATGTGGGATGAATTCTCCAGGGACCACTGCCTGCCCAGTGGCACTACAATCTCTCATATGAACTAATAATGAAGTCAAACTTGGGGTCTCTCTTTGAAATCAACTTGTCCTCATCCATTGGACCTTGATGACTGCTTGCCTGTCATCTAGCTTATAGATGATTACATAATATCATAATTATCATGATTATCATAATATCATAATATCATGGCCCTTTCTACCTTCCCATGCCAATACACTTCCAGGGCATGATTTCTGTATTTGACTTTCTAGTCCAAAAAGCTTTTTTACCCATATATGTAGTCCCTGCTGGAGATTATCTGGATAAGAATTTGGGTGGGACTATCTAAACCATGTATTAACATAAGGGATTTAATGAAAAATTTAATAATAAAGAGACCAGATTTCAAGTCTCTGGTGCTTTACTGTCTAGATAATTAGAAAAGTTGAATAGAGGGAAATGGAAAAAATGTGTGGATATCTAGGCATAAATTCAATTATTATAACACTAAACTATTTCTAGTATTAAAATATACAGGCACATAGAGACAAAAAATAATGAAAAAATACTGAAACAATATATGTTATAAAATATCTTCCAGGAAATTAAAGTGTTTATGTGAAATGTATGTAAAATAAAGCACTGTTTTTAGTTCATTAAAAATGTAAAGTTTGGTATCTAGAATTCTACCCTGAATATATTATTTAAAATGCAATATACCATAGGGATGATGAACTTCTACAATATCAGTATAAGTAAACAATGAGTTGAGTTGGCTATGTAACTGAGAAATCTATTTTTCCATTCATTGCTGAAATTAACCATTCACTTTAACAGACATTTTAGATATCAAATATGAAGTAAAACAGATTACAACATGAATATTCCATGTTAGGAATTTACTTCTTGGCTTAGATATATGACTGGTTTGCAGTAGAATTCAAATACTTACTGGAAAGATATGACATTATTTAACTTTATATTTTAAAATAGTATAGAACATCATTATGTAGAAAGAATATGTAGAAGCTAATACATGAGATAAATGTTGGAGGAAATACCAGGGAGTAAAATTTTAAAGTCATTATCTCTTCCTTATTTTGGCCTTTTCTTGTCCCCATTATTTTCTGCCTTGTCTCATAATAAGTTTGATATTTTATGAAACACTCAGGATTATAATTCCTTTAGGATGTGTCTCTACTTGAATTTTAAAGAAAGAGTCAACAAACTATGACCTGCAGACCAATTCGGGTCCACTACCTCTTTTTGTAAGTAAAGTTTTATTACAACACAGTCATAACTGTGTGTACGTGCATGCTAAGTCGCTTCAGTAGTGTCCGACTCTTTGCAATCCTATGGACTGAAGCCTGCCAGGCTCCTCTGTCCATGGAATTCTCCTGGCAAGAATACTGGAGTGGGTTGCCATGCTCTTCTCCAGAGGATCTTCCCCATCCAGGCATTGAACCTGCGCTTCCTACAACGTATGCATTGCAGACAGATTCTTTACCACTGAGCAGCCAGGGAAGCCCACAGTCATAATCATTTGTAGAGAAATAGTATATGGCTTCTCTGGTGCTAAAACAGTGGAGCTGGATAGCTGAAATAGGCAAAAATCTAAAATATTTTACTACAGGACTCTGCAGAAAAGATTTGCTGACCTGTGTTTTAAAATGTTCTAAATTCTGCTTATGATTTCTAGAACATCCCAGTAAGTGTATACATATGAATGTAGCAGCATGCTGTACTGAAAGATATGCATACCCGTGAAGTACTCCATACCAGCAAGGCCATGGTAGATTAAGTAGATTATGTTATGTAACAAAGTCATCTGTAGAAAAGTTTGGGATTCAGACAATGACAGTTAATTTTCCTTAGAAAGCCTGTGTGTACACAAATACCCAGCATGAAATAAATTGCCTCACAAAAAGTAGATGAATCTGGTCATTGCATTTCAGGATATAATACAAGTGCAAACTGAACTGATACATCACATAAATAAAGCAATAAAAGCTGACAGCTCACATAGGCTCTGAAAGGAGCTAATTACCAACTATTTTTTTTAAATGGGAAAAAGGCAAAGCTTTATTCTATTGCTTACTTTAGTCTCACAAAAGCTTGAGTACAACTCAATTATTGAGAGGTGAATTAATTATCTTGTACATTATATATGTCTTTTGTCTCTTTTCTGTTTACTTGTGTGCGTGTTTTCTGCTGAATTCCTCAAGTCCTATCAATTCACTGATCATTAACCACAATTTAAGAAGAAGGAAGCAGAATTTAAAGGCTGCAGAAATTAATTTACTCTTGCTCTTATGGTTCAGCTCTGTTAAAAGAGTTGGAAACAGGCTAACATTTTTCATTAAAATCAGGTCTTCCTGTTACCTATTGCCTTTATTAATTATTTCTGCAAAAATAAAATGAGTTGTTACTTTGTTTAGTGTCAAAGTACATAATTTAGTCTTAATGCAGAAGCTAAACTTATCTAGGAATAAGTTTAGACCTATTACTAATTTTTTGAAAAGTAAAAATGAAGATAACTGGCTTCTTTCCATTTTTAGGAACCATTTTTTTCCTAAGATTTTCTTTTTAAAACTATATTTAGCTGATACCTTTTACTTTTCTTGATAATCACATTGCTAGGAACATTACAGATTCTCAAAACAGTCTTTGCTATTAATTGATTCAAAAGTCTTGAGTTTTCTTTGTTTTTGGTGTAAAAGTTGTCTATAGTACCAAAGTTAAAATGACCTTTAAAGAGCTAGTTTGTCCTAGAAAACAAAAAAGAGGTTTCCTATGGATAAAATCCATTAATAATTAACATTGTTTTGATACCTCAGTGTTAACAGTTTCTAAGCAAAATAAATCAATCTGTGAGAGAATAAAGTTAAGCCAGAAAAGTTGTATCTCATTGAAAACACACACTATACCTCTCTAAAACTAGATGACATTTAAATTTGCTTTAAATTGCATTTTTATCAGGTAGCAATCCATATTTTCATTAAAAGAGAGCATTTAAAAATATTAGGACAGAAGTTTATATGAATCTGGAAAATCCATAACATAATTTGATCATCCCCAAATTCAAATTCAATATTTAATTGTCAGGAAAGCTCAGTGCCTGAGAAATAATAGCTATTCTTTTTGATTGTGTGTTCTAGTAAAAGTGTATTGAAGTATATTTTCATGAAAGAAAAACAAGACAGGTGACTGTGTACAGTATTTACTGATACTTTAGTTCCTGTGTGTTTAAGATTAAATTGTGGCACAAAAAAAACACTTTTCTTATATTTCTGAAACTTACTATGTATTTGATGTAGACAAGAAGTCAAAAGATATTGGTTTTAATTTCCATTCTCTTTATGCTTAAATGAGTAACCCAAAGTCTTTAGCTAAACATCAAGTTTGATTGGAGAAGGAAATGGCACCCCACTCCAGTACTCTTGCCTGGAAAATCCCATGGACGGAGGAGCCTGGTGGGCTGCAGTCCATCGGGTCGCTACGAGTTGGACATGAGTGAGCAGCTTCACTTTCACTTTTCACTTTCACACATTGGAGAAGGAAATGGCAACCCACTCCAGTGTTCTTGCCTTGAGAATCCCAGGGACGGGGGCGCCTGGTGGGCTGCCCTCTACGGGGTCGCACAGAGTCGGACATAACTGAAGCGACTTAGCAGCAGCAGCAGCAAGTTTGATAGCTGCAGTGCTCTGAGAGGATTCAATCTCCCCGACAGGATATCATGGCTTTTTGGTTGGCAGAACTGCCAGAATTTTCTGGATTTTCCACTAAGAACTTGGCATCACCATTTGAATTCAAAAATCTCTCCTGAAAATGTCTTTATGTAGCAAAGGGCTCAATTTCAACATTTCTAACTTAAAACATTATTAGCTTCTTCTAGAAAGTAGCATCAGTTTCTGTTATTGCTATATACACATACAGATAATTTTATCTAGCTGAATTTGTTTTTTCTCATCTGCACAACAAAACTGAACTAAATGATCTTTCCATTTTCTTTTAGCTTGTTAGAATTTTTGAGTCTATAAAGTAAAACTTTTATGGCAGAGAAACCTAGTCTTGGGTGACTGAAAACACTATATTGGAATGTCCACAGCTATTCCAATGACAAAGTCCCAGAATCCACTCTATCAAGGAGGACTGTGTGGAGGAGGGAGGGGGCAGCGAGGGGGATGGAGGCTAGAAACAAACAGACAAAAAAAGACAAATGTACTTCTTGTGATGATTTCATGTAATGGCCCAGGTCCCTTCTAGTGCTTTTTGGAAAATTTCATTGCAATGACCTATAATAAGTAAAAAGGTTTCTCTTTTTCATCAAGTGATAATGAGTATGCACTTAAGAACAAGGTAGGAATTATTCATCTTATACATCTTGTAATTTCTTCTACCTCTTCTACCTTGTAAGTTTCAGAAAGACAAGGAAAGTATTTTTGAGGATGTACAAATGTTACTTCATAGAGAGTTCGAAAAAAATAGAGTTATACTCTATAGCTGCAGAAGCAGACAGCTAGACACAGGGATAAAGAACAGTCAGCCTTTGAAATGCCAACTGTGAAACCCTGAAACTCCAGCTGTGTAATCCTAGGTAAGGGTCTTAACCTCTCTGAATAATCCTTATTCTAAGCATTAAATGGAATAACAAACATAAGAGTGTCTGACAATTTGTGGGAGGCCAACATAGGTTAATTCCTCTCCTTCACCCCATATTACCATAATGGAATCTCCTCACTGGCACTCACTGTTAAATTATACATACAAAACAGACTTAAACTTTCCTTGTCTTTCTGAAACTTACTATGTATTGGACATAGAGGACATTTAAAAAAAGAAGTAAAAAATAATAAAGATAAGGAAAACATCCTATCTATTTTATTTTATTCAAATATTGGGCTAAAATTGCCAAGATTTATGGGATAAATGAAAGTGACTACGCTATATTAAGGAAATGTATATGATTAGATCCGTGCACCTAGCCTTGCATATCATCATGAATAAACTCTAGGATGAGGAAACAGAAGAAATTACTAGCTGTATAAGATGAAACAAATAAGGGTTGATTCTGAGACATAACCAATTTTTGTGGTAGAAAAAAAGATTCTTTCACTCAATAATTATTTACTAAACACTCACTAAATGTCATTTAATGCATCTGACTATGAAACTACAAAGATACAATTACTATGTTCCCTCCTTAAACTGGGAACAAGAATATAATGAGGTAAATGAATAAATGCATGAATGAATGAATGATGATGAAGCTCAAAAGAAAAGGAAGTTTCCAAAGCAGAAACAACATTAAAACAGTTAAAGCAAAAGAACATAAGCAAAACAGTTAAAGCAAAAGAAGAGAAGTATGTGTGAGTATGCACACTAAGACTATTATATGCTCTACTCACTAATGGATTTTGGAACTTGTTAAAGAATATTTATAATAAATAAATAAAGACTATAATAAATCAAAATTGAAGGTTAATACAGACTAAACCATAAATTTGCATTTAATTTGTATTTGTGATGTAAATAAGAGATCATACATTTCAGCATCAATCAGTTCATTCACTTAATGCAGTAGGTGGTAAATACTTCCTTTATATACAGCCAAACAGAAGGCATTAAAGAACAATGACTATAAATCAGGGTCAAAGATTTCCTCAAATAAAGAAAAATCCAGATATTTGATGAATATTTAGGTTCCATTTGGAAGAAATTACAAAATCTAGGCAAATCTATTCTAGAGAAAACATGTTCCCTTCTCCATTAAGTACATGTTGAAATTACTTATAACATTTTTTATAATAATTGATCTGGAAGAATAACTTTCTAAAGAGACTGCATAATTTTCCTATGTTAACTTTAGAAATGCCTTATTCCTGTGTGAAATATGCTTGAGACAATTTCTAGAAAGAGTGTAAGAATGAAGGTTTACATAGCTCAAATGAATTAAGCTGTCAACAATGAGATAAGATTAATTCTACAATTTGGTATTTTATAGATGTGACATGTCCAGTGTCTGTTTGTCTGTCTCTATCTCTTAAAATGATACAGCCAGAGAGGTAATGACTTGCAAGAAAAAGATGAAATTCTCATTTTACCTTTATTCTTGAAATACTTGCAGGTAAAACCATTTTTTAACAAAAACCTTTCAAAACTTAATAAATGGCCAGGATTGAGCCTCTAGAAAAAGTTCTATCATAACATTCTTTGAAGGCCCTGCCTTACTTAAGTTTCCACTTGGAAAAACTATTCACCCAGTAGCTACAAAAGGGTAATCATAGATATATGTACCAATCAAAGGATTCAGAATCAAAAAGAAACCAGGGCTAAATCAATGACAAAGAAGCACTGAAACAAAGGAAGGAATCTATGTGCTACGGATTGTTTGTATTCTACTTAAGCTTGTAGACTGTGTGTGTTCCTGAGTAGTGATTTGTAAAGATGTGTATTTTCTTTCCTGTGGGCTCAGTCATTCAGTCATGTCTGACTCTTTGCAACCCCATGGACCATAGCCCATCAGGTTGTCCATGGAATTTTTCCAGGCAAGAATACTGGAGTGGGTTGCCATTTCCTTCTCCAGGGGATCTTCCAAGCTAGGGATTGAACCCATGTCTCCTGCATTGGCAGGCAAATGCTTTACCACTAGCACCATCTGGGAAGCCCCCCAGGGAGTTTGGAAGAGAGGAAAAGAGCAGCACAATATGAAGGAAGAAAGAGATGAGTGAACATTAATCTCAGAGAGATCGACATTAACACTTTCCCCATATATTAATCATATTAATGATAAAAAAAATAACCATCACTATAGAAATTATTTTCTTGAAAGTGGTATCAGAGAGAATATGAATTGAACTTAAACTCAGGAATTTGCTGAAATAGAGATTATATATGGAATGTTCATCTCTTGGTATCTCCTGCTCCTTCACTATTAAAGTCTAATTCAAGAGTATTTTCTGTCCTTTTGAAAACAGTTTGAGTTGAGAGAAACTGCACCAATTGCTACTTACACAGGCAGTGTAAAGCAAAGTGCTGAGCAATTATATGGTGGATTTGATCAGTTTTGACAGCCAGTCCTGAAACTCAAGCCAGAATCCCCTGTTCTTTTCTTCCACAGCAGGTTCTGGGACTGAATTATATGACTAATTGCATCAAATTTCTATTTTACCTTGGCAATGGCCTCACAAATCCTCCATGTGCAAAATGGCCTTCCTGATCAGTGCTAACAATTCTATATGTCATGATTATTTTACAACTTCCATATCAAAATACATAAAATAATGACGGATAAAAATATTTAAATGCCCTTTGAAATACTCTGGATTGTCTTACATGAAAGTCATCCCAGAATGCTGCCTGTCCTCAACGCCTACAACCTGTATTCACCAAGTAGAATTTTTGACAAGAGAATCTTAGTACAATTTACAATAAGTTAAATGTAAATTAGTTCAGGAAGTTCTTCTCATTCTTTCCTTGAAACATGGCCAAAAATCATGTGGATTATCTGAATCATATCCTCAGTGTATTACTGTAATCATATAAGAAACTCATGGTATTCACATTGACGGTATTTCCTTTACAGTAATATATTAGCAAAATTGAGGTGTTCTTAAGAATAAGGTCATTAACATTAACTAGGCATTGATTCTATAATCCAAACCCAAATAACTGTCTAGAGAGCCTATAAGGGGATGTACCACTCGCCTTGAATACTCATAAAACTAAAGCAATCTCTCCAAAACGTTTTAATGTGCAATGATCATTTTAACTTAGAGATACATACACACAGAAAAGAGGGATGGAATCTCACTTCTGAGATGAAAGCAAATTAACATCGGGGCAATTTATCTTTCACAGCACATCATGGGGCAGTGCCAGCAGGTCACAGATGTACACCTCATGAAGAGCCTAAAGAGACATCTGTGAGGTGAGGGAAAATGTAGTATGCATTCAAAGTCCAATTTATTAATGAAATGTTAACCACACCCCAGATGACTGTTTCAAATATACAAAGAAAAAGAGGAAAAATATCTTTTATATACCTTTCCTTTTTCCACTCTAGATTAGTGATAAGAAAAAGTTCTAGTTCATATGTACTAGTGGACCAACTAAAATGAGAGAGGAAAAAGAGACAAGAATGAGATAGAGGTAAAGAGTTGGGGTGGGGGGAGAGATTTATCCTTCCTCTCGATTTTGAAGCAAAATTAAATTCAAATATGTTCATGTTAAATTTCATAAGATACTGTTACAAACATTTTCTTAGTCATTTTCTGTTTTCATTATAGCTTCTGGGTTGTCCTCTGTCAGGAAAGACATGAATCGTGTTAAGACCACTGACCATGAGCACCTGTGTTTCATTGCTTCATGGCTCCTATGTGACATATTTGTGTTATGCCTTGACTATTATAATCCAGGTCATACAGGGAGAATCAAAATCAGACAATATCTCTTTTAATAAAATCACTTAGGCAATTCACCAAAAAGATTTATTCCTTTAAGAACCTAGCATTATGTAGATAATTCCCCTAACTGCCACTGTTTCCAGTACTTACAATTGAAAGAAATTAAGGAAGAGAGAGAGAGACAGAGAGAGTGACAGAGAAAGAAAGGGACGAAGAAAGAAAAACAAAGGAAAGACAAAAGGAATGCATGTCAGAGAAAATACTTTAGAAATTTTCTATTTTATAGGTTGTCAAATATTTGCAGAAGAGAAATAAATCTCCTTGGAAAACACTTTGAAAATGATTTCTCATGATCACACTTTGTTGTCTGTTTGCAGGCTAGATTTTAAAAACTGAACAGTGACGATGTTTTTTCATTCTTTAATCTATCTTTTAGTCCAAGCACAGTCTGGCATGTGAAAACTTCTCAATAAATATTTTTGGAATAAATGAAAGAATTAATTTAAAATATCATTTTAATTTCTTAGTCAAAAAAGAAAGCCTCTAGTTAAAATGTTATTGCTGTATGAATTTATGACAGGCTAACAATTTTTCTGTGATATTTCCAACATGATTTGTAATTCATGAACATGTCCTGTGGCTGATCAAATTTTCCTGAGTTACCCATGCAAATAACAAGATCAGGTTGCCCATGGATTTGCTGGGAGCCATGGTCGTGATATCCTTTCTCTCTTTACTTCCATTCCAGAAGGTCAATCAGTTGGAATACCTCAACATTTAATAAGGGATGATTACCAGCCTTCGGAAACAAATTTGATGCGAAAATAAAATGAAAATTATGCCTTTCTTGATTCTCCCCCCACACACACACACTTTGGGAAAAAGGTTTGGGTTTCGTCAATTTAGAAGTTGGAGGGGATTAAAAGAGAAGTAAAGCATCAAATTAAAGTAAAGCATCTAATGAAATAGGAAGTAAAGATCACAGAAAAAAGGTGTCGAAGTATAAGAAGGAATTGAGATTGAGAAACCAGGGGAAAGAAAGAAAAAAGAGATCAACAAATTATTTTATACAGTTCCACTTACATTTTTTTGTGATAAGAAATTAATTTTTCTGTGATTTCACTCTAAAATACTCCAAATATTATATATCAATATAAAATTGATATTGGGTCACAAAATTACTAACCTTCTCTGGTGCAATTGATTTCATCACTGAAGTCTCCACAGTCATTGTCACCATCACAGGCCCAATGGCCTGGGATACATCTGCCACTGGAACAACTGAACTGGTTATCAAGGCAGGAATGTACACAGCCAACCTCATCACTCCCATCCCCACAGTCATCATCTGAAAAGAAGCATCAACAGCCAGGTGGTGAAAAATGGTCCATGGAGAAACATTTTCTCATGAAATACTTAACATTTCTTTTTGGTATTGAGTGCTTTCTTCTGTTATTGAAAAAAGGAATGATAAGTCAATCATCAATATTTCCCATGAGCAGTGGGAAAATTATTTCCATTTTTATATTGCTTTGTTTCTGATTGAATGCCAACTACTAAATTAAAGGGGAAAACATCCTTCACTTTGGATTTTGAAGCTTAATTTCTATTTCACTCAGAAATGACTAACCACTGACTGGATTAAACTATACAACATGAAATAATTATAAAGTGGGGAAGACAATGATGATTGTAGGAATTTCCTGAAATGATACAGCTTGTGATATAATTATTGTTGGATAATTACTATTTAGACCTATAACCTCTATGCCCTAGTGTTTATAACTATCTTTAATTCATATCCCTTTTCTCCATTCTCCCACATGAGGGCTCACAGTGTATCCTTACACCACTGGTTCTTAAGTATGTATTTACATCAGGAAATTGTTTGTATGCTATCATTAGCAATGATTTATATTCTGTATTAACAATTGCTGCAGGAGGGAAGCAAGAGGAATGTGAAGTGAAAACAGATTAAATTCAAATCAATGACTGAAGTTGCATCGATTTATGTATAATTCATTTACCTGTATTTGGCATAATTTAACATAATGATAGAACTGAGTGAAGAAAAAATATCATTTGTACATAAAAAGCCAAGGTGACAGAGTTGAGATCATCTGGATATTCCATAATAATTTATAAACTACTCCATCCTGACAGTACAGAGCATTTTACATCAATGCTTTGAGGAACCTGAATTGTCCAGGATATTTCCTCAATTGTTCCCTTCATGTCTTGTTTGTAGACTTAGACTAGATCCAGCATAATATCTGAAAACAAATCCCCATCATAGATAGCCCCAAGGGACGGCTATTGAGCTCCATTGTCCTTAATGCTAATCCCCATCGACAGGCCAGCTGCTCTCTCACCACTCGTCTCAGCCATTTTGCCGGACGTGGCAAACTTCCCCTACGAACCACCTCTGAAAGAGGTGAAGCTGCGCAGCCAGCCGGCCTCCAATCAAATCAGTGCATCTAGTGACCATTTGGTACTTGCCAGAGTCGCAGTGCCACGTGCTGCTAATGCATCTTCCACTTTTGCATATAAACTGAGTTAGTGGTTCACAAGTTGGAAATTCTGTGAAAGATATAAAAACATCCAATAGGAAAGATGTTACTGATTATGTTTGACATCTGTTAATTTTTTTTTTTTTTTTTTGCAGTATAATGAATCTAAACAGTCCTTCATCAAGTGATTTTCCTTTATTTTGGTCACAGAAATATACTCCTACAAAAGTTATTTAAAGTATGCATATCCTGTGTCCAAAAAATGCTGGACTTTGCAAACTTCTGACTTTTCTTCACTCAGTTCTATCATTATGTTAATGTGTGGTTGTGTTTGAGTTCATTTGTTTTCTATTTGCTAATGTGATCAGATCTCTACCCCTCACTTCCACACAATCCACAGAGGAAACATTAGATAAGCAAATACAGTGACAGTAACTATTTGAGGACACAGGATATGCATAATTTTATTATCTTTTCTAGGAATACATTTCAGTGACTAAAAGCCAAGGAAAATCACATAATGAAGGACTGTTTAGATTCATTATACTGCAAGAAAAATGAAAAGATGTTAATTCTCCCACACCAAGGAACTCAACCTTCTCTCAGTGAAGAACAGCTGCATAGAGCTCTATACTACTGCACTGCAAAGTGACATATGTATTTTAAAGCAGGCTTCCTTGGTAGCTCAGCTGGTAAAGAATCTGCCTGTAGTGCAGGAGACCCTGGTTCAATTCTTGGGTTGGGAAGATCCTCTGAAAAAGGGATAAGCTACAAGGCTTTTTCTGAACATAGAGAGCTTAAGTAGAAAAGTTAAATCCAACTTTGCCTGAATCATGTCAATATCTTAAGTTGAGAGTAAGGAAACAAACACAAACAAAAAACTCAGTTTAGTTGCTATCATACATGTTAGGTAGTTAAAATAGGAAAAGGAAGTCCAAAATGGCGGTGGCTAAAAGACAAGGAAGGGAAAAGCCTGCAAAAATAGAACAAAGGAAGGTCTGAGGACCAGAGTGAGACCCTCAGGTAAAACAAACAGGCCAATTTACATAGGGCAGGCTCAGGGGGAGGAGAGAAAGCATATAAAAAGAGGGGCCTCAGTTCTCTTAACGTCTTTTGCGTCGGCATGCCCTCATGCTTCAAGAATGTATTTTCCTTTACTTTCTAAATAAAACGGAGCTGTAGCACTGGCCTGATTGAGGGCTGTAATGCTGGCCTGTATGTCGCTTCAAATTTTTGTTGTGACAAGACAGAACCAAGGAAATTACACACTCCCCCCACATACATGGTGCCGTTTGTCAAATTTAACCTGGCTGAAACTACCTCCTCTTGCCCCCATGAGGAGGAGGCCATTCACAGCAGGAGTCCAACTCAGCAAAAGAAACTCCAGCGGCTGATGCCGAACAGGAAGAAGACCCGGCACAGGGGAAGTGACAAGAAGCCCAGTGTACTAGAAACTGGGACGGCGAGAAACAAACTCAGCAGAAAGCTCACGCGGCTCAGTCTCGGATTCCAGAAGACCTCTGGTTAAGGTAGGAGGTCCTCACTCCTATGGCTGGAAGGACATATGCCTAACAAAATCTTAATTTCCCTAAAATCTCTCATTTCTTATTTCCTCGAACCCCCCCACTAACAGAGGAGCAGCAGTGGGTGCAACTGAGG
The DNA here is from genome assembly GCF_019320065.1 of Cervus canadensis. Classification (NCBI taxonomy): domain Eukaryota; kingdom Metazoa; phylum Chordata; class Mammalia; order Artiodactyla; family Cervidae; genus Cervus; species Cervus canadensis. Next base: position 21,725,744 of record NC_057400.1, read on the forward strand.
GACTCTGGCAGGGGCACCTCCTCAGTGTGTCCCAAAGGCTCCACTATCTGGAACCCAGTAGCCATTGCCCAAGCAGGTGGGGATTCTTCTGTCCATAATCTTCTTTTGTGCCAAGGATCAGGCCAATGAAAACTGTGAGCACAGGTCACATATTCAGCAGATTTTCTGGCAGGTTGTGAAAGGGATTCCTTGGCATGTTTTTTCCCACTGCTTTTTCCTCCCGTCCTTCAACTCTTCTCTCCCGGGACTTGAGCCTAGCCAAAACCCATCATGTCTGGCTTCAGGACCTAATGAAGCTCAGGATCTGATGTCTCATTGCAAAAATTCAGTTAGAGACACAAAGTTAGGTAAGAGGTGGATTTGTTCCTATTCAGAGAGAAGCACACTCCACAGGGTGTGGGCCATCAGAGAGGAGAGTGCAGTGGCCATGGAATGTGGTGTGGCTATTTTTTGCCAGCTAGGTGAATTCATATGCTAATGAGTGGGAGGATCTCCCAACCATTGGGGAACCAACCACTCCTCTGTCTTTTGACAGTGCCTCGGAACTGTCCTGCCACCTCTGGGTGTGTCATTTAGCTTGCAGATTGGGGATCAAGGTTTATTTGAATTTGACTTGTCATCATGGACCCATTTGATTTTAATTGGATTTATGTTATGTCCTTGGGACAACCAGAAAGTAGTTAGCCCTTGGGAGGGAAATATTGTATAATATCCAACCCCTCAAGATATTCAGGCCTTCATCTTCCATGTTTCCAACAACATGTGCAACAACAGCCGTCTCTCAGTGGACCCGTTAGGGCAGGTGACAGGCACACAATGCCTACTGGAAGTTCATCTGCTGGCATCCCTTCAAAGGCAATTGTGCTTCCAGGGATAATGCTTGCCACTTTGGGAGTTAGTCCTGCAGGCTGTTTGGGCCTAAACCCTTACCACCCTTTTCCTAAAGTTACAAACATACCCCTGGGTCAAATCTCCACTCCACTTTTATGGAACATCTGGTCTATTGCCTCTTATCAACTTGTTCTTAAGCTAATTACTAACTCCTACAACCAGGACCCTGTCCCTTGTAAACAACACTCCTCCATCCCACTTATTAAAATACCTTAAGGCTCCGAATAGGACCAGATAACCCACTCCTTTGTCATTACTTCTGTTATTACCTAAAGTGGGTCTATGACAATGAAATGTTTACCATTGGAGACACCCTAACCTGCTCTTATGGAGGACTAGGGGAGGAAATCAGTGAATTACATTCCCTTAGAGCAGTAAGAGGATAAGGCTTATGACTGATTCACCAGGTTCACAGTCTCAGGGCACAGGCTTGGATTGCTTTACATCATGATATCTATTCCCATCTGTGGTGAACAAGCTGGCAATGAGTTAAAATTACAACCCCTTAGTCCTACCCAGCACTGGTCACACTGGAGATGCCCAACTCGAGTCTGGGGGCCCCAGGATGTCGACCTGACTTAACCTGCCTAGGAATCTGGTTCTCGAAAGGTTGTCATGCCTCAACCTGCTCAGGTATCCACCAGTCCCCAGGAGGTCGACATGCCTTGACCTGCCCAGGGACCCAATTCTTGGGAGGCCAACCTGCCTTGACCTGCCTGGGGATTCAATCTCCAGGAGGCTGTCACACCTCAGCTTGCCTGGGGATCTGAACCCTGACCCGGGGATGCCTGGCTCTCAGATTGCAACAGTACTGGGTAGGATAAGTCTCAAAAAGACTCACTTCCGTCCACCCATGGAAATTGAAGGAGGCCTATTAGTTTTTTCTTTTTTCTTTTCCTCCCTGTCATGACTGTCTTTCCGGTGGGAAATAATCAATCCACTTCCCAGCAGACGCCCTTGAGATGCATCCTTGATAACTGGAAGCTGTTCAATCCTCTAGCTCTTAGGAGAAGTCGCTTATAATTCTTTTGTGCCCCTGAGTGGCCATGGTGTCCTCTGGGGGACGAGGAACACTGGCCTTATGATGGGAATTTAAATTACAATACCATCGTGCAGCTAGACTTATTCTGCAAAAGACAAGGGACATGGACAGAGATCCCCTATGTCCAAATTTTCTTCCAACTAAGAGATATGAAGGAACTCTATCTTAAGTATGGGATTGTTTCATGCCCTAAAAGTGAGCCAACTAGGCAAATGGTGTTAGGCACAGACAACCAAGAGAAGGAACTCCCACGTGAAGGCTCACCTCCCATGGCTCCTGAGTTGCCTGGTGCTCCTTCCTTGTATTCAAACATGCCCCCATATCTGGGAATACGCCATCCACAAAAGCCAACTTAAGTATGTTCCTTAGTCGAAACTGGAGGAGAAATCAGACCAACCTGGGTCCATAAGTCATTCTCTGTCTTATAATTAAGACAGATCAAATAAGACCTGGGAAGCTATATAGATGACACAGGCAAATATATAGATACATTCCAACACATTACAATGGCCTTTGACTTGATGTGGAAGGTCATCATGGTCATATTTAGTCAAACTTTATCTGACCCTGGGGGCTTCCCTGGTGGCTCAGATGGTAAAGCTTCTGCCTGCAATGCAGGAGACCTGGGTTCAATCCCTGGATCAGAAAGACCCCCTGGAGAAAGAAATGGCAACCCACCCCAGTACCCTTGCCTGGAAAATTCTATGGATGGAGGATCCTGGTAGGCTGCCATCCATGGGGTTGCAAAGAGTCGGACAGGACTGAGCAACTTCACTTTCTTTCTTTCTATCTGACCCCGAACATGCTAGGGTCTTAAAGGAAGCCCAAAGGTGTGCTTCAGGGCTTCATATGTCAAGTGATAAATACCCAATAGGGGAAACTGTAGTCCCCTCCTCAGATCCTAACTGGAATTATAATGATCCTGAGCACATCTGGGAAAGGGATCATTTTCTGATCTGTGAGAAGGCAGGACAGAAAGCAGCCTAGCAAAAAGTAATCAGCTATGCCTGGAACTCAGCAATAACTCAGGAGCCCAAGGAGAACACTATTGCCTTTCTGGAAAGTCTAAAAGAGGCCCTTCAAAAGTTTACCAACCTGGACTTAGACTCTTATGAGGGACAGGTGATTTTAAAGGACAAATTCCTGTCCCAATGCGCATCAGACATCAGGATAAAGTTACAACAGCTACAGCAGCAGGACCCTGCTGCCTCTTTAGATGAGACGGTCCAGACAGCCACCAGTACCTTTTATAACAGAGGACAGGAGAGGGATGCCAAGGCCCAGGAGAGGGAGAAAAGGAAAGAGACAAGGCATGCCCAGATGCTGGCCGCCCTGCAGGGAAGCCCTATGGCAAACCCCGAGTCCTTGAAAGACAAGGCATGAGGTAAATGCCTAATCTGTAGACAGGCAGGGCATTGGGCCAAAAAGTGACCAAGTGACAAGTCCAAGTCTCCTAAAAGAGCTTGCTACAAATACCATCAGTTGGGACTTTGAGTGGCACTCTGCCCTCGGGAACCCAGAGCTTCAAGCACCAAGCCTTTCCTCATGATAGTTCAACAGGACTGAAGCGGCCCACTCCAGCCAGCCTGCCTGTCACAGACAACTATCACAGGGCTGGAGCCAAGGATGCAACTGGATGTGGCAGAAAGCTTGGACTACTGGACAAAACCCTGCGAGGGATTGTCAGAGGATCCTCTGACCAACCTGAGGAAATTCTATACACTTATGGAAGCAGCTTTGTTTTAGATGGAAAAAGAAGAACCGGATATGCAGTAATCTCCAATTTTGAGGCCATAGAGACTAAACCTTTGTCACCAGGTACTTCAGCCCAATTAGCTGAGCTCATAGCCCTGACTCGAACTTTAGAGCTAGGAAAAGGAAAAAGAGTAGCCATTTTACACTGATTCCAACTATTCCTCTCTGGTGCTACATGCACATGCTGCTATTTGGAAAGAAAGAGGCCACTTGACCACCCGAGGGTCCCCAGTCAAATATGGTGATCAAATCCTTAGGCTCTTGGAGGCAGTATATCTGCCTGCTGACATATCAGTCTCCCATTGTAAGGGACACTAAAAAGGGGGCATGGAAGTGGCACAAAGGAACCAAGCAGCTGATCAGGCAGCAAAGAGAGCAGGATTACAGAACAATGACTTAATAGGGGTTGGCACATTAGTTCCACAGACTAATTTGCCAGAAACTCCTTCATATACTGAAAGGGAGACTCTTAAAGCTAAGGGTGAGGACTTTCAAGATCATTTGGGGTGGTTCCAAAAGGAGGGACTCCTTTTTTCTGCCTGGGAACCTCCAATGGAAGTTGGTTAACTCCTTACATGCCACCATTCATTTAGGGGAAAAGTCCTGCCAAAGATTACTAGAAAGGTCCTTCAGAGGAGTAGGCCTCCAAACAACTATAAGGCAAGTGGTCCCCTCTTTTCCCACCTGCCAATTAAACAACCCCCAGGAAGCTTGAAGACCCCAGCTGGCCCAGCCTGTCTGGCGACATGGGACCTGCCCAGGAGAGGACTGGCAGATGGACTTCACCCAGATGCCAGTTTCTCAAGGGTATAAATACCTATTAGTCATACATTCACAGGATGGATTGAAGGCTTTCCCACCCAAACTAAGAAGGCTGAGGAGGTGGTAAAAAAACTTTCATGAAATCATTCCAAGATTTTGTCTGCCCAGGTCATTATATGGTGACAATGGGACATCATTTACTTCTAAGGTCACCCAAGGGGTCTCTAAAACACTAGGCATTACTTATTATCTCCATTGTGCCTGGAGGCCTCAGTCTTCAGGAAAAGTAGAAAGAGTCAGCCAATTCTTAAAATCAGCAATAAGAAAGATAACCCAGGAGACCTCCCTGGGATGGAAGGAGGCTTTACCTCCTCCACATCCATACTGCCCCTAAGGAACAGGTTGGTCTTAGTCCTTATGAGATGCTATATGGGAGACCTTTTGTTTATGTCAATGACCTCGTCCTAGATCCAGAGGCTCAGACCCTCCAGTTTTATACCATGGCCATTGGGCAATTCCAACAGAATATACACTTGTGGGGAGTCAACCAGGACCCAAAGATTCTAAGGTGTTACCACTATATGTTCCAGGGACTCAAGTCCTAATTAAAGTCTGGAAAGATGGGTCCCCAAAGGCTCAACACCAGCCCACATGGAAGGGCCCCTACCCTGTAATACTTTCTACCCACAGCAGTCAAGGTACCAGGACATTATCCTGGATTCACTACTCAAGAGCCAAGCTATGGGAGAAAACAGAAGAGGACACTCAATACACCTGTGAGCCCCTGGGAAAGCTCAGATACCTATTCAGAACTACAAATGAATGTCATTCTAATGAACACCCCCAAAATCAAGTTTCTGGGGATAAGATTTCTCAGGACAGTTCTATAGAGCCAACTCAGCTTGTCAGGGGTTGTACTACAAAATAGACAGGAGATAGATCTCCTGATCCCTGAACAAGGAGGGGCTTGAGCCATCTTGAATGAGATGTGTTGTTTCTGGGTAAATACCTCCAGCTAAGTTAAAGAAAGTCTCACAGTCCTCAAGAAAAACATTCTAGATCCTACAGGACCTCAAATAAGGAGCTGGAGAGTTCTTGGGGTGGCTACAATCTCTCTTTGGGGGATCCTCCTGGTGATGGGAAATTTGAAGTTGGCTAATTGCAGCCATGAAATTAAAAGATGCTTACTCCTTGGAAGGAAAGTTATGACCAACCTAGAAGCATATTAAAAAGCAGAGACATTACTTTGCCAACAAAGGTCTGACTAGTCAAGGCTATGGTTTTTCCAGTGGTCATGTATGGATGTGAGAGTTGGACTGTGAAGAAAGCTGAGCGCGAAAAAATAAATGCTTTTGAACTGTGGTGTTGGAGAAGGCTCTTGAGAGTCCTTTAGACTGCAAGGAGATCCAACCAGTCCATCCTAAAGGAGATCAGTCCTGGGTGTTCATTGGAAGGACTGATGCTGAAGCTGAAACTCCAGTACTTTGGCCACCTCATGTGAAGAGTTGACTCATTGGAAAAGACCCTGATGCTGGGAGGCATCAGGGGCAGGAGGAGAAGGGGACAACAGAGGATGAGATGGTTGGATGGCATCACCAACTTGATGGACATGAGTCTGAGTGAACTCCGGGAGTTGGTGATGGACAGGGAGGCCTGGCGTGCTGCAGTTCATGGGGCCGCAAAGAGGCAGACACGGCTGAGTAAATGACCTGAACTAATGTCCCTACCAATCCCTGTTATTACCATATTGATGCTGCTTATGATTATTCCGTGTATTATCAATTGTCTAAACCATTTTTTCTCTGCCCCAGTCAACAAACTAAGACATGTAATGCCCGTTCAACAAGGATATATAAAACTACAGCCAACAGTGAAAATATCACTCACCCTCAGATGGACACCACTGTAAGGACTCTGAGGCTTGAGACTAGCAAAAAGAAGAGGCCTAATGCCCCTCACTGATGTCCCAGTTCAGCAGGAAGTAGCCAGAAAAACCTTGATGCCCTTATTCCCAAAGAATTGGGCCTCCTGACTCAAGCGGGGAATGCTTGGTAGTTAGAATAGGAAAAAGGAGTCCAAAATGGTGGTGGATAAAAGACAAGGAAGGGAGAAGCCCTCGAAAATAGAACAAAAGAAGGTCCGAAGACCAGAGTGAGACCCTCGGGTAAAACAAACAGCTCTCCTTGCTAGCTCAATTTACATAGGGCAGGCTCAGGGGGAAGAGAGAAAACATAAAAAGAGGGGCCTCTGTTTTCTTAATGTCTTTTGGGTCAGCATGCCCTCATGCCTAGAGGATGCATTTTCCTTTACTTTCTAAATAAAATGGAGCTATAACACGGTGCTGTAACACTGGTCCCTCCAAGGGCTGTAATGCTGGTTTGTCCATCACTTCAAATTTTCGTTGTGATGAGCCAGAACCAAGGAAATTACACACATCCCTGACAATACAGTTACATAGATTTTGAAAGTGTGAGTAATAAATTAAAAAAAAAAAAACTTCCCTGGAAATCAACAAGAGCAAAACATAAGATTTCAAAATGAAATTATACTTAATTAAATCAAAAGACCTTGTTTACTAACAGGTAACTACAACAACATAACCTTAACAATAAACACTGAAAAGCAAAGCATAGAATTAGCACAGGAAACCATTCTAAAAAGAGATGGTCAGCCAATTCAAAGGATTAGTGAATTCAGCAGACAATTTTGTCAAAATAAGATCAGATAATCAGGACTGATTACAAGAAAGAAAAAAGGTAGTAATAATAAGAGAAAAGGTGATTGTAAATAGTTCATCTAAGGAATTCAGAGCAGCTTACTAATATTTCCCAGGATAAAATTTTTCATATAATGAAAGTAATTCATGTAGATTTAACACGATTTACTCAATATCAGACCTTTTATCTCCCAAGAAAATATTCATGGAATCATAAAACCTCACACACACAACTTATTTAATAGACATTTTCAAAAAATAGGAAAAGAAGCATGAAAAAACCTCCATCAATTCACTGGTATAAAGACAGAAAAAATGACATGGAGATAGATCTGTGGTCTACATTCTTTACGACTGTTCCCTGACAGCAGTTGCCAAAGTCATTTTGTGGCAAATACTTGGTTTTCTCTCTAAGACAACTGACTTAGAATCATAACCTACATCTGATGGCTGGCTGGGGGACCATCAATATTTTCACGTTTTATTCAATAGCTTGTCTCAGAGCTACCAATGTGACTGAGTTGGACTCAGGCTGCCCAAATTCCTTCAGCCAAACCTATTCACCTCTTATCTAGCTACACAATTCTATATCTATCCATAGCTTTACTTCTGGAATTTAGAAAAATGCATGAATAATAACAATAGATTTTTGTGCTTGAAAAACAAAGAAATAAGAAAAATTTTGATTATATCAAGTTATTTTACACCTAAATAAACAAATCATGAAAGTTAGGCTTGCGTAAGGTTATGCATACTTCCCTAATGGAAATTAGGTAATTAGAATTCAGCTCATCAAACTCTCCATCTATCACTCTTTCTATAACATCCTACTACCAATGTTCCACCTTATTTTAACTTATTATCCATGAATGTACCTAAACTGTTACTTTACTCTACCCATATTTTCCATATATCTTAAATGTAAAGGTTATGTTATTTCTTATAAATTGTTTCATTATATAAAGAGAACTCTTTGTGCCCAGTAGAAATGGGTCTCTAAATACTTTCAATACTTTAGTATTTGGTTCACAAGTTTCCATATATATCAGCCAATATTTCATAATTCTATAATATCAAAAATACCATTTTGAATTTTGATATTTCTTTAAAATCTGCAACACTCTCAACTCTTAGTTTATTCATAAGTGGACTATAGAAAGATTTACCTGATCATTTTTGTCATACTTTTTTAGGTCTGTTTTTTTCCTTAAGGTTTTAAGCACAGTCCTGACCCAGGTACCCATTCTAACGGGTAACAATTGAATCCTCGATTTCACATATGCATGGGGAGTTTTTTCCCCTGCATCTCCCCTCTGTCATCATGCCCCCTGGCCTGTTGGATAAGGCTGACCTCACCCACCACGCCATCTCACTTGGGCCAACAGTTCCCTGCACTGCACCATTTATGAGAAGAGTTGAATGGTGGCTACCATTGGCCCCCATATGGCCTTGCTCTCTTTATGGGACTTGGGTCTTTTTGGCAGTCATGCTTCCCAGATTTCCCCTCCAGGCTTACTCTGAGTCTTTTTTTTGTTTTTTTAAGAGGACATCACAAAGTACTCCCAGTAGAGATTCTTCTAAAAAGTTGCTATTGAGCATTTTCTTAGTACTAACAAAATATACTTCAGGACATGAGAATTTTAAATGACATTGCTATAATTCCTATAGAACGTTTGCATTTTCCTTTAAAAAACCATGGCATTTTAAAGTTAAAAGTCTATGTCAACATGTAGTTTTTGGCAAATCACTAGTAACTAGAATTAAAAGCAAAATGCAAGCAAATTAATCTTGCATGGTCATATCAAAGGCCTTTTTTGTATATTATCCCAGAAATAATATTTCAAATCTAAATCAGAGCCTAAAATATTCACCCTTGTTCTTAAAATGATGAAATGATGAGTTTTGGAGACTGAACTCTATAATGTAGCTAGAACTAGGAAAAGAGAGACAGTCGGGGTTATCAGCAGTGATACAGACTACAAGTGACAGCCATGTTTAATACTGGTAAACTATCCAGTGACAACATAAATTGCTATTATTTATTAAATAACATGTAGGGAAAGTGATGGCTTCCTAATAGATCTTGTTAACATGGATCCTTGACTACTTGCTTCTTTACTTAAGAAATTGCATGAAAGCAATTTCTTTGTGTGAATTTACCTTTGAATACTGAGTATCAGTTGTCAGTGCTGACACACAATTTCTTGGTGTGAATTTACCTTTCAGTATCCATCTGTGGTACTGGCATAATGCTTAAAATGGAAAGTATTATAAAAGTGAACAAATTTTTACTAAATTTTATGATTACCAAAGCCATGTCTTGAGATATGAATTTTAGAATAAGTGCTACTTTTTCAAACAAAAAACATGATCAGAGCTTAAATACAATTCAAAATAGAAGTAAAAAGGAGGCAGATCCAGTGTTTAATTCTCTACCTTCCAATGCAGGGGGCACAGGTTCAACCCCTGATCTGGAAACTAAGATCCCACATGCCATGTGGTGCAGCCAAAAAAAAAGAAAAGTAGTAAAAAGGAAGCAATAACTGATACATAGAGATAAAAGACTATATCAAAAGTCATCTACAAAGCAACCGAACAAATACTCTGACATATGAGAAAGTACTCAAAAGAGAACTGAAAATTCCCAAAGCATAATTTAATCAATATTTCTAAGAAAGTTTTTTTTTAATCTGACAAAATGATGAAAACTCATTTATCTTTAAAGGATCAACATGAATATTGTCAAAAATATACTTTTTTCTTTAGATAAATAAGTGTTTAATGTTTAGAAGATGTGGAGTAGACATGAATAGAGACTTTAAATGAAGTATGAATATATATAAGTTATGGTTAAAACAAGTGAGCAACTACATGCAGACTATAAGATATGATGACAATTAATTTTTAAATAATATTACATCTTTAGGCATAATAGGTTAATTCACATTTTAAAATCTCTTTTTTATGAAGTTTGAAATACATTAACCAACATCATAAATTTTATTAGGAAAAAATGAATCCCTCAAGGCATTTGGGAACTTCTGAAATTTGGCATACAGGCATACATCAGAGACATTCCAGGCTTGGTCTCAGAAAACACCAAAAAAACTGCATTTTCAATAAAATGAATCACATAAATATTTCAATTTTTTGATGCATATAAAGGTTATGTTCACGTTATACTTGTGTAATATTATGTCTAGAAAACATATATACCTTAATTAATAAATACTTTATTGCTAAAAATGCTATCATCTGACAACACAAGGTACCCATAAGTTTTAAATTTGTAAAATACAGTATCTGGAAAGTGCTTAAAGCAAAACACAATTAAATGAGATACACCATCAGTTGAGAAATTTTCCCTGTGACCTTTAAGATTCTAACCAGTTCTTAGATTCTAAGTTTAAAAAGCAGTCAGAAAAAGCATCTGGAAATTAGTTTCCAAAAGGTAGAAACTTCCAACATGAGTAAAATAATTGAAAATTCAATGTATTTTCACTAAGAAAATGAGTCATGCCTCTTCTGCTCACAGTAAATATATGTACATGTGTTAATACAACATATGTTATGTGTAAGAAAATAATAAGTAAGAATCTCAGTTAAGTAGATTTGGGAGATAAGAAGGGGGAGTTCTCATACCCTGGGATGATAGCTGAGACCAACAGGAAAAAAAGACTCCTTTTGTTTCCTGGCAATGAAAAGTCATGGATTCTGTTTTTATAGCCCTGCCAACTTCCTTTTCCCCTCTGTAAGAGTTCTCCTTCCCTTATGAGGCTTTACATGTGGCTCACCATGGTTGCAGACCCTGAATTGCAATACTCCTCTGATTCCGAAGAAACTCATCTTTCCTGGAGAAATATCTGCCTGTCTATTTGCTTTATGTCAATATTTGCATATAGTGCACATCTGTTCCTAAACAACTACACTTCCTTTCTCACTTATTACTTATATAATATTTGGTTATATCATTTCTCTTGCAATTATGACTGAGTTTATAGGACCAATAGGTAAATTCCACAGAGAAGAAAAAGATGGGAAGTAGAAGAAAGCATAGGGTGACTCATTTAAAAGAATGAAGGTAATAAAATTTAATGGACACTTGGAAAATGTAAAGTTACTAATATTCGTTTTTGTTTTCTTAATGGTAAATCACACAGCCTCTCTAGTCACAGACTCTTGGTTTATAACATGGTATCCTGGGTCCCACAAGTCCATAAGGTCAAGAAGTCAGAAGAAATGTCATCTGGTAATGCATAACACTCTAAAATAATTTAATGTAGAACAAATAGGGCTTTTCACCTGAATAATTTCTAGGATTATCACAGCATTCCAATAAAACACAGTAACTGAATTTCAAAAAATGAAAGAACTAATAAATAAAGAAATGTTAAAATTATCTTGGGCTTTTCTCTGCCTAATAATGCAGTCAACTGTACAAAACATTTTAGAAAGAATTTCATCAAAAAAATTTTAATACAATGTAGGTCTCCTCCCATTTTTCACTAATTTGTAAAACACTGCTTTCATAGCTCGATGTCCTATAATTAGCATCTGAGGTGATAAGAAATGAGGTACAATGACAATATACATTTTTCCCCTAAAAAATAAAGTTTTAAAAAACAAATCTGACATTTTCCTTGTCCTTCAATGTTACTATTACTTTTAAAATTGAAAATAGAACCTAATATTTTATTTTGTTTCTGGATACCTGTTCTGTTAAAATATCATTATGAATTATTGTATTAGATAAAGTCTGAAATGTTACACAGTGTCTATTTTTTCCTGACTTTGCATAAGTATTCTTTGACTTTGGATCTTCCTTGAGACATAAATTATAGGACTCTTAGAAAGACTACCTGATTAACTCTGAAAAAGAGAAACATATTGAACCAAAGTGGCTTACATTTTAACATGTTGAAATTACAGCACAGAAAAGAAAACTATATTTTATTTCTATAGTTACTTCAACCTCATAGAATATATAATATGGATTAATGGGCTGTTAAAAAATGTTCTATTGTTGCAAGTAGTATGCCCAATTTATCTATTATATCTTTCACCTAAAATTTATTGCCAGGTTATACGTATGCTATTGTGTAAGTGGCAACAATTTTCTCTTTCTCTCAAGGGTAATCACAGTTGGTATGGCACTTATATTTATCCAGTATACAAAGCTTAGACAGATGTTTCCCAGTGAGGTAGATTTCAGATGAAATTTACATTTCTTTCCTGTCTCTAACCTAGGAATTGTCCTACTTATTCCTCCTTTTTGTTCCCCATATAAGTATTTCTAAATAATTTATTATTGAAGTCTCAAAAAATATATATCCATACATATGAATATATATGATATATATGAATATATACATGAATATGAATATATGATACATATGAATTCATATACGATATATATGAATATATACATATATATACATACATATATCTTATATATTATATATATATATGAATTTGACTATGACTAAGTGTGTGGAAAATTCATAGAAGATTCAAGTTAAAATAATGACAGTTTAGTTCAGTCGCTCAGTCGTGCCTGACTCTTTGCGACCCCATGAACCTCAGCACACCAGGCCTCCCTGTCCATCACCAACTCCCGGAGTCCACCCAAACCCATGTCCATTGAGTCAGTGATGCCATCCAACCATCTCATCCTCTGTCATCCCCTTCTCCTCCTGCCTTCAATCTTTCCCAGCATCAGGGTCTTTTCCAATGAGTCAGTTCTTCGCAGCAGGTGCCAAAGTATTGGAGCTTCAGCTTCAACATCAGTCCTTCCAATGAACACCCAGGACTGACCTCCTTTAGGATAGACTGGTAGGATCTCCTTGCAGTCCAAGGGACTCTCAAGAGTTTTCTCCAACACCACAGTTCAAAAGCATCAATTCTTCAGCAGCTTTCTTTATAGTGCAACTCTCACATCCATACATGACCACTGGAAAAACCATAGCCTTGACTAGACGGACCTTTGTTGGCAAAGGAATGTCTCTGCTTTTTAATATGCTATCTAGGTTGATCATAACTTTCCTTGCAAGGAGTAAGCGTCTTTAAGAATAATATAGGAGCCCATGGTGGGAAAGTGTTAATTACTCAGTCATGTCTTGATCTTTGTGACGCCTTGGACTGTAGAGCCCACCAGGTTCCTCTGCCCATGGAATTCTCCAGGCAAGAATATTGGATTAGGAAATCATTCCCTTCTCCAGGGGATCTTCCTGACCTAGTGATCGAACCCAGGCTTCCAGCATGGCAGGCATATTCTTTATGATCTGAGCCACTTAGGGAAGCCCTGATGTTAATCTAAATATGATGAAGACTATAATACATTATACATTATTATTTATTGAGAAGAAGCAGTAGGTTAGCCACATATATTAACACATTACTTACACTCTACACAACAGCTCTGCGATTGTCATTACCAACTCAAATTTTCAGAAGAAAACAGTATGACTTGCCTGAGGACACACTCATTACCGAATAGTGTCAGAGTAAAATCCTAATGCTTATCTGATTCCAAAATTAAATTATTTTTCACTCTACCATTCTGATTATACCAACGTCCTTAAAAGAATCATAGCATAAAAACATTGGGGGAAAGATATGAAAATTTTATTCTTATTTCTGTGGTTTATGTCTTCTATTTATACTTCAATCATAATTTTTATCTACTCTAATGCTTATAATTATAGTTGTGGAAAATTATACTTTTTAAAATTATAGTTATTGTAGGACCATATCCTCTGAGAAAATATACATTTCTATATACCGATGCTAGTTGTGGCTCCAGAGAATTGGTACTTTGATAGGACAAATTTCAAAAGATCCAATAAATACACTTTAGAAAAAACTATAAGAAAATACAGCACCACAAATTTTATTTATTTTGCTGCTCTTTCATTGTTGTAACATAAAAACATCATTTATATCTCACATGCAATGCCAAGTATAAAGAACATAAACATTACAGGCAGGCAAATCCTGAGTTCAAATTCTGGTATTATCATTAATTAATGTGTGACATTGGGCAGTTACTTAGCGCCTCTGATCTCTGGTTCCTATTCTACGAAACAGAGTAGAAAACTACTGTGAAACTTTTTACCCATTCAAGATATTTTACTAAACACTTTGTATGAGATAGAGTTCTAGACCTTAGAGATATATCACCCAGAAAGAATGAATGGATAAATGAATCAAATAGCACTAGGCACTGGGAATACAGAATTCAGCATTCTCTTTTCTCAGAGTACTCACAGTCTGGTAGGAAAAACATCTGCAATTTAGTTAAACAAGTGACTTAATAAATCTCTGATAATTGCTATGATATGGTCAGTACCAGGTGTTATTTCAACACACAACAGAAGCATCTAATCTTAGATATGGTTCCCCAGAGGAGTGATGTACAAGTTTATACAAATAACAGGTTCAGATTAAATGAGATAAACAGGAGGGAAAGGGGTGCTTTTAGAATATTCCAGAAAGATGGCACTTTTGAAGGCCCAGAAGGCAGAGTACATAAAATATATGAGAAACTGCAAGAATTTCAGAATGGCTGCAATAAGGTGTAAGACAGAAGTAGTGGAATTTTAGGAGCTATAAACAGTCTTGAGAGACAGATTCAGAAATGATCACCATTGATATAATAAAGACTTGGAAGTCAAAAGGACACCCAGGGAGTATATAAAGAATGAGGCTGAGAACAAGAAAAGAAATATTGAACAGTTCTGGCAATGTGGCAGACACAAGAGAAATGCTAGATAAAGTAGCAACCAAACATTTTAACATATAGGTGAATGTGTAAAAAAAATAATACAAATTTTCAGAGCCCAGAAATGAGAATGGTGCAGAAAACTAGACCAGCTAGTGAACTATAACTGCTGGGAGTGTGTGTGTGTGTGTGTGTGTGTGTCTGCTTGGAAAGGCAATAGAAGAATGATAGAATTATAATCTACATGTTTGAGGATTAATGTCAGCTTCAGATAGATGATAATTCTTTAATTCCACAAAGGCATTTATCCTAGTGTAGACCCAGTCTCAGAGGTTAAAATGCCAAATGCCACGGAAGGGTGCATGAGATGACATTCCTCTCAGTACAGGAGATGTCTTAGCTTAGACTGTAAGTGAAAAAATATATCATCTTTCCTGTACATGTATGGACTATATCATAAGCTCTAGTTTCTACAGTTCAGGAAACCTCAAGCTTAAAAACTCAAGGTAAAAATTAACCCAGGACACATGAAATTTCCAAGAATTATCAGGGTGTTTTAATGCAACTGATATGAAGACAAGTCTTAAGGACTTCCATAGAAAGAAAGTGCAGTCACTCAGTCATGTCCGACTCTTTGCAACCCCATGGACTGTAGCCTGCCTGGATCCTCTGTCCATGGGATTTTCCAGGCAAGAATACTGGAATGGGTTACCATTTCCTTCTCCAGGAGATCTTCCCAACCCAGGGATTGAACCCAGATCCCCTGCATCGTAGACAGACGCTTTACCATCTGAACCACCAGGGAAATCTCACAGGGCCCCCTACCCCACAAAAAAAAAAAAGGAAAATAGTCTCAAAGTTCAAATCACAAAAAATAAAACAAAAATTAAAAAGGTGAAAGAAAAAATCTGGTGAGAGAAATTCAGCAGATGCAGCAAATTGAAGAAACACATCTACAAGCTCTCCACATATTTTAAAAATATCTGACAGAAGTGAGGTTGAAATATGATAGGTACTATAAAACAGGGAAGTCAAAATTTAACTAAAGGAGAAAGACAAATTGTTTAAATGTAATGTCATTCTGAGATATTCTGAGAAAAAAAGTAGGGGGACATGAAAAAGAATCAAATAGAACATTTAGAAATGAAAACTAGAGCCTTTAACTTTCAAAATGCATCAGTTCAGTTCAGTTCAGTCACTCAGTCATGTCTGACTCTTTGAAATCCCATTGACTGCAGCACACCAGGTCTTGTCGTCCCTCTCCAACTCCCAGAGCTTGCTCAGACTCATGTCCATCGAGTTGGTGATCCCATCCAACCATCTCATCTTCTGTCGTCCCCTTCTCCTGCCTTCAATCTTTCCCAGCATCAGGGTCTTTTCCAATGAGTCAGTTCTTTGCACCAAGTGGCCAAAGTATTGGAGCTTCAGCATCAGTCCCTTCAATGAATAGTTGAATAATAGTTGAATAGATCAGGATTGATCTCCTTTAGGATGGACTGGTTGTATCTCCTTGCAGTCCAAAGGACTCTCAAGATTTTTCTCCAACACCACAATTGAGAAGCATCAATTCTTCTGTGCTCAGCTTTCTTTATAGTCCAACTCTCACATCCATATATGACTACTGGAAAAACCACAGCTTTGACTAGACAGACTATTTTTAGCAAAGCAATGTCTGCTTTTCAATATGCTGTCTAGGTTAGTCACAGCTTTTCTTTCAAGGATCAAGTGTCTTTTAATTTCATGACTGCAGTCACCATCTGCAGTGTTTTTGGAGCCCAAGAATATAAAGTCCATCACTGTTTCAATTGTTTCCTCATCTATTTTCCATGAAGTGATGGGGCCAAATGCCATGACCTTAGTTTTTTGAATGTTGAGTTTTAAGACAACTTTTTCACTCTCTTCTTTCACTTTCATCAAGAGGGTCTTTAGTTCTTCTTTGCTTTCTGCCATAAGGGTGGTGCCATCTGTGTATCTGAGGTTATTGATGTTTCTCCCAGCAAAAGTTAAATTACAAATTCATACATTTGAAGGAACAATTATTAAACTGGAAGACAGATCTGAAGAGATCTCCATGGTTTCAATTCAAAAATAATGTAAGAAGGGATCAAGAATCATGACAAATAGACTAAAATGATCAAGCATTAACCTAATAGTTCCAAAAATATGGAAGAGAGAGAATGGAGATTAGATACTATTCAAAAGGAAACTTCTCTAGAATTTCCCAGAATTTATGAGAGATATGACTTTAGATATAAGCAGCACAGTCTATCTTAAGATAATTAAAAATAAATGTATGTATAGAATCACTGCAGTAAAACAGCAAATACCAAGAGGAAATTTATAAAACCTATACTAACCTGTAAATGATTGACAATACTGAATCAGGAGTGGAAATTGTACTCTCATTTCTAAACAAACAAACAAGAAATGAGAATGTTTTAGAAAACAATTTACTTCCTTTCACAAAGAAAATAATGAAGGAATATCTGAAAGTTAAGCAGAGACAAAGGAACCAGAGAAGTGTAGGGGTTAAATGAGGAAATGTCTTCTCATGGAAGACAAGAGGAAAAAATGTTTCAAGGAGAAGCACAGCTATGATGAAGTCTGCTCAGATAACATTAAATACAAACTGACATGCCCTACCCAGATTTTTTTTTTCCCCTTGTTGAGCTTGACAAAGGCCATTTTCATGAGTTTCCACTTTTTATAGTAAACTAAATGACAGATGGATACACAAATTTTATTCAACTTTCCCAAGACATTAGTTATGAGGAAAGTAAGAATTAATGTGATAGCTGATGAGATGTGTATGACCAAAGGAGAATTTTGTATTTATGCTGGTAGTAACCTTTTTTAAGAAAGTGAAAGTTGAACATGCATAAATATTAATGAGAAGAAACCAGTGGGTTAGACTGAAAATACAGGAGAGAGAAAAGTTAGATTTTCTGTTTTTATACATTTTATGGCAGCAGGAATATTTTCAAAGACTGGATTCATATCTGAGAGTAATAAGCATCCCTGACAATTAAAATAATTATTTTTAAATAAGTTTACTTGAATTCTTAAATCTAAACTTGTATATGTACACACAAATATATAGTTTTATACAAAATAGTGACAGAGATGGACTAGATTATGGACATATATGAGCCCAGAATTTCACTACCATATAAGGACCCAGTCCTACTGTATAAGGATTACACATATCAAAGAAAGGATATGCATAAATTTTCATGGATAAAAATGCATCAATATTTAGAAAATTCACATATAAGTACACCAGGTAGCATGTCATTTAGTTTCTTATTTCTTTCATAGCACTTGTCATAGTTTTTAAGTATTTTGTTCATTACTGATTGAACTTTGGTTTTTATCCTCTCCCTCTTTTACCTCTAACAGAAACTTTGCCTTTTTTTTTGTTTGTTTTTAATAATCCAGGCATCCAGAACATAGTAAATTAAAATATGTGACTTGGTGAACTCTACTGCTGCTGGTTAGTAGCTTCAGTTGTGTCTGACTCTGTGTGACCCCACCAGGCTCCCCTGTCCCTGGGATTCTCCAGGCAAGAACACTGGAGTGGGTTGCCATTTCCTTCTCCAATGCATGAAAGTGAAAAGTGAACGTGAAGTTGCTTAGTCATGTCTGACTCTTTGTGACCCCAAGGACTGCAGCCTACCAGGCTCCTCCGTCCATGGGATTTTCCAGGCAAGAGTACTGGAGTGGGTTGCCATTTCCTTCTCCAGATGGTGAACTCTAGAAGATAGAAAAACTGATTTTACAATATTTGAGAGCACATAGTTGAGGCTCTGAAAAGGATACTGGCTCAGGAGAAAAAACAAAAGTTGCATCCTGACTGCCTTTTGGCAGTGTACCCTGGGGTAGGGTCCCAACTTCAGTCACCTAAGTTCTGCTTAAATGCTAGAAAAGATTTCATAGCAATGAATAGCAACTCATGATTCAAATATTGGCCTATGTATATAGTTTCTCTTTGCAAAATGCCAGCTCAGCATGATGGAAATGATGTTTCCTGGATCAATATAGGACTTCAGTCTGATATCTTTCAAAACATTTGAATATTTAAAAAAAAAAGATATGGAAATATTTCTATTTTCTTAGCTAATTGCAATCAGACCAACTCCAACCCCAGTTGAAAATATATATTTCCATTTGAGAACATATACACATACATATATATTCTCATTTGAGAATAAAAAGTTATTTAGAAAGAAGAAAAAAGAAGATATATCTATAACAAATTTATTGAATAACATTTTATTGAATGACTACTAGATACTAGATACCAGGTACTATATAGATTTTATATATATTATTTGATTCTGATTATATATATGTTTGAGTATACATGTACATTTGTGTGTATGTTTATATATATGAGAATGTGTATATACTGTGCATTTATGTGCATATATATGTGTAATATAGACAACTGCTATTAATTAATTAATAACCAATGAGGTGATGAATGCTACTGAACTCTTTAAAGAAGTCATTTACTTTTGACAGAAATGTAAAGGGCTGTACCACAGAAGTGCACCATATGCGCCTCTATGTAAAAGTCAGCACCATAGAGGTAGTTGTAACTATTATTGCCCAGTGGCTAGCAGGTCAAGAAATTGCTTCAGTTAGTAGAAAGTTCAAGGTGCAAAGGAAAAGCAAGAGAAGTGGATTGAATCATGAAATAGAGAGACATGGTGAGAAATTTAACCAGCAGAAAGGGACTAAATTAATAGGTATTAGGAGAGTAATTTTCACAAATCAGGTTGCATACAGAATTACCTGCTCATATTTTAAAACTACCTATACCTGAGCCACTATTATACTTCTTTTGGTGAAATAGAGCATAATAAACTTCCCCAGGTATAGTGGATTCAATTGTATGGCTCAAAAAGATTTGTCCAATTTTTAAACCCTAGTACCTGTGTTGTGACCTTATGTAGAAAGTGTCTTTGTAGATGTAATTAAGTTAAGGATCTTGAGATCATCCTGGAGTAAGAGTGGGCAATGACTGGTGTCCTTGTAGGAGAAAGAGACACAGAGAAGAATCTATGTGAAGACAAGACAGAAGATTAGAGTTATGCTGCCACAGTCAAGAAGAGTCAGGAGCCCACAGAAACTGGAAGAGGCAAGAAAGCACTCCCTTTAGGGGAGGCTCTGCTAACATCTTCTGTTTGACCACTTCCAATTTACTTTGATTCATGGACCTAGTATTCCAGGTTTCTATGAAATATTGCTCTTTACAGCATCAGACTTTACTTCCATCACCAGTCACATTCACAGCTGGGCACTGTTTATGCTTTGGCTCCGTTTATTCATTCTTTCTGGAGTTATTACTCTTCTCCAGTAGCATATTGGGCACCTACTGACCTGGGGAGTTCATCTTTCAGTGTCATATCTTTTTGCCTTTTCATACTGTTCATGAGGTTCTCAAGGCAAGAATATTGAAATGGTTTGCCATTCCCTCCTCCAGAGGGCACATTTTGTCAGAACTCTCCACCATGACCTGTCCATCTTCTGTGGCCCTACATGGCATGGCTCATAGTTTTATTGAGTTAGACAAGGCTGTGATACATGTGATCAGTTTGATTAGTCTTCTGTGATTGTGGTTTCCATTCTGTCTGCCCTCTGATGGAATAGGATAAGGATAAGAGGCTTATGGAAGCTTCCTGATGAGAGAGATTGACTGGGGGAAACTGGGTCTTGTTTTAATGGGCGGGGCCATGCTCAGTAAATCTTTAATCCAATTTTCTGTTGATGGGTGGGGTTGTGTTCCCTCCCTGTTGTTTGACCTGAGACCAAACTATGGTAGGGGTAATGAAGATAATGGCAACCTGCTTCAAAAGGTCTTGTGTACGCAATGTTGTGTTCAGTGAGCCTAACCCTGCAGCAGGCCTCTGTTGACCCACGCCTCTGCCAGAGACTCCTGGACACTCACAGGGACGTCTGTTAAAGTGCTGTACTCAATATGCCAGCAAATTTGGAAAACTCAGTAGTGGCCTTTTGGTCAATTTTCATTCCAATTCCAAAGAAAGGCAATGCTAAAGAATGTTCAAACTACCACACAATTGCACACCTCACATGCAAGCAAAATGATTCTCAAAATTCTCAAAGCCAGGGTTCAATAGTATGTGAACTGAGAACTTCGAGATATTCAAGCTGGATTTAGAAAAGGTAAAGGAACCAGAGATCAATTGCCAACATCCACTGGATCATTCAAAAAGCAACCCAAAAATTGTTAAACTAAATTTTGCAATAAACTATGCTATTTTTGACTATTAATTGTCCAAAGGGCAAAAATGCAAGTTTGTGTGAAATATTCTATTTAATCATGAAATACCCTTATATTTAATGCTACAATGTGGAGATGGGAATTATATTTCTTTGGATAATTGCTCCCATCATAAATTAGTTTTGCATATATAAACAGTCATTAAGTGTATGTTAAATAAAATCAGAACTATGGTGATGGAGAAGACTCTTGAGAGACCCTTGGACTGCAAGGAGATCCAACCAGCCCATCCTGAAGGAGATCAGTCCTTGGTGTTCATTGGAAGGACTGATGCTGGAGCTGAAACTCCAGTGCTTTGGCCACCTCATGCGAAGAGTTGACTCATTGGAAAAGACCCTGATGCTAGGAGGGATTGGGGGCAGGAGGAGAAGGGGATGACAGAGGATGAGATGGCTGGATGGCATCACCGACTCGATGGGCATGAGTTTGAGTAAATTCTGGGAGTTGGTGATGGACAGGGAGGCCTGGTGTGCTGCGATTCATGGGGTCGCAAAGAGTCGGACACTACTGAGTGACTGAACTGAACTGAAATAAAATCAAATATGAAAGTTGATTCCCTTAAGTCAATAGTTCCTAAAGTGTGGTCCCTGGAATAACAGCATAACCTACAGGATCAGAGGTTCTGGGAATGGGCTCTAGCCTTCTGTTTTTAATGAACCCTACAGAGATTTTGATTTATGCTCAAGATTGAAAACAGGTGCCTTAATGGTACTAGAATGTGAGTGATTATTTATACTTTTGGAAGGCACTAAAAATACTAATCCTTGGGTCCTACCCCAGAGATTCTTATTTAAGTACCCTGGGATGAGGCATGGGCAGATAATATTTAAGCTCCTCAGGCAATTCATTAACTGACAGCTAAAGTTGAGAACCAGTGCTAAGTCATGTCCTTAAAATGAGATTGACCATTTAGCTCCTTGACATACTTCTGAGACAAATTTCACAATTTTAACATTTCCTCTCTTATTTGTAGCATCAAATTACAGATTCTCCTTTCTACATAGGGAATCTGCTAAAACACTTAAAATATTATTTACATATTAAGAGAAAATCCTCAAGGGCCTTCATAATTATGTAAGTGTGTGGCCACATATAATCTGAACCCTAAACGTGCAATTAACTTGCAAAGGCAAATGCACGTAAAATTAATTAGGTTTGTAAAGAGGTGATAGTGAATCCCACTGAAAATTTGACCCCCCTTACAGTCCCATCAGCTCCAGAAGCATTTTTAGTCACAGATTTCTCATGTTTTTAAACTCAAATTTTAATATTCTTTTCAATATAAAGCAAACATTACTAAACATAACAGAGGTGGTTTATGGAACAGAGGTGTAAAAAGAAAAAGTGATTTCAGAATCTCCTAGTTGGATTAAATTTATAGGAACTTGGCTAACACCATCAGGAGAAGTGAAATATGATCAGTCCAAATTTTTAATGATGCTTAATAAAACTGGAAATTAGCTGAAACTATATTTATTTCTGGACTACAGTCAAGTATAGTGACTGCTTTTTTTTTTAATGCAGCAAATTAAACAATTTACATTTTTTTTTTGTCATTTTGTATTCAGTGCAGAGATAATTTCTGTTTTGAAAGAAATTTAGGCAATTCTCCCTAAACATTAAAAGTTTACGGAGAGCTTCTCTATTGATGCAGATTTTGAGTTAAAATGACAATCTGAGTGTTAAAAGTATGTTGCTAAAGAGAGGAACATGTTTGGAGAGAAACATGTTTCTTACACTATAAAAGGGAAATGGTACTGATACCAGCCCATATGGTTTACTGATACTCTCTAAAATTTCATATTTCGGAACTATGCTATTTGACAGATAAACTTCACATTGTTTGTATACCCTGTGGTGTGCTAGAGGCATCTTGCACCAACTTATAGAGCCAATTCTTAAATTTTCAAGGATTTTTGAGTCAGTTGTTAAGCACACAGGCAATGTTTTAAAACATAATGATAAATCATATAAACTTACAATTAAGTAACATTGAAAACAAGGGTAATTAATACAGTTTATAATTTTCTAGGTATTTTGCTTTTGAAGTTATTTATGCTGATTGTGTCTGTATCATGGAAATACTGCATATTGTTATGTACATGTTCTCCTCCACATTCAGAGAGTCATGTTGTCAAATTGATATTGGCCAGTGGAGTATTTACACCACAAAAATAAGCAAACACTGGTTTGGGGCTCCTCTCCACTAAAATATGTTAATTTACCAACACACAGATGAATAAAATTCCATACAGGTGTTTGTGCATTTAAATCAGATAGTTATGGATATGTATAATGGCATTAACTTCCCTAGTAGCTCAGTCTATAAAGAATCTGCCTGCAATGCAGGAGACCTGGGTTCAATTCTGGGTCAGGAAGATCCCTGGAGAAGGAAATGGCAATCCATTCCAGTAGTCTTGCCTGGAGAATCCCATGGACAGAGGAGTCTGGCAGGCTAGAGTCCATGGGGTTGCAAAAGTTGGATACGACTTAGTGACTAAACCACCATAATGCCTCCTATCTGCACCCTATCCTTGGCTTCCAAACCAAGTTCACTGAAATGGTTGAGTTTTAGTTTCAAGCATAGTTGGATTCATGGTCTGGTCCTGTTATTTATTCATTTTGTTATCTCACACATGTTATTCATGACTTAAAATTTTGATTCTCTTAACTGTAAAATGTGGAGAGTAATATACTTCCAGTAGATTTGTTGTAAAGATTCAGTAAGAAAATACGTGTCTGGACTCCTGACACTTTTTGTCCACTCACCTCATGAAAAGTTTGTTAGTTTGCTGGCATGATTATTTTCATTATTATTGAAATTTTAGGGATTCTTCTCTTTTGATTCAAATTACTAAAATAAAGAAAAAAATATTACACTAGATCCATTACTAAAAATAAGTCAGCTCAAAGTCCTGATCAAAATACTCTAAAGAGCTCATCACAAATTTCCTAGTCTGTTTTTCATGGCATTTCTTTTCTGACTTGGGATTCTAACTCCAGACTTTCTCTGTATTTAATGTTTTCGGGTTGCTCATTATCTTTCTGGGATACTCTGGATGGAGATGCTAAGAGAAGAAAAGCATTTAAGTTTTTCTAAAAAGTAGAGCCCTCTAGAAGCAGACCCAGTCACATGACTAGTCTGGACATTGGAAAGGAGAGAAAATACACTGCTCAATCCCCTTAACTGGCCAGCCCTCAGAAATTCTACATGTAAAATGTACAATTATATAATTCTCTATTTGTTTTTTTTTTTCTTTTAGTATCTCTACTGTCTTCTGTGGAAAGTCAATTGCCAATGATTAATACTTACTTTATCTAGATTTTTTTGAGAGGTTATAAACTCATATGTTTTATAGGGGCTTAGTGTGATATAAAAAAAATTTAAAAAGAAAAATTTTAAGTAAACAGTGAGTGCACATGCTAAACAGAACCATTTGAATTGAGGAGTTAGAAAAACATCTCCTTATTTCTCTACTGGTAGAACTACTAAAACGTGGAGTCAAAATATTAAAAATACATACCCAGCTGTATTCTATTTTAATAAATGTGCTACACATGTCTAATTTATGCTGTCCCATAGTAATTTAAAATATCCAAAGCCATGACTGAAATAAAGTGGAAGACTTAGAAAATCTGCTTCATTTCCTTATTGTGTTTTAGTACATAAATGATAATATGGCCTACTGATATATGGGTACAAATGGGTGTAATTAAATTTGCAACTTTATGTAATAATAGGAATTTTGCCCTTAAAAAATGCTTTCAACTAATAAAAATTTTGTCCTTCAAAATGATACAACTCTTTAGAAATGAAACAAATGGCTTATCAACTGTGTATTCTCAGCCTCTATGGTGTAATTGCTCCAAGAGTGTAACACATGCGTACAAACAAGAAGCATGCCCCCCTCAGTTACTCCACATGTCACTGGATGAGCTATTCTGTTTGAAAAATTTAATCATTATATACATAAGATTAATTTGAGAATGTCCTGTTAGCCTTATAATAATCACTTCCTACTAAAATCTGCAATGTTCGGATCCATCTATTTTAGCCAATGATATAGCTAGTGCCTCATGAATGGGATACATTCTGCAGTTATCATTAAAGTACACACTCAGGCCCAAAAGGCAGTAATAACAAGTAACATCTTCTGCCTTGTCGGCTTGTATTTATAAAGAAATAAACAGCCTTTTAATAAAGATGATATTGATAGAATCTTCTATTTGACACAGTCTCCAATAACAGCTTGAAAGCTCATAACTTACCACAAGATGCTATTTCGTCCGTTTGATCCCCACAGTCATCTTCCCGGTCACACAGCCATGCTCTGGGAATGCAGCGCCCGTTTCCACAAGAAAACTGGTCCACTTGGCATGTCCTGGCTAAGGTAATCAATTAATGCACACAGGATAAATTTAGAGATCTTTTGAATAATATCAAGGATAAAATAAATCAGGCAATAACTTTTATACATAAGATATTAAATTGCTCTATTAGATAAAATAATTTTAAATTAAATCTTTATTAAAATTTTGATAATGCCACCTTGTCTGCCTTTTCTAAAGTTCACTTGCTCTGCCCTTCAATGAAATGAATGCTAAGTGACAAGATATTCTGTAATCCTCACACATGTTCATAAATGAAGCTGTGAATTCATTATTTTACAATTTTTGTCTGGCACATGCTGATGAATATATGAATGAATTAAATTTCCTCTAACTTTTAATTAACAAAAATTTATTTTGCTTAGCCTTGGACAATAAGCCAAGAAACTTGCTGTAATGAAGGAGGCAGGATTTGGAGATATCAGGGCAACTGGTTTCTAATTATGGGGTCAAAATTGTCTTTGTCCTATAATGTTTTCAATGCATTTATTTTTGATCTATAAATGAGTTCAAGTATGGATCAAGAATGCAGAAAATATTTTCTAAAAATATATATTTAGCCTTACAATGGATTTTTTAAACTTACTTTTAAGTGCAGTGATACAGAAATGTATAACTTTTCAATCAAAGTATATTAATGAACTTTGCTTTGAGCTCTCTTAAGGGTTTCAAGGAACACACACAGGAAACCTTGCTTTCTAGCCAAGGGCAGTGGTTCAAAGTCATTCTGTAAAGTGGTTATGTTCTACAAGACGTTTGATTGCCTTTTTCTATTATAATCAGATCCACTTTTGAAAGCATGAAAGTCTAGATAGCTTCCTAATTCTTCTTCCAGGTCTTAGTTTGTCACATACTTATTTTTAAATGCTTGATTTTATTTTCCCTTTTGTCACTCTGAACTATAAATCTGTTTTCCTATATTATCAGTACACCAGAATTCCTTTTAATTAGACAAAAGGAAGGAGTGGGGAAATTGGAAAGGAGACACTCAGACCTATTAACATTTGTGTTAGATGAAAATTTGACAGTTGAAGAACAATTACAGTCCGAGTTTCTGTGGCTATGACCGGAGAACATTTTTGGTTTATAGACATCCCCTTGTTTCCTGAGCATGAGCAACAGACTGGTGTGTTCCTATTTCATCAGAACAACCTGTGAACTTTAATACTAATGGCTTGTATAAAATAAAGTGCAGTTCAAAGTCATCCAAACACACTACAATGGGTTTTCATAATTCAGAGCTTCAGAAGTCATTTAAAATACTTTCTGGAAAGTCATACACTAGTCATTTTCTTTAAGAAAACTGCACTTGCTCTGTAAAGATGTATATCCATTATTGGTGAATATTTAGAAGATTACTTGAGAGAAAACAAATGAAACATTCTGATTTGATTTCTTAGATTGGATATAGTATTGCTATTCTCAGTGTCTCTAATTAGAAAGACCGAGAAAAGTGTTGCACTGTATTTGGCTTTGATTATGTGGATAAGGGTGCTGAATCTAAAATACATTATGCCGTATATGATTTTTCCTTTTTGACAAGTAAGCTGTTTTAGATTAATAGACGTTAAATAGCACGACAAAGTATGATTCTGAAGTTTTCAATGTTCAAAGTTTAAAGTAAGATTTAATATTCCTACATTATTTTGTTAACCTTATGAATTTTCTGCAAAATTACTCCAACATTTAGAGTAAATCAACAATGTTCCTAGTGTCAACTACAAATTGGCACTTGCCATCTACCTCTACAAGGATTATTCATATGCTGCTGCAGCTGCTGACCTTCAAGACCCCATGAAAGGAGTTCAGGGTAGAGATCAGAAACAGGGCCCTCTGTACTCAGGGGAAAACTGGCAGAATAGGTATTCAGATGGTTAGACATTTTCAGGAGCCAATTTTATGAATCCAACTCTTGTATCTCCTCATATCTAGAAAACCACTAAAATCCTTCATGATGATGACTGCTTCTCTTGACTAGTAAAAGCTTCATGAGACTAGTAGAAACATTTTGGAAAAAATATGTGCTTGATTACATGTACTCTCCCTTCACCAAAATCACCTATATACTGATCTTCCCCCTTTGCCTCTTTGGAGCAGTTTCTCAGAGCAGTCCTCATTTTGCCCCAAATAAAACTTAAGTTGCAACTCTCACATTGTGCATTTTTTAAGTCAACACTAGGTAGTTTTTAATAAAACCGCATTTGCATTAGCCTAAAGAAGTGTGAAGATGTTGGCACTAGTTAACTTGGTGGGAAGAGGAAGGCACAGAGCTGTGAGACATATTATCAGCTTTCTTCCTTTGAAGAAAAAAAGATATTATCACATATTTTCATCTCCATTAAATCTTCTAATTGACCCATAATGAGATTATATTATAATCTCCAATACAGTGTTTTTCCTTTTAATTCTCTTGTGTCACTCTCCCAGTCATTCATGTTTAATTCTAACCAGTTTTCTCCAGTTCTCTTCTTTCACCAGTACTGCTCTAATGATTAGAGAGGAGAATGAGAAAGGACTCCTAGATGCCTATCTCACATCACGTAGGATACTCTCACATTGTGATGGGAATTTGTGTATCCTCATTAACTAGGAAACCTGAACAACTGTTATGACTCTTTATTTCAAAGAATAATTACTGGCTTATGATAAAAGGACACTATGCCCTGAAAATATATGAATTCATTGTCTTTTCTAATCATGGAGAAAATAATCTCCTTAGTCTACCAGGCAAATTTAACAGATTTTGAGATAAGAAAAATGCTTCATTCCATAAATCTACAACTACTGTCTATATGATATAATCAGATTGACTAAATTATCACCTTTTAATCAGTAGATCTGCATCAAGAAGACACAACCTTGACTTTCTCAGTTCTTGTCTCCATCAATTCTAAATTAGTCTGGAGGTGAGATTGGTAGAGCAGCCCCTGAGGACTCTAATTTTGTAGCAAATTCTGCTCTAATGAAGAGGAAATTTACACCTCCTCAGTGGAACTGTTTATTTAGCAGTGAATCAGAAATTCACTGTCAAAATGTGAATTTTTTCTACCCATCACTAAGGATGTTTCCCCTGCGGTCATGTAGCAGTGAGAAATCCCACAGTGCACAGGAGCAGCAAGGAGCCGGAGGAGGACAGAGCTTGATACCTTGTTCCTAAACTTTACCTGCACTGTATCAAAGCATTCTATTTAAACAAAATCTATGTCATATGTAAATATACTCTTCAATATCTTGCAAAAAAAAAATTCTGATTTTTAAAAATATATCAGGTTTCCTTAATGCAATCCTATTTGTCTAGTTTGAATTTAGTTAAAATTTGTGGGGGATATGAGAACAAATATTATGTAATTGAACCAGAGCTCTCTGCTGTGGGAAAAAGCTGGTCTGACATTGCCTGGCTAGATGGCATCACCGACTCGATGGACATGAGTTTGAGTAAACTCCGGGAGTTGGTGATGGACAGGGAGGCCTGGCGTGCTGTGAGTCATGGGGTCGCAAGGAGTCGGACGCGACTGAGCGACTGAACTGAACTGAACTGAACTGAACTGACATTGTCTAGGCTCGAAGCCAAGGATCATCATGGTTACTACAGGGAAACATTTTTTTTTTTTTTTAATCTAACTACTTCTCATCTTTGGCCTCTAGGTCTCCCTCAAAAGCACACAAAACTATGGTTTATTGTTGGTGATGAAAAGCAACTCCCAAGCCCTGCCTATCAGCTCTGTTCTGCCCGCTTTGTGTACCCCTTTTTGCTTCCAGGCTCTCTCTCCGACCACCCCCTACCCTCTAAGGACTTCACTCTCCACAATCTATGCTCCCCAATCACTCATTTATTTTTTCAGGCAAATATTTCCATCACTTAGAAAAGTATAGGAAATATCATTAACATCTGTTTGTCTTCTTACAGAACTATCAAATCTTAATTTTTTCTATATTTGCTACAGATTTTAATTTAAATAAAAGTATTATACTTACATTTGAAGTCCCCTATGTAATCTTTCCCAATAACATTTCCCTTTCTCTTTCATAGAGGTAATTGTTATCCTTAGTTTTTTTTTTTAATCTCTATATTTTATTCCATTTTTATATATTTGTTAATCAACAAGCACATATAGAACATTTTTGTATTTTTATATTTCATGTGAATGGCACTAAATTGCTTATTGTTACAAGATTTTGAGTTAACACTGCTTTTTGAAATTCCTGTTGATATTTGAGTTCTAATTTTTCATTTTAATTGTGAATACCACATGGTCTTATCAGATTATATTTTCTAATTAAATGATTTAAACTGTTATTTAGACATTTTTCTAATTTATTTATTTAATTTTGGTAAGGCTTAGTTTAGACAACCCCTCCTGTAGTAGGCTTTCCAGGAGAGCCAAAGATTAATTAGTAGTCCTTTTTGCGCTCCCATTTGAGGGTCAACTTAGTTCTATGGGAATGAACTGTTTGAATGTCTTTCTCTTCATCTTATCTCATAACTTCTTAAAGAAATTACTGTGTATTTTTCCTCATTCTATCTTCAATGCCATGATAGATATTTATTGAATTAGTAGATCCAGTGAGGAGAAATCCCAAAGAAAAATAATAAGAAATTGGTTTGTTATAGGAAAGAATTTTCGTTTAGATATAGTCACACTGCTAAAGGCTACAAGATAATGGATTTAATTACAAAATAATCCCCATACGAGTAATATTTTATCTAGGATACATATCCATGCATACATCTATATCTAGAAATGTAGAGAAATAACTCAACCAGGAAAATCATTTAATGAATTTGCTATATTTTTCCAAGATAGTGAGCTGTATGACCTATTCATTTTGGTAAAACAAAATGGAAATACATTGTAACATGACAGCATAGTTTTCAAAGCTAAAAGCCATATTTATTTTTCTCTTTGTATTTTTTTTTTCAATCAGAAAGACATAAGGTGACCATAATAGCTATCATAAATATGACATGAAGACCTAACAGTGAGTAGCAGACTTCAGCTGCTGTCACTTAAAATAGCACTTGAGGTGCAAGCAAGTGGCATTCTACTTTCTAGTGAACTGAGGCCTGGATTGTCTTAGAAATCTTACTAATTAGGATTAATTTTTTTATTTGCTCTTATACATAACATTTTCACTTTTTCTAGAAAGTGAAAGAAACATCATGTAGAAACAAGCAAATTTTTAAAAACCAAATAGAAATGAAGAAGACATGGTATTATGAATTGAGACAGCAATGCCTGTTAATTTAAGGTGAAAGCAGATCTATCTGTTTAGGATGTAATACTATATAGTCCCTGAGTTGAATCTTAATCTAAAATAATAATAATTGCACTAATTTAGAAAGATGCTTCATTGTAAATTGCAGTCATATCCTAAGAGCAACCTGGGAAACATTAACTTGACCATGTCTGTAATTCTAGCTAATCCTCAAGATAATATAGTTTGGTAAAAAAGAAAAAAAAACAGCAACGGCCCTGGAGAGAGATGAAGTGAGTTTTCCTAAATCCTCACCAATCATATGAGTTAAGGCAAATCTCTTTTTCGACCTCATCTATGAAAAGAATGAACTTGAAGGCAGGAGCCTAGGCCCATCTGGTCTCTAAAGGTCCCTTTTTGTTAGATAGTCTTTGGCAAAACACCCTTATGAAAGACACAGAATATCTTGAAAATAATCAGTTGCTCTAAAACAGTAGACCGAGCTTTTAATCAAGGGACAGGAGAATGACTAGCCCATGGATCCTCAGTAAATATGTCACCATGGGGAAAAAAAAAAATAATATAAAATGGAAGCTAGGACTACGGAATGGTGACTGTTTCATTCTTGTTGCTGTTATTTAGTACATGGTGCAAAGCTCTGGAAAATTTATACTTCTACAGAGTTGAAAGTAATAAATGTGGAAATTGAGGTACAGGGAGGCACAAGTCTTTCCAAGAATGCCAGCTTCAAAATCCAGAGTACAAACCAGGCTTCTTGACCTCTTGGTCTTTTCGCTATGTGGTGCCTTTGCAGCTTTCGCTAATACATTGTAATAATTTGTATTTAGTATGGCTTATTTTGGCAAAGAGAAAAGGTGAGGTGGTTGATAGATTTTAACAGCATATGTAATGATTAAAATAATACTGATCATATTAATAAGAGTCACTAAATATATGACTTTTTGTCATTGTTTATTTATTTATTTTTTTGTCATTGTTTAAAGAGAAGCACTAGGCAGCTGCTAGTCAGGATCATTTTTCAACACTTATCTGATTAAGAATGATCGTTTTGGCCCTCAGCTGCGATGTGTACCATGAGCGGTATATTCCCATTCAATGAAAATCTAGCTAAGGATTCAAAGATTTATTACAATACAATAAATTATATGGAAATATAAACAGGCTTAGTGGACTTGGGATTTTATTTAAAAAAAAAAACAAAACACATGAATAGTGTGCCAGGAACAGAAACCTATTTACAGAGATATTCTACAGAAGACATAAAGACATATTCTACAGAAGAAATAAAAGCATATAAATTATTGTTTCAAAGTTAAAAAAAAATAATAATTCTCCTTGTGAGATAGCCTAAATCATAGTATACTCACAAACCTCTCCCTCCAATTGCCAAGTAAAATTTAGCAGGGACAAGTTTTATCCAAGTGGTGTATTGACAGTCAACCTGCATGGATAATACGCCAAATTCCTTTGAAAAGCAGAGTGATACCCAAAGAATAAGTAAAAGATAATTTGTATCCTAGCCTTTGAGGCATCGAACTCTAAATTCATTTGCTCCTGCAATAATCAGATCATCAGCACTAGGAAAGTTCAGTTTAATTTCAGGCATCTTTATGAAGACAAAGTATGGAAGAGATTTACGTATACATCCAAGCAAACCTTTACCTGAACATGTTTGATTGGATTCATCTTCATTGCTCCCACAATCATTAGCTCCATCACAAAGCCATCTCTTGGGGATACAGCGATTATTCTTGCATTTAAACTGATCATCAGGACAGCTATGATTGTCTGGGGTGGGAAGGGGGAGGAGAGGAGAAGCAAATTTAATAATTTCAAACTAGATAAAATTATGATTATTTTAAGGGAAAGATATGGAAAGTGTATGGTAATCATATTATAGTACAATTGATCTATATCTTCTGTCATTCAATATCTCCTATTTTATACCAAATAATAATATACTAGACTGTGTTAAAATGTAGTAGTTGTATATAAAAGATCAAGGAATTCAAGTTCATATACAAGGAAATATATTCATTTTTCAAGTCTTCAGTAAAACCAACTAATATCAGTGTCTCTTTTCTCACCCTTAATCACAATAGGTGATTTAGCTTCAGATTTTTTTACCAAAAACATAGAGTTAACCTCAAATGCTAATGTGGAACATAACAAGTATGTATGAAATAACTTAATCATATATCAAAAATACTTTTTAAAAAAATCATACATCTACACAAGTACTTCTTGAAACATTAAATAAGCTTGATTGTGTTATGTTTTGCTCAATGTTTCCTGGGGCTAGAAGGAAAATTCTAAAGAGAAAAATGCATTACTTGGTACCTGGAGTTGGTGCTAAATAGGAGATTCTGAGTAATTTTAATAATGAAAATAATCATCATGAGTGTTTTCCCCTAATACAAACAAATAAATGTGAAGCCACAAAATATACTGAGGACATGACCAAGCCTCTAAGGGAAGCTGACCACAGCTAAGGATTAAACATCTAATATCCAAGCACAGCAGGAGGCCATTTAATGTTTACCTCCTGTGATCTTTTCCCCTGCATTCTGGAGTCTAAATTCCTAACTGATTTGGCATGCTCTTCAGTATCTGTTTCATAATTTCAACATTCTTTCTGAAGTAATTTTCCTTGTGCCCTGTAGTTGCACTTCTGTATGATAAAAATATATGTTGGTATTAGTTTTATTTAGAATTTGAAAAAATAGGCAATTTTTATCATACTGTTGCATAGCAAATGTATTCCTTTCTAGTCAGTTTCTACAAAACACTATTTATTTAAAGTAGTCATAGTGATGAAGCAGTTTTTATCACTTTTCAGAAGTTCTCTTTTGTGCATAGGAAATAAATGTGAGGAAAAGGCCTTCTGTTTTCTGGTATTTACGTGTGATTAACATTTTCTATTCACTTTAGGGACTTTAACAAGAATAGCTGCTCAGGAGGATAAAAGTCATCCAGTATATTAGAGGGTCAACATTTTCAAGTACTAACATTATGCATAAGCACTTCAGTGAAGCTTGATCAGAAACCTTTGCTATTTTCACCGTTATAAAAGGGAGGTTGAAAAGGAGGACCAAATACAATCCATTTGTCTTGTGATTTGGAGTTGAGAAGTAAAATGATAACAGAATTCAAGGTTGAAGCTTATGAGTACTTGCAATCTAAAATAAACTCCTGACATTAATTATGCAGTGCTGATATATTAACTACAGGACCCCAGGAATATAATGCTGCTTAGAATCATTGCAATGTTTAAAGAAGACACCATATTACTGGAAGGTGATCAGAGATGTTTAATTTTACTTTGCCCCTCTGATTGAATCATTCATTCACCCATGTGCTAGCTACTGTGCTAGACACTGAGACCACAAAGATGCTACAAATTAATGTGTCCTCTTATATTCACCTATTAGATGCATCAAATAAATAAGCATATAGTTGCAATATGGTTTGGCAACTACCATAATAAAACAATATCCAAGAAACATTTAACTCAAACTGGGCTGCACTGAGAAAAGAGATGGCTAGCATACAAAAAAAGACTTCCCTGTGGAGATGGTGGTAAACTATGGTGAAATTCATAACTGGGAACAGAGACTGCAATGTTACAGAAGACAAAAAGAGAAGGAAAAGGAAATTTTTAGAGATTTATAAGTAGTTCAACTTGATAAAGACAAAGAGGGTAAGTAGAAACATGATAGACATTTAAAGCCAAAAATGTAAACGTCAGACATAACATGAAGTACTTTATATGAGAGTCAATGGATTTTAGAATTTAACTTGCTGATTATCCAGTTATTGAAGTAACAAGATTACATTGCTATTAATCTGGAAGAAGTATGGTGAGTGGGCTTTAGTTAAGGGAAGACTAGTGAAAGACTAGAATTAAATATGGACTATATAAAATTGGAGAAGGAAACGGCCACCCACTCCAGTATTCTTGACTGGAGAATCCCATGGACAGAGGAGCCCAGCAGGCTACAGTCCATGGGGTCACAAGAGTCGGACACGACTTAGCGACTAAACCACCGCCAACCATACATAAAATAGAAGATGCTAGGAAAAGCCCATTATGTAGGCTTGGATGAGGGGATAAATAAGTGCTAAAAATAATGAACAATACAGAATAGGAATTTTAATACTACAATTAACAGTGAAAATGTAATGTCCCTTATACTCTCGGAGGAAATTAGCTTGTGAGTTGGTGAAAAAAAAAAATCACACAGAACATGAACCTATAGGATTAATTCCTAAATTCTGTGATGAAATATCTCTGATCTGCACGAGCGCTGTGACTATGCAGGAAGTTGATACATAGGAAGCATTCACTGCAACCATGAATTAACATTACGAGTCATGAAGAATGAGGCAATCTAATCAATAAATAGCATATTGTTTGTGTTAAAAAGAAGGGGAAGAAAACACCCTTTGTCTTCAGATGAAATGCTCCTCCCACTTCAAAACTTTTGGCTGGTTGTATCAATTTAATACTTAACATTTTATTTGTGGCACGCTTTAGAGTATAAATATTAATATTAATAGGATTGAAAATAAGAAGTACATAATGTTGAATGTTTGGAAATGAAGAGAAAGTAGTGCTATACTTACATATTAATTAAATATCTTTTATTATATATTTTATAAACTTTGAAAATATTTTTTAAAGTCCATATTTTTAGAATTTGTGCCCAAATTCATATTACAGGTGCTCAGACCAATTTTGTTCATTCTTAACAAAGAATCTTTAAAACTTCATCTTTATATTCTTGATTTTTAAAAAAGGAAAATGGAGGATTGCCGATTAACTCTAAATCAGTTCAGCCACTTTAACCTAAAAGTCACTAATTGAAAAATGATCATTTTCTTTTTAAAAATAATGTATCTAAGTCAAATGAAAAGACTAAAGATAAATATGTCCAACATATATCTCTCTCCATATAAAATATTTTATATCTTTCAACACCACTAAGGTAGTGATTCGAATCAAATATATTTCCATAAGTTTACTGAATCTGCTTCTCAAATTGTTTTCCTCTACATTTGTGGGTCATTCCCTGATCCCTACATGAAACATGAAACTATTCCTATTGCAACAAATGATGAAGAGCTAAATAGAAGGCAAGGGGAGAAATCACACTTTTAACTTCCTTAATAATCTGAGTGCCCCATATGTGTCTCCTACTATGAACTGAGCCAGTGAAGTTAGGTAATAACATGTTCCAAACACATGTCTGTTTCCTTGGACCATCTCCAAGGCTCTGTTGCCAAGGAGCAATGGAGTGGATCGTGACCTCCTTTATGAGAAATTCTGCCTTGGGGGAGTTTAAATTGATTTTTCACATCTTTAAATTCAGAGATCCGAAGGGGTCTCCTAGAGCAACCTTCTAACAATGGTATGCTACAATACAGAAAAGAAGAGAATTTCTGAAGCAACCAAAATGGTAATATTCAAAGATGGTGAAGGATGAGAAAAACAGTGCTTTAAAGGTATACAAAGAAGGTCACTTAGGTCTAATGTCTATACAAAACGATGTCTGGGGAAAAAAAAAAAACAAAAAACAAAGTTAAATATGCATCAATGATAATTTTAGATATTCTCCCCCAGACTGCTTTAATAGTTCACACACTCAAAAACTCAGCAAGTTTTAATATAAACTGTAGGAGAACCTACAGCAACTGACTGAATCTTCATCACTTCCATCCAGACAGTCATCATCGCCATCACATTTCCACCGAGCTTGGATACAGTGTCTGTTTCTGCAGCGGAATTCTCCAACTTTACATATCTGAGGCAGTACTTCTCCAGGATTAACTAGGGTTTAAAAAACAAACAAACAAGATATATAAGCAATACTGGGTATTTTCAATTCATTAAAAGATAATTTTGTATAATCATAACATTGATTTCATGCATTTCACAGAAAATAATGAAAGCATTATAGAGGCAACCATCCCTGGAAATGAGAAATTTTAAGTTTCTCCAACAATAATTATTCTGCAAGAATTGTGGAGATTCATTTTAAGCAAATGTCACCAAAATAATAATAACAACAATGATAAAATACTATCTTATATTTTTGTTGTTTGTAGTTTTACTTTTTAAAGAACTTTCATTCAGAAGCTTAACTGAAGGCATGGCAAAGAATTTTATTACCTCCACCTTTAGAGTCAGACATGACTGAGCTACTAACACTTGCACTTTTCACACATAAATACATCAAAAACTAAAGTGAAAAGACAAGGGAATAGCACATAGCATTGATGGTTATGTTTATTTCACTGGTCTGAAAGTGCAAAAAAAAAAAAAAAACAGATCTGGTTAAATATTTATGGAAATTTTAAGTTAACCAAAACAATCTCATTATACATCCTGATTCTTTGGAGTGTTTTTATCATATATTCCATATTCTCTATTCAAATGTCAGAAATCCCATTAATTGGGGTTTATTCACATATTGAAAGGGCTACTACACTTCTCTGAGGGGATTCAATAGAATCTAAGCTAAAAACTGAAGGGAATGTGGTGACAGCTAAAGTAAATGATCTGTATTTCATTGACTGAAAAAGACATTGAGTTATCAAAAGTGGCTTATTATTAGAAGAAACAAGCCAGTTTTTCCATTCTAGATCTAACGGCTTTAAATTTTATTTGGGGTAGCTGGTTCACATTGATGAACTGTCACAAAACCTATATGGACTTCAATAATAAGGGGTATTGAGAAAACATATATGGCATTTCCAGAACACTTGTGTTTCACTCCTTTAACCCTTGTATTTTCCCTGATGCAGAGAATGGAAGAGGAAACAGCACTGAACCATAGATGCAAAGAAGCTGCTTCAGAGAGTTATGCAACAAGACACAAGGCATGTGGGTGCACAGGGTAGAGAACGGAGAACTGTCCCATATAATTCAGGTTCTCATTTAAGGTCTTTTAAAAAAAATTAAGGTATTAAGGGTGAAAAATATAATCAGTGTGGTGAATGAAATATTCACTGAGACCAAAGGTAATCCTGTGTGTTTGCTGTTCCCCTCTCACAAAAGCAGACTCTGTATCGAGGACCTAACCGCAATTTTTCCTCCTTGTTTAATCTTTCTCAATAACAAAATGCAGAAGAAGCAATTTCTTTAATGCTGCCATTGCATAAAGTCACTTGAAAGTAACAATTTTTAAAAGAACATATAGGTACATATTCATATAAATGTATATATATGCATGCACATGCATGTGTGTGTTTATATTATGTGTGTGTGTAGTTGTTTTGTGTGTGTCCAGCTCTTTTGCAACCCCATGGACTGTATCCCACCAGGCTCTTCTGTCCATGGGATTTTCCAGGCAAGAATACTGGAGTGGGTTGTCATTCCCTTCTCTGGGGGAATCTTTCCAATCAAGGATTATACCTGCATCTCTTGCATTGGCAGAAACATTCTTTGCCACTGAGCCACTAGGCATGACCACACACACACACACACACACACACACATATATATAAAGAGAGCAAGAAAAAAAAGAGAACACATCTCAAGGAAATGACAATAAATAAAAACAAAAATGGGAGGTCATTGGGTCTCCTATTCAATCCCAGGGTAACTTTTTATAGTAGCAACTAGGAATGAGGATGGGAATCATGACAAAATGGAGGTATAATGTGGGATGTGTCTGACCATCTCTAGGATCTAGCTTTTCTCTCAGACTCTCTAAAACTGATCATTGACAACATGAAAATTCCCCTTATTTTGAACTTTGTCTGCTCAGTAAGATCTTAAGATCTTTGAGGGTGGTATAGTTCCTTCTTTTGACTCTACATAAGCCCAACTTAGAACTGGAACTAGTAGCTTGATTAATTTCCACTTCATAATTATTAAGCCTAAGGTCAACAGTCTCCCAGAATTAATTTTTTTCCCCCCTATGGGACAAGAAACCTGATTGGAGATGTAATCAGTTTTCTTCCCTACTTAAGTTCAGGTTTAAGATTTTCTTAAATCATGTCAAAAGAAATAGTCAATTCTGTTGTCTCACAGCTTGAAGATTGCAGAAAACAAGAAAGGATTAATTTCAACTGATAAAAGTCTCCCTAATTTAAAAGATGTTTTTTATAGGATCATTTGATCAAATAACTTAATTCACAGTTTTAAGGAATAATAAAAAATATCCACAGACAAGGGCAAAATCATACTTGCTTCTGAAAAATTATATCTATATTAAAGAAGTTAGTTTGTCTAGGGAAAGACAAACTACCCTAGAAAATTGATATTTCCAAATTAAATACTCTTTAACATAAGCAATTTAGAGACAAGGTCTTTAAGTCTACTTACGGTTCACATGTTTTCAACTGATAATTAGATCATTATGGAATGAATGAAAATAGGGATAATTTCTAAACTTGTTTTAAACACAATTTCGTATGTATGTGGGTAGTCAGTTATTTTTAAATGATGTTTGCTCATATACAGTTGGCACTTTTCAAAAACAGATTACAAAGGTTACATTATCATTTTTCATAATAGGTTAAGGATAATTGCTTGAAAAACAGTAGAGCTTACCTCCTGAGAAAATTTAACTTTCATATTTACTGCTTCTGATAATGATTTATATCAATGTCATTAATACATATTAGTAATTACTTGTAACAGCAGTTAGGCATCACTTATAGTTATAATAACACATATGAAACACATACGAATATTTTTGACATTTAGAAGTTTGTCTACAATTTTTCTAAGTCCTATAATTTGTTGGAGAGGCATTTCTCCTTGGTGTTTCTACATGTCTTGTGTCAGCTTTTATTCTGGACTATTTTTTTAAGGATGTTTAGACAGCTAACAGCCTTGGAAGATACAAAAAGTGCTTTCTTTTAGAACACAGAGCAGATTTGCTCCTTAACCAGGATAATAAAAGATAATATCTCCCTTCAAAGCAAAGGCTGGGTAGATTTTCTAGCAGACTTTTAAGCTCAAGAGTTCTTCATCTGTGGTACAAACACACTCTGTGTGCAACCTCTATCTGGCCTCTCTGGGCCTAGTCTTCATATGACATGGAGGTGGGATGGAGGAAGGAGAACCAAAGTGAATGTGCAACTTAATCACCTGCTTTGATTAGTAAAATCCTTTGTGCCTGATCCAGGAATTGCATGTCTTCTGTCTAAACCTGTGAAACTCTGATGGGTTAATATGTTAGTTGGCAACATGGGTAAACTTTCAGACTCTTCATAATCATAAAGATTTTTTTTAAGATATTGACTTCTAATTTCCAATATCTCCCAGGGCACTTGGCATCATTAATATACTCCAGCCCTAACTCAAGTCTTTCAGATGTAATCAGTAGTTATATCACAAGAAATCTTGTTATCAATACTGACAAGGTTTGTTCAGGACATAATGATAAAAGACAAGTCATCTAGTCATCTTTGTGCCCACAATGCCCATTATCACATTAAAAGTTACTGTGATAGGTGATAATATGGATAAGATGACAATTTAGACATTCCAAAATGTGATCTTTTTCTTAGCATTCACCTACCTGTGGAACTGGGTAGCAACATTATCTACCAAATAACCCAAGCTGATGGCCAGGCAATCTACAAAATCTTGCAAGAATCAACAAGATGATGAAGTAAGTACATCTAGCATCAATTAAGAGAGTGAATAGCTTCCATAAAAAATAAGATCATTATTCTCTACACCTTCCACAAACTTCTACAAAGGCATTATTTTATAAGTAATTTTCACATATCTTGTGTTTTCACAAGATTTTTGACTATATGAAGGACAAAGTCACATATTGCAGAATAAAAAATGCCCAGAACAGAACCAGATACAGAAGAAATGTTCAAAAATATTTGTTGCCTGACTTCCTGGAATTAACAGAGGCTGATAATTCTACATTACAGTCATTATTGCCGTGAGATATTCTACCTCTGGAGATTGAATAAATACTTTAATACTTCAATAAATACACTACTACTTCAACTCTCTCAGCAGTTAATGTTCTATCACCCAAGAACATGAACAGAGTTTTTTTTAAAAAAAGATATGTAACTAGAAAGAGTGATAAAGTTCTCCCCATAACCAAAAACATACAGGAAAAGCTCCACCATCCATGTCACTTTGTTCCAAGGCTTAAAGTGATGGAACCCATATTGCACTTGGGTATTTAGGCACAACCATGAATTGTTTTCAGCATATTAACAGACACTATACTTACAATCTTAACTTCAGAGTTGTACTTTGCACTGTGAATTTGAAAACTGATTCAAAACCTGTAATTCTACTGTCAGGGTCACTTTTGGTAAAAATATTATAACATTATCTCACTGGTAAGAAAACTGACAAAGTAAGAAACAATCCTTTAATTTAGGCTTGAAAATAAAATGACATGAATCATGGCATGCCTGGCAAGGAACTGTCAGTTTTCACACTTCCTATGATACCTTCTGTTAGAGCAGTGGAATTAGGTCTCTGCATGACCCATCAATAAACTGCAAGGGAAATATGCACTCAAGAATTAACTCTTTTCTTTGGTAAAAACTGATAGAATGACTGATAATGTCAATGTCTAGATTACAAAGAAGTAAATGAAGAAAGTGTACTAATAAACTTTTTATTATTTTAGTTTTGAAACATATATTTGGATTTCCAGTGTTTGAACTTAATACATATGTTCCTGACCTTGGTTTAATAAGCTTTGGTGACCAAGAACAAGTTTCTATGTTTCTAATTTTGCTTTTCTTCTCTTCAATCCCATCGTAGTAATCTATTCTAAACTAGCTCTTATCTCCTCTCTCAACTGATGTTTTACTGTTGACTATACCAAACTTATGATTACTTAGTAATAAAAAATTGGTCTAAGATAAAAATATAATACAATTTTCCAATTGTTCCTGTATGTTTCACATTAGGATATGTTTATTTGCTTAACAGATTTTTTTTTTTTTGGCATTTTTGGGAGTACACCATTTCTAACTATTTCTTGATTTGAATGGGGAAGAGAACAACCTAAAAGAAAACTTGAAGTTGTAGTTTGCTGAATGACTCTGTGTAAATCTGCCCATATAGGAAGGCAGTGTGAAAAATGCTGCTCTGGTTTTTGAATTTTCTCCTTTAGATCATAGCAGGATGACCTTTCATTAGATAGAGTGATCTTCTGAGCAGCCAACCTAAGTGGTACATAATCTTCTATGAGTTCCTCTGCACAGGAGGCCATAAATATTCATCTGGATGAGGCTTCTAAACTTTTTACTGCCTTAAACTTTTTACTACACATTAGATTGCATATATCCTAGAACATAAGGCTTGTCACAGCTGAACAGATAAATGGCTGAGCCATAGCAGAGCACTATTTTTGACAGAAGAATATATCTGGTGTTCCAGAAGGTGAAGAAGGTCACAGAGTACCACTGACATATAATTGTGCAATGCTACCCTTGGATGACCAATATTTTGGTCAATGTTTAAGTTGATCTCTTGGGTAAAGTATATCGGAAAGTTCTGTTCTTTTTCTTTTTTTTCCAGGCCACAAATGAAGCATTTAAATAATTACTGTGCTACTGTCTCAATACTCTAGATAAAATTATTATGCTATTTTGAAAAAAAAAAATGATGACTATCATTTTTTTAGGAGATTATCTTACTTTCTTGGTATTACTCATATTCTCATTTATTAATTTTCTATGTTGTGGTTTTCCCTACAAAGTCATCAAGATAAATTTAAAAGACATAAACTCACTTGATCAGTGATCAACTGGTTTTATATATGCTTCTACAGGGCAGTAAGTTCCCAGTTACTACACTACACCAGGCCTCATTTCTAATTGTGAGAAGATTTGACCATGTCACAAGGAGGTTCACAAAAACGAAGAGCCCAGCCTACTTTCATTCTTAATTCCTTCCAGGCATGGCATTAGAATGCATCCTTAATCAACCATGTAGCATACCAATATTTTTCTGTTGGGTGAATGCCTCCTCTGGCGTTGCTTTCTGGCACAAGTTCATTGAGAAACAACTATTGGTGTCTAATTCTGGCCTGACCATCTGCCAATGGGTTTTTGTTCATTTGATGCCAGTTCAGTGAGGATGACTAAAAGCAGGAAGATCATATCTCAATGACTGCAACATGCATTTTTTGTTTTGCTACAGATTTATATTTAAAGCCGGTTAAAATGTCATTCCAGTTGAAATCAGTTCACAAGTATGTAATCTGGCCTAAACTAAGTCA
The DNA here is from genome assembly GCF_019320065.1 of Cervus canadensis. Classification (NCBI taxonomy): domain Eukaryota; kingdom Metazoa; phylum Chordata; class Mammalia; order Artiodactyla; family Cervidae; genus Cervus; species Cervus canadensis. Next base: position 21,768,773 of record NC_057400.1, read on the forward strand.
GAAGCCCAGAGGAATGAGCATTAAAGAGAGGTTAGTGACGCACTGATACTTGTTTTGCGTTATAGTCTGCAACCATGAACTCCATGTATTTGTATCTTTTTTGGACTTTAATTTCCTCATCTGCAAACTAAGGCTAAAATATCCTTATGAAAAATTTGCTACTAAATGAATAGAAACTGGAATAATTTATATAAACACACTTTAAGTTTTTTGCAATAAATTAGTTACTATAATATTTCTCTTAATTTCCCCATTACATTAAAAAAGAATCTAGATAAGTTTGATGCCATATGAAAAATCTAGTAAAATTTTAAACTTCCAATACAATAACAAATTCTCAAATAAATACTCACCTGCTTTTATGATTTAACACTGTTTAGTGTAACATCTATGGAGAAGGCAATGACACCCCACTCCAGTACTCTTGCCTGGAAAATCCCATGGACAGAGGAGCCTGGTAGGCTGCAGTCCATGGGGTCGCTAAGAGTCTGACACGACTGAGCGACTTCACTTTCATTTTTCATTTTCATGCATTGGAGAAGGAAATGGCAACCCACTCCAGTGTTCTTGCCTGGAGAATCCCAGGGACGGGGGAGCCTGGTGGGCTGCCGTCTGTGGGGTCGCACAGAGTCGGACACGACTGAAGTGACTTAGTAGCAGTGTAACATCTATAGATAAAAATACTATTTCTATCCCCTTTAATTGAATTGGGGTTACCTCATCCATGAATTATAAATATGAAAATACACCAATAGTCTCACAGAAATCTTTAACTTTCAGCAAATGTATAGTCACATATGAACTATCATATCAAATCTCTTAATATCAGCTAAATGACATTGTGCATAGTATTTCATTACAAGCAAAAAGTCACCTAATTTTTACTTACACAGAGATAACCCAGTGATAAATCTTTTATATAGATACAGATATGCCAACATATAAGGAATCCATAATTTTTAATGGGGCATAACAATAAAGGAAATAGGGAGGCAAATAATACATATTATTATAATTTACACAATTAAAATTAAAGAGCTAATTAGAAAATTTAAAGCTTAAAAAGTCATCTAGTTATTAGTACCTGATGTATACACTTTCCTTCCAATTACCCATGATAAAAACGAAGATGAAAAATAAAAACTTTCAAGATTACTGAGAAATCAGCCTCTTGATCATTTTATTGACACTATCTTTACTGAATTTTGAATTTTTTGCAAGACCAAGAAGATGAGATTTAATATTCAATGAGAAGCCTCTCTAAGCTATTCCACTTGAAATTGAATAAGCTCATCTATCTTTAGATAGAATGAAATGCCCTTTGCTCCTCCAGTACTGACGGTAAGGTCTGTGGCGACCATAAAAAGGAGACACTATAGTGCTACTTTCCATCTTTGAGAGGAATTCTCGGGGTAGAGCAAAGGCAGGAATAGACCTGGTGAAGATCCACAAAGGTTACTCTCTTTGTATGTATGTGCGTCTGTGTGTGTGCATTTCATCTGTTCTAATGGCAAAGTCATCCAGCTAGAGTAGCAAAGAATCTCATTTTGTAACAGAAGAATAATCTTAGAAGGATCTATGCTAGAAATCAAAGAGAAATATACACGTGATTCATACCATTTATCCCAATAACTAAGATAAGATTTAATCTACTAGGCAACTGGACAGACTTTCTGCTGTTCAGAGCAATGTTTAATACCTGTCTGTTCCCAAACTATAGGTCTTGGTAGATTTCTCTTCTGATGTAAGCAAACAACAACCAAACAGAAATTACTAAATAATACCACTGAACAAAGGGAGGTATACAATCTGATGAATCACAGGACGTACACCTTAGAGAACTATTTCCTACAGGCAGTCTTATATAGGCAATTTTTTTAATTCTATTAATAATGAGGGAAAAAAACCTTGCCCATGGGTAAATTCATATTTGTATTCTGAAGTATATTAGATTAAAACATTCTCTAGTTATAAAGAACATTTCTAGAATTTTGAAGACAAACTTTGTTTGGTCATTAAGTAGTAAGTGTAATAAAGAAGATTTCAACTAATCTGCAACATCTTATTTCTTTTAGAGAAGTAAAGATGTGGATAAAATAATAAAAATGTTGATTTCTAAAGCTATATCTATTTATAATGCCATTATTAAACAATAAACTACTAGGGAATTTTGATGTGGATCCTTTTAACTATATATCATAGAAGTTATTATTATTTCTACTACTGATAATAATCATAGGTAATAGTTGTTGGATTCATATACTGGATGATACACATTGAAATGCCCTAGTAGTTTATTGTTCAATACTGGCATTATAAATATATTTTTCATTTATATGCAGTTACAGTTACTGATGGTGAGGTTCCCTAACAATTTCAAGAAATATCTTCTGTGGCATATAATTATTTTTAACTCTTACTAAGCTAGATGCTTCCCTGGTAGCTCAGCTGGTAGAGAGTCTGCCTGCAATAGGAGACTCTGGTTTGATTCCTGGAGGAGGGCATGGCAATCCACTCCAGTACTCTTGCCTAGAAAATCCCCATGAACAGAAGAGCCTGGCGGGCTACAGTCATGGGGTCGCAAAGAGTCAGATACAACTGAGTGACTGAGCAAACCACAGCACAGCACAAGATAGATGCAGCAGTACCAGGATACTCAGCTAAACTGTACTATTATCATTATTCATTTGTATATTAGATATTAATTCCTTTATTTATAATCTAAAAAGAATTATACCTAAGTTATTATCTGAATTTCTCTTTCCAAGTTTGATTTTAATTGCTTTGGTTTCATCAGCTATTGTTCATCAAAAAGACAGATAAACCATGAGTGTAACATGAAAAGACACTTACATATGCAACTGGTCCCATTTTCATCTAAGAGTTGATTATCAGCACAGGCACATACTCGGCCTCCCGGGATGGCCAAACACAGTGTACTACAGCCTCCGTTATTGACTCGGCACATATTGTCACCTGCAAGAGGAGTGAAGAAACTACGTCAGAGGACTCTTGATTCCATACAAAGTTAGCTGGTTGGGGTTCATGTTCTTTCCTAGAAAGATGTTTTGTAGGCATACAAGTGTACACACATATATACCATGGACACATTCGTGTAATCAGGATTCCTGCGGAATCATAAATGAAATCCAAAAAGGCTTGAAAAAATATGATGCACTGGTACATAAGAGGAATTTACATGTTGCTTGGAAGATATACGGGTCTGTGTGCAGACAGGCAACAGAAGAGAAAAAGACATAGTGGACTAAATGGTGCCTGTCCAGGACAGATTCCTAGAAGAGGCCTTGTATATGCAAGTTTGAGTTCTTCAGAAAGTAGACTACAGACAAGCATTATGGATGTGCCTCTGAATCTCAAATAAATAGAAAGGGTTTCCCTGGGGGCTCAGGTGGTAAAGAATCACCTGCAATGAAGCAGACCCGGGTTCAGTCCCTGGGTTGGGAAGATCCCCTGGAGAAGGGAATGGCAATCCACTCCAGTATTCTTGCCTGGGAAATCCCATGGAGAGGGAAGCCTGGCAGGCTACAGTCCATGAGGTCGAAAAGAGTCGGACATAACTGAGTGACTAATACCAAACAGAAAGCAAACGAATACTGGGGAGATGGGAGGGATCTTCCTTCCTCTTTTGCAAGGAGTACACTGGCATGTCAGTGCATTAAGGAATGCAAGGAACGCAGGCTGTCTGTGAAGGCTTAAAAATGAGCAGCCTCACTGGCATCAGGAGAATGTACAATGCACAAGGGTAAAGTGTTGTCCCCGGGGAGGAAACAGCCGAGGCACTGAAGAGACATCCGGTTGCTATCAATAAAGCAGGCTTGAAGGGAAATTCATAGTGGTATTATTCATGAACATATGTGAGGCACCCTTGGAGACTCAGATAAAACTGAGGTAAATTTCTGAAGAAGCTGGAGAATCTGTTCTATAAAGGTGTATGCCAAAGTAAGTAAAATTGAGGTTGTCATCATTTTGACGCTATTTATTTCTACAAGTTGGAAAGATGAGGAAGAAAGTCTCTTTTCTGAGATACATATGTGTAGACCAGCAGCCCAACTGGCAGTGTAAAGGCCAAGATCATTTTACACTATGTATACGTCTTGCACTTTCCAAGACATCAATAAATAACATTTCAACTACATCAGAATATTTTACTCAAACATTAAAAATTAAGGCTTTTAATTGCTGGGAGACATATAGTCAATAATATGATGATTAAAACTGTATTGGCAGTTAAAGTTCAAGTGCCAAAAATGCGACAAAAGTGACAGACTAGGCCATTATACTCAGGGCTTCAGGGGTTAGATGTGCTATGAAGAGTATTAATAAATGAGCTAAAAAACTTGAAATATTGCTATATGCAATAAATATTTAACTCACTCCCATAGATTATCATTGTGTCCTCAGATCAGAAAAAAAAATCTAAAGTGTATAATTATTTTTTCCTCATTATTCTGAGAAGTAAATTCAATTTGCAATGTTTATAAAAATTAAATATATATATATTTTTAAAAGCTAAGGAAGTTAAGTTCAGTTCAGGTTTTTTCCAACAGGGAATAAAGAACATTTTTAAGCAACTTCCAGATTTAATCATATTTATTCCAAGACAATGGAATAAACATATAATACTTCATAGGATGCTTAGGTGTTCTGTCTACATTATGCACATTTTGTACAGGATTAAACTACATAGTGAATATTTTAGTAACATATAGAATCTGGAAAATGAGAATTAACTCAAAATATTTTGAGAAGTATATGAATAATTTAAAGCAGTAAGAAAAGAAGAAAGTACTAAAAACAATATTAGGCTATATTTTCCTACCAAAAATATATGCTGAAAGTCATACTCGTTAATTCAACAGCATGATTCATACTTACTATTGCCACTGAATATAAAATTTAAATTTAAGTATTTAGAAATAAATTACTATATTCAAGATTTAAAGTATATTCCTTTTCTGTGAGTACAGTATATTGAAAGAGAGAAATTGGTATTTGTACTGTCATGATAGAAATTCAAAACCTAAATTAATTTGAATAATTCCGTATCTCATTAGAACTGCTTAGAATGTTTTTATTTTAGTCATATCCCAATGTTTTTTTGAATTTATCACTTAAACATATTCCAGATAGGATTTATATAATACTCTTTACTGAAACATTAATGCCTTGCAAAAGTAGTCATATAAAAATATTTTCCTTGGAGAAGGAAATGGCAACCCACTCCAGTATTCTTGCCTGGAAAATCCCATGGATGGAGGAGCCTGGTGGGCTATAGTCCACAGCGTCGCAAACAGTTGGACACAACTGAGCGACTTCACTTTCACTTTAAAAAAAAAAAAATTTTCTTGAAAACATGACTGACTGCAAAGAGCAATAAAATCTTTACACATAAATATCAATGAAAGTGCTCATTAACATATTGATAGGCTTCATTTTGAATATCCATAATTCATCAATCCCAGGGTTAGTTACCTTACATACACTTTCATTTTAATTTAAGTTTATAATAAAATTATAAAGATAGGTTTCATCTCATTGTGGGTGAAACTACTGAAGATCTAAAGAATTAAATGACTTCTCTAATATTTAGAAAAAAAAATATATATATATAATCATTATAAAAGTAAGGATATAGAGCACAAATTATTATTCATTTCCAGGTAATAATACTAATAGTCATATTATTTCTTTTTTCATATATTTTCTAAATATATAAAAATAAGAATTTATTTTAATCTAAAATTTATGTTCTAATACTCTAACTTGTATATATGACAAAATAAAATTAGATCAATAAGGGTCAGAAAAATAACTGAAAACAACAAACTAAAATTCTAGATTAAATCATTTAGGAAGTACTTTTTAAAAAATGAAATATGCAAGGAAAACAAATGACGAAGTTTTTTAAATGAAGTTAAAGAAAAGGTCTGTCTGGACCAAAAACATTGCCTTTTTTCCTCAATCTGATAATTAGGAGAAGTAGGATTCTTCTGCCCCTTACAGTGTCTGTCAGACTGTGTAAGTGAATGAATGAAACTTCTAGTTAGCAAGTTGAATGACAGTAACAGTGATTTGTGTGTGTAGAAACAAGGTACAAAATATGTGGATAGATATGTCTGTTGAAACAAGATAAAGTATCTTGTTTCTATGTGAGTAAGAATACATACAATCTCTGCTACATAATTTGCATTTTAAGGCAGATTAAATATATTTATTTTTAACGGTGTATCTGATATACTAGTGCATTATAGTCTAAAATTGTTGAATCCTCGATGCTATAAATGTGTAGTCCAGGGACTCTATATTAAAAACAATTAATTGAATAAAAATTTAATAATGATAAAATTACAATAATTTAAAAAAGTCCCTTTCCCCATCTAAAAATATAGTAGCTATATAATTTTCATAAATTAAAATGGCTACATAAATGAATCACATAAAACTATTTTGTGGTCAGATAAGCTTGAATTTGAACCCTAATGTATCCCTGGCTCCTCGTTTTCTGAGGAGAATGGCTGTATCTGCCTGACTCTTGGATTTTTCATATGTATAATATAAATTAATAGGACCTGTATTAAGTGTCTTCTGTGAGATTTAAATAAGACTATTTAGCCCACTTACTGGTAGTTATAATCACAGTTGATTATTAGTTAGTAAATTTCATAACCCCATCATGGATCACAGCCTTGTCATGGTGAAAAGTTTTGACAACTCCTCAGATAATTACTAGAGCCAGCAGGCTTTCAGAAGTGGGGAGAGGGGAATATCCATTCTGAACTCATTTTTAGTGCCTTTAGGATTTGAACCTTCTTAATCAAGACGCACCAGTTAGAACCAGACGTGGGATAATTGACTGGTTCAAAATTGGGAAAGGAGTATGACAAGGCTGTATACTGTCACCTGCTCTTTAACTGATATTTAGAGTAGTACATCATGCAAAATGCCCAGCTAGATGAGTCACAAGTTGGAATCAAGATTTCTGGGAGAAATATCAACAACCTCACACATGTAAATGATACCTTTCTAATGGCGGAAAGTGAAGAGGAAGTAATGAGCCTCTTGATGAGGGTGAAAGAGGACAGTAAAAAGTCTGGATTAAAACTCAAGATTCAAAAAACTAAATCATGGCATCTGGTCCCATCTGTGACTGTAACCAAGAAATTAAAAGACGCTTCCTCCTTGGAAGGAAAGTTATGACCAACCTAGACAACGTATTAAAAAGCAGAGACATCACTTTGCCAACAAAGGTCCGTCTAGTCAAGGCTATGGTTTTTCCAGTGGTCATGTATGGATGTGAGAGTTGGAGTATAAAGAAAGCTGAGCACTGAAGAATCGATGCTTTTGAACTGTGATGTTGGAGAAGACTCTTGAGAGTCCCTTGGACTGCAAGGAGATCCAACCAGTCCATCCTAAAGGAGATCAGTCCTGATGAGCAGAGCCGACTCATTGTAAAAGACTGATGCTGGGAGAGATTGAGGGCCTGAGAAGGGAGCAGCAGAGGATGAGATGGTTAGATAACATCACCAACTCAGTGGCCATGAATTTGAGCAAACTCTGGGAGATATTAGGGCTTCCCAGGTGGCATGGTGGTAAAGAATCTGACTGTCAATGCAGAAGATGCAAGAGACACGGGTCCAATCCCTGGATTGGGAAAATCCCCTGGAGTAGGAAATGGAACCCATTCTAGTATTCTTGCCTGGAAAAGTCCATGGACAGAAGAGCCTGGCGGGCTACAGTCTAAAGTGTTAGAAAGAATCAAATGTGACTTAATGACTGGACAACAAATTTCATATATTTATCATAGAAGCTGATCTATTACTTCTAATTTGATATGGGAAATTATTCATCAACATTTTTAAGAATATTGTCCTTAAGTTAATGATCTCATTCTCTAAACATGCAGGAAATACAAGTGCACTTCTGAAACTAGAAAGCTAAAAGAGTGTTAGTTTTATACTTAGTTTTATACTAAGTATTATAGTATTATGCTATACTTTCTATGAATTATTTTAGGAGAGGGTTATAAAATTGTTCTAGATAGCTAACGTAAATGAAAAGGAAAGAAAGCTTTTCAATTAAATGAGAAGAAACAATTTGATATGATAAAAACATTTTGACCATAAGCCCTTAAGAATTACTTGGAAATTTATTCCTAAATGTAACTTTCTGTTTAGTATGATTATATATCTATTGTTCTGAAATCAACTGGCATATTGCAAAGTAATTTGATAAGAGTTTTTCCTGATTACTAATTTTCTAACACCAAGTCTAAGAGTTTAGATGTGATTGATAGCATTCTTAAATATTTTTCACGGTGTTCCTGTGGTTGTGTGTGATATTAGCTATCATCTATGTATTTATATGCATATACTCATAAGCATATATATGAATACCATATATAAATATACTCTCTCTATACTATAAATATAAGCTTTCCTTTTCATTTACATTAGATATATGGAACAATTTTATAACCCTCTCTTTAAATACCTCATAGTATATACAGTCATATACTGTAGAGAAACAAGGTACAAAGCTATATAAGATCAGCTTATTTCCTTCCATGAAGAATTAGCGATATGTATGACTTGGTTTTCTACTCTATTACAAATTTATCTTCAAAAAAGTCTATCAAGAGTATTTAATCAAAATTTACATGCCACTGATTACTATGTTTCTAAATATTTATTACTATTTAACATGCAAAAGATGCAAAGATAGATACCACTGACAGAAAATTGTAACATGATAACATATTTGCTTTTGAACACCAGAGAACATTTTGTTTCATAATCTGACCACTTTAATCAATGTAGAAAAAGGTAGCACGCATCTAGATTCAAAGTAGGTTATCTAATTTCAATGTCTATTGACCAAAAAAGATGTTGACCAAGCATCATTTCCACATTCTATTGTATGCTCTGGGAGGAAAACTCAAAGTATTGATTATTTCTCCTAAGTTAATGAAAAATAATCAATCAGTTTGGCTGAACACATATTTTCAATAAGACAACACCATGAGTCATAGAGCAAATCCACACTAGCTATTATTTTACATATGGTAATGGATATGTTTAACTGCTACTCTCTTTGTTACCTAAATTCTGAGTAATGCTGTTTGTGGATAGCCTAATAAATGTTAATAACTCATGCAGATTAAAAAATATGCAAATCATATCTGATTTAATAAGACATGAATATCAGAGTAGATTATTTCACTTTCATAACATCTATAATTATTTAGTATACCTCAAATGTATATGAAATTGATCAGATAAATATACTAAGATATTTTTAAAAATACTATTATCCTTATATTATACATATATATATTTTAACATTTTCCCATAATGTTGCTTCCACACTGAAAGTTTTTCCACTTCTCACAATACTAACTCTTTGAAAACATTGAGGACTTTTACTTTAAATAACAGCCTTCTCCAGTGTAAATGACATGAAAAAGAAAGTATCTGGAAAAAACCTTGAACTTCACTGTAATAGAATTCCCAGAGTTACTCACTCAGGATATTTTGAACAATAAGTAATAAATTTTTATGGTAACAAAGGCTAAGATTTGATTGACTTTGGAGTGACTAGACACCTTTGATCATAAAACTTCAGCAATACTGTCAAAACAAAATCTTTATGCAACCTCGGTGAAGTACTATTATATGTAAAACTCAGATGTAATTTTATCTGGTTTTTAATACCTTGTTGCTTTCGTGGATCATAAATCTGAAGCCCAAACAGGGGTGGTCTTTCACGCCTCAGTAATGTCACCTCATTAGTTATCAAATCTAGTTGAAAAATGGAACCATTCATATAATCAGTCCAGAACACATAATTCCCATGATGCGACAGTCCAAAAGGATGGTTCAACTCTTTCCCACTGTAAACAATCTGTAAAATATAAACACATTGTGAAAAATCAGAACCGACCTTTAGAAACATAACCAAATATTTAGAGAGAATACTCAAATAAGTAGAACAATGATCTAACTAAAAACTTTTCTCTCAGTATATCTGAAAAGTGGATTTCACAATGTGAGCATATTTTCCTGTTTTTAGGACATGTTATACGTTGCATCCATTTCAGTTCTTTCATACACAAAATTATACATATGGTCAAGAAATACAAACATTAAAATAACTTTGTCTGATACTCTTCCCTATCTCTTTTCTTATGATGTTACAATAAGATATTCTGGGATAGAAATTGATCTGAGTAATTAGCATTATGTGTCTTGCAATATTGTTCATCCAATAGTCAAGGGATACAGCATGGTCTTATAGCACTGGGAGTGGATGGAAGGTTATGATTTAATACTTCTTAAGTCTGTAACATTAGGTTAAATGCAAATCAGTCTTACTTATTTTGGGAAAGATATTTAAGGCATCATTAGAGTTAACCAACGACTGAAATAGTCTTAACTGATAAATGCACTACATTTCTCAAACAGAATCTTTAGTAGATAGGCTTGGTCAATTGTGCAAACACCCTTTCGGAAAAACGAAGGAAGTATATTGTCAAGGAAACATTTTGGTAATTTCTCATATTCCATTTTCCTACTATTTAGCTAAATATTGAAGCCATATAGTCATAAGGCTATATGTGCTGAGGTGACTGACCATAGGAGAGAATATAGAAGTGATATTTTGCCAGTGTTGCCTCTTTCACACAGTCAATGGCATCCTCAGTTTCACAGAACTTCAAAATCATTTTGCAATGATTCTACCCAAAGGGGCAAGAAGATGTTGATATTTATTCACATCCATGGACTTGAAATTCAGTCTACTCTTGTATTTTAATTCCAATGTTATGAACTTATTTGAGTAAGTGAATTATAATGACTTTGTCACATTACATAGGTTAAATTTCAGCTCCAAATACTTGAAGATATTTGAACCAAATTGAGTTGGTTTGTCCTAGCAAACATCAATAAAGTAGAAACACCATTTTAAAACAGCTCTGATAGCCTAAGAGATTCTTTTAGAAATCCCCCAAATCCCAGCATACCACAGTGAGCTGGGCCTGGTCTCCCGGAGGCAAGAGCCAGCCGCACAGCTTAACGCTCAGCCTCCTTCAGCCACCCCACAGAGACTACTGGCAGCCACCTCAGAGGGGTAAAAATAAACTTGAAAGTATTTTTAACACAACACAACAGGGCTCTGCGAAAGAAGCCGGTGGGTTAAAACAGCAGCATTTGTCTTTTACCTTCCTGTGAGTTCCATTCAAAAACACTTTCTCAATATGATCGTAATAGGCGTCACACCAGTATAATGTGTGGGTGTGAAAGTCCAGAGTTAAACCATTTGGCCACAGCATCTTTGAAGTCACAAAAATCTGCCGATTGAAGCCATCCATCCAGGCCTTCTCAATCCTTCCCACGCTGTCATCTATTTCATCTTCCTCCCAGTCTGTCCAATACATCCAGCTAAGACATGAAAAACCAGAGCGCATGTGTGTTATTTCAACCAGCCACCAGTATAGTGGGATGCTACCTCAGGTTTGGCAGCTCCATAAAAATTAATTACATCCTGATTTTTTCTCCGATCTAAATGCTTATCTGCCCAAAGGAGGAGGTAGCTATGAAATACTCAGGGAAGTTAAGATTGGTGCAGTGGGGTGGGATGGGGAATGGGGGGAGGTGCAAATGGGAGGGGACACATACACACATATAGTTGTGACTGATTCCTGTTGTTGTAAGGCAGAAACCAACACCACTGTAAAGCAATTATCCTTCAATTAAAAATGAAACAAAAATTGTGAAGTAAAGCCAGTCTAATTAGACACATTTCAGAAAACCCACAACCACTACTATTGTACTTACTAGACTTGTTTATTCATTAACCTAACAGTAAGTGCCAAATATTGATTTTTTTTTTTTTTTTGGTGTTGATACCTAGATTGTGAAATGATTCTTGAGGCATTGCTATTTTTAAATGGCCATTTATAAAACATATAATCAATTATATGATTAAATAGTAGATTGACTGGCATGAGAATGATAGCACAGTTAATGATCTACTCCAGACTTTATTTAAGCCCAGATAAATTATTCCTTTTTTTTTTTTTTTTTAAGACAAACAGTTGGACTGTCTTTGTTCTAAAGGGCACAGGCATACTGGGTTTGTTTGGCCAGGTCTAATTTGTCTTCCTGATGCAAATTATCTATGCTTTATTGCTGCTTATTATTACCCCCCAAACCCACAGAAGATGATTGAGCTGCACATAAGTTTAATAACAGCAGGTTGACTGACCTTGAGAGTTTGAGTTTTAATTTCTATCTCAAACAAAAGCATCTGCCTTTAAAAACAAGTCTTTTGTGTAAGCTATAACAGTGGGAGAGGGGGTTTTGAGCTAACGTTCCAACTGCCTCATGAATAAGGTTAAAACCCTCCACATGTGTTGTATTTTGGGGGGTCATGTGAAAGTTCCTGAGTTACTAATTAAAGTGTAGGGTTTAATTCTGTCATCTTGTATACAACTTTATAAAGCTTCAAAGCTTTTCTAAGCTGCTAACCTTGGAAGTGCCCTTATTAAATACCTTTGCCTCTCACATGTTCTGGATCTTAAAGAATTTCTGAGGTAATTTGAGACTAATCTGTGTTCATGACTAAAAATCTTACTGTGATCTAAGCAAGCAGATTGGGGACAGCTAAGGATGTAACACACCATCCACTCTTTTATGTCAATTAAGCTCTTTTTAAATTCTCTTAACAGTTTATAATTATGCTGATATTCCTTTTTGACCTGAGGAAATATATTTAGATTGGTGACTTTAGTGAGTCAAAATACATTCTAATCATAGAAAAAAAAAACAACATGGCACTATGCTTAGCTTGTATCATGCCTGTTGAAGTGGCTTTATTACTGGGACAAATTAGGAATAAACAGAAGATTCATGTGCTCTAATCCAGTGCTAGTTAGGTAAAACTACTTGAATTCAACTATATAAATCAACTATGTAAAAGAAATAGACAACTTTTTCATCTCTATTGATATCTTTCCTGAAATTTTAAATAGTTAATCAATTTGGTTCTTTGTTGTTACTAATTTACAACTTGTTAAAATTGCAATTACTTTTTCCTCTAGGTTTCCCTTTTGATAATAGTAATGCATTTTTTTCTATGACTACTAACCCAAATCACACATATATAAGTGTGCAAACATACACATAAACACACACACACATACACACAAGATAATTCTCGATAGCCTGGTGGTGGTTTAGTCGCTAAGTTGTGTCTGACTCTTGTGACCCTGTGAATTGTAGCCTGCCAGGCTCCTCAGCCCATGGGATTCTCTAGGCAAGAACACTCGAGTGGGTAGCCATTTCCTTCTCCAGGGGATCTTCCAACCCACGGATCAAACCCATTTCTCTTGCATGGCAGGCAGATTCTTTACTTACTGACCTAGGAGGGTAGCCCAACATATTTTATACTTAATTACTATTTGAAAAACAGAATTGTTTGTGATATGATTCATTACCTGAGATTATTTTTAATCAAACAAAATATAAGAAAAACAAAACTTAAATAAGTGATGCCTATCTGACAAAAATGGGGCCTCCCCAGTGGCTCAATGACAAAAGAATTCACCTGCAATGCAAGAGATGCGGGAAACGTGGGTTTGATGGCTAGCTCAGGAAGATCCCCTCAAGAAGGAAATGGCAACCCACTCCAGTATTCTTGCCTAGAGAATCCCATGGACTGAGGGGCCTGGCAGGTTACAGTCTACAGGGTCACAAACACACACACTCAGCACATCTGATAGAAACTAGATATGTGATCATTACCTACCCATTTCATTATCTGATTAAAAGTTACATTGTGAAACCATATAATCATTATCAAAGATGATCGTTCAAAAACACACAAAATAGAAAAACCTATAAAATAAGCCATGCCTCTCCTCCAGGGTATCTTCCCAACCCAGGGATCGAACCCAGGTCTCCCACATTGCAGGTGGATTCTTTACTGTCTGAGCCACCAGGGAAACCCGTAAAATAAGCAGGAGCTCACAAATATTTTTATAGGTGGGACTTGGGGTATCCCTCAGATAAAAATTAAGTTAGCTGTCCTTTCTTATTACAAAAACAAAAAATATACCTCTATTTTTCAAGACCTGGTCAAATGCAATTTCATAATGAAGTCTATCCCTAGTTTTTCTCTCAAAATTAGCTCTTTCTTCTGTTTCCCAATGACAGTTCTTACTTATTTTATAGAATTTATAACATTTATAACTTGTATCGATTTTGATGGTGTTGCATGTCTGATAATTCAAATTTTAAAAGTTCAAATAATTATGGGCAGGGCTTATTTCTTGTTCATATTTATACTCTGTAACATTAAACTTGGTTTTGTTGATATTAATCATGTCTCCAATTTAAATTGTATTATCTGATGGTCAATCCCCACAAATTTTAAATCTATAAGATTTTCTGTCATGGAATTAAAATAAATTTTACTGCTTTAAAACTTGATTGAGTTGATGAGATAATATCTAGCTTTTAAATAGAGGATGTGGTGCTCTTACTTGAGAGAGGGTTATAGAAAATCCTGATTGGAGGGATATATGCATTGTTTTTGCATTTATCTTTTCCTAGAGACAGTGTTTTGAGAAATCAGAACTGGAGGTATAAGTTTCTAAGTTATTGGTGTAAATTGTGAAGTGTGAAATGTTTGGAAGAGGGGGAGTTAATATGGAGCCATCACCTTGAGGAACAGTCCATCATAATTAATTCCTTCCATTTTGACAACTGTTGAGCCCTGCCAATCCTATTCTTTCACTGTCTCCTGTGTCAATCCTCACATTTCTATTGCTATTACAAATGCTACCATCTGTCTTTTATCACTCTTCAAAGGGAACTCCCAATGGGTTTTTTCTCATAGACCTGTCATATGCCTTTCACTTGTCTTCCTAAAACATGAATTGAAAAAAAAAAAGTGATATTTATCCTCAAAACCTTCTAATTATTTTGTTGACAGCAAAATCAGTCAAAGCTTTTAATTACAACAGTAAAGATTTCTGCATAGCTCTAGTCTCACCTTCTGCTATGATCCTTCACATGTCCCGGGCTCTATCCTTAATGAACTCATCTACTTCAAAATCACCACTAACTCCCCCTGCTTCCAACCAATACTCATATTGCCCCTCAGAGTACAGTGACTAACCTGTGAACCCAAACTCTAAGCTTTTGAGGAAATTCATTAGGAAATCCTATCCATCCTCTAAAGTTCAAATCTGAACTTTAAAACTTTAAAAATCTCGCTAAATTCCCAAAAAGTATGCATTTAATTCTATTTTAATTTATAGATAAATTGTGTGGTGTGTGTTTTACAGCAAGCACACTGCTTTATAACATCCTTGAAGACATTTATCGCCTTACTGATTTCTACTGATCTATATAGTAGTTACTTAATAATGTATTTTAAAAAAGAAATAAATGAATAAATCCTTTATTAATTCTATAATTGGTTCAGAAGCTTTAGATAAGAACATAGTTCTGAACAGAGTAATTTTTGTTAATAGGCTATTATGGCAGAGAATATCTGTGATGCTTCCTTGTGTACAATGCAAAAGGTATTATGGTAGAAAAAATATGAATAAATCAGTTTTTTTTTCTGAAAATTTTTGCTTAAAATTATATTATGCTATTTAAAATAGAGCTTTTCAAACTTAAATCACATATTCATAAAAAAATAAAATAAAACAACTTATATTAGGGTCAAACAATTATTTGGATACAAATTCAGATGGTCCTATTTCGACTTGTCTTCCAATCCATTTGCCACAGAATAGTAAGAATAGTTTGCTTTTTTAATATAAACTGATGATATCACAACTCTGTTTTACACTGGCACTGAAGAACAAAGTTCTCATCATGGTACACAAGGCCCTGCTTTCTTTAAGACTGTACCTTCAGTAACTTTCCCAGTTGCCATCTACAACCAGCCCCACTGTCTTCATTGCAGTTCATATAACCACTGAAGATCTTCAGCTGTACCATTTTCATGATCTGAACGCTTTCCCTCACTCTCCAAGGCTTGCTCCTTCTCTAAACAAAGTTTCAACTGAAATGATGGCACATTAAAGAGACTTTTCAGCAAACCTATTTAAACAGTTTTCTGTTAGCCTCCTTCACCTTAACATGCTTGTTTGACTCCATTTCTTTGGTCTCTAGAAATTACATTAATTGTTCACTTGGTACTTATTTACTGTTGCATCTTCCCATTCCCTAGTTTGCAGATAACACAAAATGCTCCATGAGGGCTAAGACTATGCCTGTTTTGTTAACTATCATAGTTCTAGTGCGGCACTCTGAGTGTAGTATATTTTTACAAGAAAAATGTGTGTATATGTGGTATACACATATGTATTCCATGTATGTATACACATGTATACATACATGCATATATACGTGTTCATGTCTGTTTTTTAGGTTGGTGTATGACAGCAGTATTATACTTAAAAATCTGTCTGATGGGAGAAGTAGAAGAGTCATTCTTTGCAGCATTAGAGGCAAATACAGAATTAGCTGGTAGATAGGTTCTACTGGGATGCAGATATTGACTTAATGAAAAGAAAAAATGTCCTATCAGATTTGTCCCTAAATGTTTTGAATCATGTATTTACATGCTATAGGTTTCAAATCTAAACTGGATCCTTGCCTCTTAAGGAAGTGTTACAATGGATTTCTGAATCTGAAGAGAGAGGCAGGACTAGTGACCCCTGAATTTCCTTCTAAATCATCTGGTTCCACAACCTCTGCTCAGTGTCATTTCCCTGAGTACCTGAAAAACCCTTTAATTCTATTGGAAAATATTTTCCTCTAACAGAATACTGAGAAAGAAGATTTTGTTTTAAGATATATTTGAAACATCTTGCCTCAAGGAAATTTAGAAAATGTGGAATAAATATTTTCTTTTAATATTAGGATTGCCTTGGTTTAAGGTCAGAGAGATGACTTGCTTTATTTATTTATTTATTTTTTGAGATGACTTGCTTTAAAAGTCCAAGAATAAAATAGAAATTTAAAGAGTCCACACATAAAACCACTGATATTACTTTATAATTATGCCTTACAAAAATTCAGTGAGTTCACCTGCTGATTAGGTCAGCCTAGAAAGAAGCACCCTGATTGTATCTGGAGCTAATCTCAATACAGTTTTAGGAACAGAAATCTGGTGATCTCAAATTACAAGTGAGTCATGTGCTTCCTAGTCAATTATCTTCTGTATGTATATGATACAGTATAAAAAATAAATTTTGTAATCCTATTGTGAAACACTGAAATACAAGCTATGAAGGGGATAAAAACCACAGACAAAAACTGAACATGTAAAATATGCATGCCACTCATTTCATTCTGAGATTCTATTAGGAATTTTCACATCTTTTTCCCAATATTTTCATATGTACAGTATTATTTGTATTCAGGTTAGCTCTGAGCAAAATTATAAGGAAAATATATTCCCATGAATAGCACAAAATAATCCATCCTAAAGAAAGTAGCACCTACTATTATAAAATGATGTCACTATGTGAAAACTTTGGTTATATCTAAAATTATATGATTCCCAATCTAGACTAATCAAGAGTAGCACAGTAAAGTGGTTTCAAATAAAGTCTTGGGTTTAAATATCTATCCAGTTTCTTAATAATCAAAAATTTTTTGCAGATTTGTTACCAATTTCTCTGTAAAACAAGAACAAGAATAGCAACTAACTCAGAGGACTATTATAGGGAATCATGGACAGAGCATAGTAACCTATTTAATACAATGCCTGGTCCTTAGTAAATGAATAACAAAGAGTTGCTATTCTTTTAATACATTAAATTTCAATAGCCTTTAATTAAAAGTTAAATCAATTGATTTGCTGGTTTGAATTACTAATCTTGGTGTCAGTCCATCTAAAATGGAGAATGATGGTGCTTGTCAGAATAAATCAAGTAAATATATTCTTAATACAAATAATCTATATCAGTCCAATGCATTTTCACATTCTCTAGGAGAGGAAATCATTAAATGAGTAACTTTTCCTAATCAGGTCATTGATATGCGAATGCACATGTGGAATAAAATGTACTTCTTCTAGGTATGAAAAAAACAAATTATCAAGCATCATTTTCTTTATATAAAGCTGATCAAACATCTCATACCCGCTAACAGGATCCACCACAATCCCCCTGGGGTGGGACATTTCTCCCTCTAAGAGAGTCTTCCGACTCTGAGAAGCCTTCTCTAGCCTGGCCACATTAATGGTCTTCCTGTGGCCATCGTTTGTCCAGTACAGGTTATTTCCTATCCAATCCACAGCAATGCCCTCCACATTATCCAGATCTGCAAAAAGCAAAAACAAGAAAGAAACAGATTTTATATTAGTGCTCACTACTTACGTTCTACTTAATAAAAAGTTTAATTGTAAAAGGAATACATTCTGATCCATAAATTCTTTGAGAGTGAGGTTTTTGCCAATATCATCCCATAGAACAGATTTCACTTTTGTTTTGAACATCATTTTATGTGAATAACAGGCCCTTTCTTGAGATATTTTAATTGAAACAGTGATCTGCCAAAAAATAGGAAAATATATGATGAGAGATAAAAGGGTGAAAATGAGTCTTCAGAATAAAAATATAGTTTTATAGGCTGTTCAGAAGTAAAATGTCAAGTAGCGTGATCAGATAGCATGTTCAAAAGTAAGCAGGTTTAAACATGTAATATATAATGTGAATAACCAAAACAATGCAAATGCCATTTTGCCAAGAGATGAAGAGGTTCAGTGGAAGAACATCTTTGAAAGCCCGAAACAGGTTGTCTCCATGGAACTGCAGGAAGAGTGAACTCAAAGAAGTGTTAAAATATATTCTCGACTTTTTTTGAAAAAAGACAGCGTTACTGGCTCCTCTAAGAGACAAGCACTGATAACTTAAAGGAATACTCTAAACATACAATCGTATGAGCTCCCCTAATTCAAATCTTTATAGAAAGCTAAACTCTAATGCTTATGAATGAAGGTTGACAGTCTCTTATTACATAATAGCAGTAGAATAGATCCCCAATGTAGAGATTTTTATAACTACACTTGTTCTATGGTGTTTTCCTCACTTTTAGCCATTTTGTAAAGCACTTTTCAAATTGTACACATCATAAATATAACTCTGTTCCTCTATGGCAGAAAAAATTACCATGAACTCCTTCACTTCTTTAAAAACCCAGAAAACCACTGTCTGTTTTCCTTGTGGTGTGAGATAAAGAACTGGCACTTACTGGACACAACAACAGGTAGGAGTACATCAGAGACAGAGACGCGCATTCACACATTCCTGGGAAACCTACATGACAGTTCACTGCAGTTGCTCCGTCATGTCTGACTCTGCGACCCCATGGACTGCAGCATGCCAGGCCTCCCTGTCCATCACCAACTCCCGAATCTTACTCAAACTCAAGTCCATCGAGTTGGTGATGCCATCCAACCATCCCATCATCTGTCATCCCCTTCTCCTCCCACCTTCAATCTTTCCCAGCATCAAGGTCTTTTCCAGTGAGTCAGCTCTTCACATCAGGTGGCCAAAGAATTGGAGTTTCAGCTTCAACATCAGTCCTTCCAAAGAATATTCAGGACTGATTTCCTTGAGGATGGACTGGTTGGATCTCCTTGTAGTCCAAGGGACCAACACCACAGTTCAAAAGCATCAATCCTTTGGCACTCAGTTTTCTTTATAGTCCAGCTCACACATCCACACATGACTACTGGAAAAACCATAGTCTTGACTAGAAGGACCTTTATTGG
Source organism: Cervus canadensis (assembly GCF_019320065.1). Lineage (NCBI taxonomy): Eukaryota > Metazoa > Chordata > Mammalia > Artiodactyla > Cervidae > Cervus > Cervus canadensis. Next base: position 21,788,594 of record NC_057400.1, read on the forward strand.
AAAAGTAATGTCTCTGCTTTATAATATGCTGTCTAGGTTGGTCATAACTTTCCTTCCAAGGAGCAAGTGTCTTTTAATTTCATGGCTGCAATCACCACCTGCAGTGATTTTGGAGCCCCCAAAAAATAAAGTCTGTCACTGTTTCCACTGTCTCCCCATCTATTTTCCATGAAGTGATGGGACCAGATGCTAGGATCTTAGTTTTCTGAATGTTGAGTTTTAAGCCAACTTTTTCACTCTCCTCTTTCACATTAATCAAGAGAGTCTTAAGTTCCTCTTCACTTTCTGCCATACGGGTGGTGTCATCTGCATATCTGAGGTTATTGATATTTCTCCAGACAATCTTCATTCCAGCTTGTGCTTCATCTAGCCCAGTGTTTCTCATGATGTACTCTGCATATAAGTTAAATAAGCAGGGTGACAATATACAGCCTTGATGTACTCCTTTTCCTATTTGGAACCAGTCTGTTGTTTCATGTCCAGTTCTAACTGTTGCTTCCTGACCTGCATACAGATTTCTCAAGAGGCAGGTCAGGTGGTCTGGTATTCCCATTTCTTTAAGAATTTTCCACAGTTTATTGTGGTCCACCCAGTCAAAGGCTTTGGCATAGTCAATAAAGCAAAAGTAGATATTTTTCTGGAACTCTCTTGCTTTTCCAATGATCCAACAGATGTTGGAAATTTGATCTCTGCTTCCTCTACCTTTTCTAAATTCAACTTGAATATCTGGAAGTTCATGATTCACATACTGTTGAAGCCTGGCTTGGAGAATATTGAGCATTACTTTACTAGTGTGTGAGATGGGTGCAATTGTGTGGTAGTTTGAGCATTCTTTGGGATTACTTTTCCTTGGGATTGGAATGAAAACTGACCTGTTCCAGTCCTGTGCCCACTGCTGAGTTTTCCAAATTTGCTGGCATATTGAGTACAGCACTTTCACAGCATCATCTTTTAGGATTTGAAATAGCTCAACTGGAATTCTACCACCTCTACTAGCTTTGTTTCTAGTGACACTTCCTAAGGCCCACTTGACTTCTCATTCCAGAATGTCTGGCTCTGGGTTGGTGATCATACCATTGTGATTATCTGGGTTGTGAAGATCTTTTTTGTATAGTTCTTCTGTGTATTCTTGCCACCTCTTCTTAATGTCTTCTGCTTCTGTTAGGTCCATTCCATTTTTTCCTTTATTGTGCCCATCTGCATGATATTGCCTCATATATAGATGTCATAAATATTGACTCATCATATTCTTTAATCATGGCCCTCTGGCCTTGGGAAAATAAAATTTTCTTTTGTGACCCAGTTTGCTAATTAGCATGAGCTCTAGCTCAGGATAACTAATCCAATGTGTGATTTGATCTAACTGAAAATCTCATTAGAGTGATATGTTCTCAATTTCACTAACCTATCTGCTTCATTACCAACCAATATGAGTAATTTTCACAGGTTAATTGTGCCTATGCTTAGAAAAAAGGTTTAATTTTGTCTTTACCTTATTGATGTTTAATTCTACTGAACACTCTCCTGTTCTAGCATAATGGAAAAGAGTAGCTGGTTACTCTTTTCTATTTATCATAGTCTGTGGCTGGTTTTTATCTTGATTATTGGTTTTCAAAATTTGTATTACATCCAAAATCTATTCCAGCATGGAAACTTCCTTCTTTTAAAACCTTTGCACTTTTAAAACATCTTTTGAAATTGACTTGACACTTTTCTCTTTTATACGAAGCAGTTATAGCATTATATGATTGAAATTTTGTTTCTGACACTTGGGTAAGCAATTCAGTCACTCTGATCCTTAATTTTTTCCATTTAAAAAGGGATGATAATAATAGCACCTATTCTTGTGAGATGATAACAAGACATAAATTAGCTACTGCATGTAAAATACTTAGCATACTGCCTGCAATATTATAAATTCTCAACACATGTTAGTTTTTATTAATTCATCAGGATTAAAAATGTATATATATATTTGGGCTTTTTTGATAGGAATATACCTTATGCTTTTCTCTTTTAAAATGGTTATTCAGTAATGATTTCCTGAATTTTGACCAATGGCCAAATTTAATTAGAAATAGGATATGCAGAATCAGTAGTGAATAAATAGAGTGGAATGGAATGGAATTCTAAAAAGCAGAATATGGGAAGAAACTGTCTCTAACTGGTTTGTCTTTGTCTTTGAAAAATGAAATGTTTGAACTGCATAAATTAGAGATTAGAATCACAAGTTTTTGAACCACACTTCCAAGGCTCTGACACTCACTTATTCTCTAATGGAATAAGTTACACATGATCTTTAAGATGGGTGTAATGATGGTGTTTAATGCATAGGATTGTTTTGAGGATTAAATTCATTAATATATGCAAAATTCTTAAAAATAATATGTGCTACATAATACTAATATAAATGTTGCTATGAATGTTATTACTAATAGTACCACTACTATTATAATCTCTTTAAGTATCTGTCTTTGAGACAGAAGTGACTCAGCTTAAAATGTTTTTTAATATTACTTCTGTGTGTGTCTGTTTTTCTCTTCTGGAAAGAATGAAGCTGAATGAAAATTTTAAGATTAAAAAAAGTAAAAAATTAATCTGTGTGCCACTTGGGAATCTCTTTTAGGCTATCTTTAACTGGACACAGAGAAATTTCCTCTCTTATAATTGTAGGACAAAGCCTGAACAATCAATGAATCCTTTTCTCAACAAATATACACTGGTAAGGTAAAATTCTACCTCTATATCATTTGGCATATTCCTTTAACTTATGATTTAGATGAAAAACTAAAACATTAGCTTTATATACATCTAATTTTTTATTCAAGAGGGTTTGGTTGAGACTTGCCTGAGACTGACTATTTGGAACTCCCTAACAGGAAACCTTCAACTAGGTGATCAATAGCATATGAAGGTTTATGACACTGAACTTCCAAACAAGCATAGGTAACTATAGAGACACTAACTCCTAGTTCAAGGAAACACATGACTGTTCAAAAGAAAGGAAGTTGTTTGTTAAAAAGAAACTTGCCAGAGTAGATTGCTTTGATACCTTTGGGTAAGAGTTGAAGTCGCCTTCACTCCAAAATCAACATTCAGTACCTCGTCAGCATCATCAGCAATACACAACTAATGGCAAACAAAATTATGACCTTTTTAAAAAATCTGGTCAAAATCTTCCTTATGCTTCAAAAAAATACCCATTTTCATTTATCAATAGGAAAGAACTTGTAGTTTTTCAAAAAACAAAAATTCCAATAATAATGTCTTCTTTTAATTTTTTAATAGATTGAGATTATGTCTGTATGTCCCCTTTAAAGTAAAGAATTGAGACACTTATCTATATAATTCAGGTTGAAAATAGACTTTTCATGTACTCTGTGAATACTTAAGATTAACATATTATTTGACTCAAATTATTAACTTTTTCATTACTTTTTCTTTGTAAACATTGTTCTAGCATATCAAGAATAACTTTTATAAATAGACACAATATATAATAGTGTGCTAGAAAAATATGCATCTCCATGAAAATCTAGATTTTTCACTGAAATGAAAAATTCTTGACAGTAGTATTGTTATTTCCTACAAGTGATACCTACCATAAATGAAATGAAGATGGATAAGAGGTAATTAAATGTATGTAAATGGAAAAGAATAATTATGTAGATTTAAAATAAAATAGAAAGTGATTTAATTAATGTAATATGTAGGATTAGGTAAAACAAGCATTTAAAAAGAAGTTTGGAAATATATTCTAAAACCAAAGCATTATTTTGGGTATGATATTTAGATATTATATATTTATGGAAAAGAAGTATTAAAGTTCTTATAGTTAAAATGAAATCTTCCACTTTTAAAAATGGGTCCAAGATAAAAAATAAATAAATAAATGGCTAAGGATGTGATCAATGGCTTTAGTTTCCTTAAGGTGTATAGGTCATATCTCCAGATTAATACATAAGTCTTAATGCTTTACTAAATAATTTGATTAATATTGTAAGGAATTAATTGGATATTACACCCCATAACTTCCACTATTAAAACACAGGGCCTAGATTTTTCCAAAGTATTCAAGTTTTTCTATCCTTAGTATGAACATTATTTTTCTGAGTTAGAGCAAAGTATTAAAATTCCAGAAGTGTTGGCATGAGTGCAAAGTATGACTACAAGCCTTAAATAACTGAAAGTGCCCTACAAATGTAGACACATTCAGAGACAGGGGTGCCTTATCATGCCTCAGAGTTACTGCTTGGACAACTTTCCTGCCTCATATTCCTATAGTTCAATTAATACAAATTCTTACTGTGCATTTCAATAAGGCCTTAGGGCTTCCCTGGTGGCTCAGAGGTTAAAGCGTCTGCTTGCAATGCGGGAGACCTGAGTTCGATCCCTGGGTTGGAAAGAGCCCCTGGAGAAGGAAATGGCAATCCACTCCAGTACTCTTGCCTGGAGAATCCCATGGATGGAGGAGCCTGGTGGGCTACAGTCCACGGGGTTGCAAAGAGTCGGACACAACTCAGTGACTTCACTTCACTTAGGTGTCCCAGCTCATATGTATCTGACATGTGTGAATGAAGTTCATTTCATTAACACTGTGGCAATAATGTTTGCCTACTGAATTTTCTGTCTCATAAGGTTACAGGGGTACTCGGCCAGACTAAAGTTTTCTGTATTATCTGTCCCCAGTGGCTAGCTGAGGCTGATGTTCTCATCCTCATTTTCATTCCAGGTCCTTCCTCAGTTCATTTATTAGGTTGAGGAGGGTGAATACACAAGCTACTCACAATGGAAACAAAGTATTTTGCTGTTTTATTCAAAGAGATATGTAAAGTGCATATAAGGGTCTTGATTTCCAGATGAACAGAATACAGTACAACACAGTGATTTCCTTAAAAAAAAAAAAAGTTTTTATTTTCAGTCTGGGGAGAAGGTGATACAGGTGGTCTCTCTATGACATTCAGATATTTCGTCTTTGATGCAATAATGAGCACAAGTGAAGTCGTTTAGTCATGTCCGACTCTTTGCGACCCTATGGACTGTAACCTATCAGGCTCCTCCGATCATGGGATTTTCCAGGTAAGAATACTGGAATGGGTTGCCTTTTCCTTCTCCAAATAATGAGCATATATGAACATAAAGAGAATGCCACAGTATGTACCATACTTACCAATACAATAATCTAAAGTGATGAGTAAAATGAAACATATTAAAGCCTGTTAGGAACTGAGATTTTTACCCTACTTTCAAGCTTTCAAGTTAGCATGTTTCTGTTTCAGAGATGATGGTGGATGACACAAAACTTGTAGTTCAGGTATGGCACAGCTCGCAGCATGGTCATCAGCAGACTGGTGTCCCTTTGGTCCACAATCCCAAATGGGATGGGCCTATGTGGATGCCTTCACACACAGTGGACTGCGTTACATAGGAGAAGAATTCTGAATTGATAAAACCCAGTATTTTCTAATGGGGAATAAGCCAGCCCTGCCTATTTGCACCAGATGGATGTTCTACCTCTTCCAAGTTTCTGTTCTATGCAAACATCCTTGTTAGAATATTTCAGAACAAAAGGCAATTGGTGCCTTCCTCTAAGATACACAGAAATCTGAGAGATCCATGGAGAAGTGTCTCCCAAGAAAAGATCCTAAAAAGTTATAATTTGTGTTTTTAACAATGCAGATGAAGTAAAGAAGTATATGAATATGACTGTAAATAACAATCTGGGTTCCAGGCTACAGCTCTATGGGAATTCTCTATTGATTTACACTATCACACTTTATATTGTTCGACTAGCTATGTGTGATAACTAACTTATAAGTCAATTTGGTCAGGGCATGGTACACAGAAACTCAGTTAAATATCAGTCCAGATATTTCTGTGAAGGTACTATTAGATGATATCAACATTTAAATCAATGCAATTTAAATAGAGCAGATTACTCTCCATAATGTAGGTTGATCTAATCCAATCAGTTGAAGGCTTTAAGAGAAAGCAGACTAAGGTCTCCTGAGGAAGAAGGAATTTGGCTTCTAAACTGTCTTTGGATTCAAGCAGCAATATCACCAACTCTTCCTGCATCTACAACCTGTCATTCTATCCTATAGATTTTGGACTTGTTATTCTCCACAACTGTGTGAGACAATTCTTTAAGTGTATATCTCTAATTCTTCTTCTTTATGTACACAATCTATAGGTCCTGTTTCTCCAGAGAATCCTAATACATCACTGCCATGCCTGTGATCTGGAAAAGCTTTTGCTGCTAACTTCTGTTAACAACCTTTTGCTACCCAATTCCATCCACTTAGCAAGAGAGATAGAGAAGTGAAGTTGCTCAGTCGTGTGTGACCTGTGATTCCATGGACTGCAGCTTACCAGTCTCCTCCATCCATGGAATTTTCCAGGCAAGAGTACTGGAGTGGGTTGCCAGTTTCCTTCTCCAGGGGATCTTCCCGACCCAGGGAATGAACCTGGGTCTCCCACATTCCAAGCAGATGCTTTACCCTCTGAGCCACCAGGGAAGCCCGAGAGAGAGAGAGAGAGTAAAAATTGCTTCAACATCTGAACATAAAATATCGGAGATATTCTTGAATATTCCATTTAGTCCTTTGAAGTGGTTATAATTTGTAAAAAGAAAATACTTTGGAACTTACTACACTAACACTAAATTACTCCATCTCTATTAAATGAAAAAGCAACTCTATCAAAAGTCTCTTGAACAATCTCATTTCATAAAAAGTGATGTTTTCACTAACTATATTTTCTAATATGTTTCATATTTTTCAATTTGGTCATTTAAACATCCAAACAGATGTCACTTCAGTTGATAATTTTTATTGAAATTTGAAAAGAAACACACTTTTCTTAGGCATCATGTTTAGTGAAAGATAGTGACCATTAAATTTCAAGTTGAGTTTAAATGGCAGAGGCTGTACATCTCCATTATGCTTATAATAACCAGGATAAAGAACAAATGTGTCATCCCATCCGACCATCTTCCTGGAGATTAGCTTAACATATTAAATTATCAAAAGTGTACTTATTTCAGACCCTCATTAATACCTAGTGGGAAAATGATAGGCAAAATACATGTGTGGATAATAGGTAAATGAGATAAAGGAAGTCAAGTACTTAATAGTAATTTATCTCACAATAAGTTTATATAGCTACCCAGGAAAATGCATACAGTCATAACCCTCTTTACTCCACAGGTAGCCTTATAAAACTGAAGCAGTGAATCAGGGGAAGATGCAATAATAAAACTAGGCAGGGATCTAGTTTTAAATCTGGTATTTCATAGATTAAAGGCAGCTAGAGAATCATATGGAGCTTCCCTGGTGGCTTAGTAGGAAAGAATCAGCCTGCAATTCAGGGGACACAAGTTTGATCCTTGGGCCAGGAATCTCCGCTGGAGAAGGAAATGGCAACCTACTAAAGTATTTTTGCCTGGGAAATCCCATGGACAGAGGAGCCTGGTGGACTACAGCCCATGGGGTTGCAAAAGAGTCAGCCATAGCTTAGAGACTACAGATACATGAGAATCATATAGTCCAACATCTAGATCTACCAATCATGGGAAGAAAAAAAAACCTGGAAAGTAAAGTTATTCACAGGGACCCACATTTAGTTAGTAGTCAATTCAGTCAGTCTGGAAATATGACTCATGTTCCAATGTACCTACCCACTATAAAGTTGGATCTCTAGCATTGTAAAAAGAAAAATTATAAATTGAAGCAAGAGCCAAAGAAAGTTAACATAAGCAGCAATTTATTAGCAGGAAACAGTGGGACATGAAAGAGAAAGGAGTAGAGATAAGTAAGATTACTGAAGGAAAGGAGGATTTAACAACCTTCCAATCAAAATGTTATTCTCAATAAACTGCAGATTTGACTTCTGACCTAAATACAGTAGATGGCTGATAATGTAGAGTTTCAATAAATGTCTGTATAATGGAAGTCAAATATTAAACAAGGAAAAATTGAGACATTGCTATAGTATACACAAAACTGAGAAAATATAATTACTAAATTCATGATGGAAAAACTGGAGAAACTGAGTAAGGTTTTTTTTTTATTTTTTTAAACTGAGTAAGGTTTTTAGTAGGGCTGTATCAACATTAATTCTCTACTCTTGATAATTGTTTTATTAGGTAAGATGTTACTATTAGGAAAACTGTGTGAGGGATATCAAAAAATCTCTATACTATTTTGTAGTTTTTCCATCAAAATAAATAAAAGTAGTTCAAAATTAATTTTTAAAAATTTAATCAAATAAAAGAATGAATGGTTTTGTAAATACAAATAATACAAATATTATCTGTAATATAAAGAATATACTATTTGTAATATAAAAATATATTATTATTTGTAACATGAAGTCACAGGACTGGAAAAGGTCAGTTTTCATTCCAGTCACAAAGAAGGGCAATGCCAAAGATTGTTCAAGCTCCCCCACAATTGCAATCATTTCATATGCTAGCAAGATTATGCTCAAAATCTTTCAAGCCAGACTACAACAATAAATAAATGAAGAACTTTCAGATGTACAAATTGAATTTAGAAAAGGCAGGGGAACTAGAGATCAAACTGCCAACATCTGTTGGATCATAGAAAAAGCAAGAGAATTCCCAAAAAACACTTACTTCTGCTTTATTGACTAGGCTAAAGCCTTTCTGTGGATCACAACAAACTGTGGAAAATTCTTCAAAGGATGGGAATACCAGACCTGCCTTACCTGCCTCCTGAGAAACCTGTATGCAGGTCGAGAAGCAACAGTTAGAACCAGACATGGAACAACAGACTGGTTCCAAATTGGGAAAGGGGTATGTCAAGGCTGTATACTGTCACCCTGCTTATTTAACTTATATGCAGAGTACATCATGTGAAATGCTAGGTGGGATAATGCTCAAGCTGGAATCAAGATTGCCAGGAGAAATATCAATAACCTCAGATATGCAAATAACAACACTGTTATGGCAGAAAGTGAAGAGGAACTAAAGAGCCTCTTGATGAAGGTAAAAGAGAGTGAAAAACCTGGCTCAAAATTAAACTTTCAGAAATGAAGCTCAGGGATCTGGTCCCATCATTTCAGGGCAAATAGATGGGGAAACAATGGAAACAGTGGGAGACTTTATTTTAGGGGGCTCCAAAATCACTGCAGATGGTGACTATAGCCATGAAATTAAAAGACACTTGCTTCTTGCAAGAAAAACTATGACAAACCTAGACAGTGTATTAAAAAGCAGAGACATTGCTTTGCCAAAAAAGGTCCATCTAGTCAAAGCTATGATTTTTCCAGTAGTCATGTACAGATACGAGAGTTGGACCATAAAGAAGGCTGAGCACCAAATAATTGATACTTTTGTGCTGTGGTGCTGGAGAATACTCTTGAGAGTCCCTTGGACAGCAAGGAGATCAAACCAGTCAATCCTAAAGAAAATCAACCCTGAATATTCGTTGAAAGGACTGATGCTGTAGCTGAGGCTCCAGTAGTTTGGCCACATGATGGTAAGAGCTGACTCACTGGAAAAGAACCTGATGCTGAGAAAGACTGAAGACAGAAGAAGAAGGGAGCAACAGAAGAAGAGATGTTTGGATGGAATTACTGATTTGATGGACACGAGTTTGAGCAAACTCCAGGAGATTGTAAAGAACTGGAAAGTCGTGGATGCTATAGTCCATGGGGTCACAAAGAGTCGGACATGACTGAGCAACTGAACAACAGCAAAATATAAAGAAGATGTTAAAGGTTAACTGTAGCATAATTGTAGAAGAGGGAAATAGTTAAAATAGTGACATTAATGCTATATTTTCTAACAGTTTTGGTGTGGTGAGCTAAATGAACCCTTATGATTCCACAGAAAATTGATAAAGAAAATTAATGCTAAATAATTTACACAAATAAGTATATAGTATAAATTCATTCAAGGTAGGTATGAAACTGTATAAGTAAACCTTGAAACTGCAAGCAAATGATATGTTCATTTGGAGAGTCTGGGAAAGTTTAAGACAAGGATGTCTTATGTATATTAACTAAAAATAATATTTTTATTAAAAATGTTACTTAAGTAAAATGAAGCCATGAAATTAAAAGATGATTGCTCCTTGCAAAAAAAGCTATGATCAACATAGACAGTGTATTAAAAAACAGAGACATTACTCTACTGACAAAAGTCCTTCTAGTCAAAGCTATGGTTTTTCCAGTAGTCATGTACACATGTGAGAGTTGGACCAGAAAGAAAGCTGAGTGCCAAATAATGGATGCTTTTGAATTGTGGTGCTGGAGAAGACTCTCTAGAGTCTCTTGGATAGCAAGGAGATCAAACCAGTCAATCCTAAAGGAAATCAACCCTGAATATTCACTGGAAGGATTGATGCTGAAGTTGAAGCTCCAATAGTTTCACCTCCTGATGTGAAGAGCCGACTCATTAGAAAAAACTCTGATGCTGGGAAAGATTGAAGGCAAAAGGAGAAGGGGACAACAGAGGATGAGATTGGATGGCATCACTGACTCAATGGACATGAGTTTGAGCATGCTCCAGGAGATGGTGAAGAAAACGGAAGCCTGGCGTGCTCTAGTTCATAGGGTCACAAAGAGTTGGACATAACCAAGTGACTGAACAGTAACAAAGTTCAAATGAATTATGAAAATATGTAAAATTTTAGATTTCTGAAAAGTCATCAGAGAAGCTCTTTTTTAGAACAATTTCAGTAAATATCAAAGTAACTTAAGATAATCAAAGAATAATAATAATGATTCAGCTTACTATCCCTTATTTTAGAAAAAAGAATCATTCTTCAATCATCATTGTTTGTGTTTAATCAGTTTAATTACTATTTTCAAAGTGAAAGTGTTAGTTGCTCAGCTTTGTCGGATTCTGTGACTCCATGGACTGTAGCCCATCAGGCTCCTCTGTCCATGGGATTTTCCCAGGCAAGAATGCTGGAGTGAGTTGTCATTCCCTTCTCCAGGAGATCTTCCAAACCTACGGACTGAATCCCAATCTCCTGCATTGAAGGTGGATTCTTTACTATCTGAGTCACCAGGGGAAGTAATGACAGCCAAATAAAAGGCTCCATTCATCCACTTAATGCACATTCCTTGCATATCTATTATATGCCAGGCATTGTTCTAAACCATAAGGGCCTATCAAAGAATGAAATAAACAAACACCTCTGATACCTCGAAGCTTACATTCTTATAGCAAGACAATAAACAAACAATATATACTTAGGATGGGCCTTCCTGGTGGTTCTGATGTTAAAGAATCTGCCTACAATGCAGGAGACTTGGGCTTGATCCCTGGGTTGGGAAGATCCTCTGGAAAAGGGAACGGCTACCAATCCAGTATTCTGGCCTGAAGAATTTCATGGACAGAGGAACCTGGCAGGCTATAGTCAATGGTGTTGCAAAGAGTTGGACACGACTGAGCGACTTTCACTATATACCTAGGATAAGTACTAAAGAAAACAAGTAACCAGAGAACGGTGGTAAGGATTTAGGTGGGGAATATGTGTAGATGTACAATTTGAGATTAGTTGGCCAGCAAGGACTGTCTGAGGAGGCAGCCTGTAAGCAAAGACCTCTGAGAGGTAAAGAAGAGAAGCAAGGAAGCAAGGGGACATCTGATGGAAGAGCATCCCAGATACAAGGAACAGGACATGCAAGGATGACAACGAGATTTTAGGAAAGAGCCTCAGGGGCATTATGGTTTATAGAGAAGAAAAACAAAGAATGTGTTGCTGTTGTTGTTTTCCCCTGTGAATTTACAAGTACTTATGTGGAACATTTTAGGGATGATTACATGCAAAATCCTCATGAACTATAGAGAGAAGTGATTTTTTATGATGGTGTGTGTTTATTTCCAGGGTTTTGTGTGTAGGTTTTGGGAGAGGCAGTCCCTGAAGGACCTAGAGTCTCACTGAACTTTGCTGCTGAGTGTGCTGACCAGTAAGGCTTGTCTGGCTTCTGATATTGAATAGCATCTGTAACAGTCACATAAAGGACGAAATGTGACCACAGGGCACCTACCGTGAAACTGTTCACTCTACAAGACAGGACACTTGAAAGTTTTCTATTTACACCATTGTTGGCTGTTTGTTCAAAAAGTGCTTATGCCCACTCAATGGGTTCCTCGGCCACAGCACAACCAAGTCCATGCTTAGCATCCATCCAGGCCCATGACATTGCCCTGTGACACTTGGGGACCGACCAGGAACCAGTACAATTATGCCGATACTCATATTTGGGCACTATTGACAATGGGAGCCTGATGATTCTTTGTTATAGGAGACTGTCCTGAACACGGCATGATGTTAGCACCCCCAATCTCCATCTACCAAGTTCTAGGAGCACCTCCTTCCCAGTTATGACAACCAAAAATGATTCCATATATTGCCAATATCCTTTGTTTTGTTTGGAAAACAAAATTACCCCTGCTCTATGAGGTTGGAGTTCTACCTTGAAAGTAAATAAATGATAAATCTCAAACTTTTTTTAGTTCATTTTGATTTCTATAAATATGAATTTTCTTGCCATCAAATGAAAAGTTCTTTGCAATATGTTTGTGGTAAAATTGTGAAAGAATATTAAATTAGATATGTGTAGCTAGTACAGTAGCAATACAAAATATTGTGGTCTTTAAAAAATATGCAGTCTCTGAGTGGACTAAATTTCATTGTAATTTCATATATAAAAAAATACTGTAAAAGGAAAAATGGTAAACATTTCATGGATAAACATTGGGACACATATATTGGGAACATTTATCTCAGAATGATATTTTTCATGTATATCCCCAGATACATTTTTTAATATGAAAAAAAGGTACATTTTGTTTTTTACTTGGAACAATTGTGAGCTAAATTTTACTATTTGAAATTCCCCTGTTTGAGAGAAGTTAAATACCCTAACAGCTAAAATATCAAGGTAACTCTGACACAAATTGTACAATAAAGGTTTATGAAAACTTGCTTTAGTAACAGAGGCAAAAAGTGCTAATTTTGGAGCCAGGGAAGCACAGCTATCCTGTGGAAGCAGATGTATACTAACCAAAGAATAAAACAAATGTGTATCAAAATTTCATACCATTATCAGACTATTACCACCCACAAAATATAGTAGTAGTGTTAAAATACATTCATTCAATTTGTCTATATTACATATTACACTGGACAATAGCTGATTTATTATTTTATATCTGAAAAACTCTAGAGAAGGAAATGGCAACTCACTCCAGTATTCTTGCCTGGAAAAACCCCATGGACAGAGGAACCTAGTGGGCTATAGTCCATGGGGTCGCAAAGAGTTGGATGTGAATTAGTGACTAAACAACAAAAATCTGAAAAACTCAGAGCCAAAATGCATATTTTTATGGGAACTTTGATTCTTTCCAATTGCATAGGAATAGTGAATAGAAAATAAAAAGTAATAGGTAAAAGAGAAAAGAGATGATATATTTCATTTAAGGAAGGTCTGAGTAGGTATCATTTCTTTAACCTTTTCTTTTTTGGGGGGAAAGGTGTGGCACACACAGGGATACACAAAAGGTATGAGTCCAAAAAAAAAAAAAAGGTATAAGTACACATAATACAGTTTCCTAGGATAGGTGTGAAGCTGGAACCAAATAAAACTGGTCACATATAAACAGATATCATAGGCTAGTTTGCTATTGCAAATCTGGGAAGCAAACAAGACTTCTGTCAAAAATAAAATATCTTGAAGAATTTAGGGTTATACTTTCCCTCTTTAAGTCATCTATGAAACCTGTGCTTTCAAGATATTTTCCAATATATTTTTACAAGATATTATCTGTTTTGTTCGCTGGTAAATTTCCAGAACTTAGAACATTACTTATATATAAAATTATCTTAGTAAATATTAATTGTTTGAATGAGCACATAAGTGAATGACTCACAAATACCTCATGAATAATTCAAACTTTCCTCTGAATGACACACAATGCCTTCTGTAATTATTTTCCACTAACCCTTTTATAAGCTGTATGATCCAGGCTTCTGCATTGGATGATACTACTTTCAGCAAATTGCTGTGCTGTTCTAGAGAAAACATGGACTTTTGTGTCAGAGAGAAATCCACTTTTCTGCTTCCTTTCGTTTTAGTCTTTATGAGAATTTTTATAATAAGAGTACCTGGATGACAAAAATATTACTACTTAAAAAATGCTATGTGATGAAAAAGTCAATAAGAAGTAAATAGTTTACATTCTTTTTTTTCATTTTTCCATTTTCTAAATCCTTATCCTCTTTTAAGGCCAAATTAACATTTTGTCTGCTACATAAATCTTTTCCTATTATCCCTGTGAAATTCATCTGTCCACTAAACTCCCTTAGAACTATATCTGTGTCCCATTCTTGATACTTTCCACCTATTGCCTTGCTAACTTTGGTAAAGTATCAACAAGCCAACATTTCCAATTGCCTCTAGGGAACAGGAGACAGGATACAAGTATCATTTATGCTTGACACTCCTAGTAGAGATCAATACTGAAGGCTTGGTAAATATTTGTAAAATTAAAAAAAAAAATGAATAAATTAAGCACTACAAATCCAAGGGATGGAAAAAATAACAGGGAATTGGGAATGTGCGTGTGACTAGCTTATTTACTCCAGAATATCAGTGCAGAATACTCTTTAATGTTTCAATATGATTTTCATTCCTGTATTTCCACACAGTGCCAAATACCTAGAAGAAAAATTAAACTCTCAGTTTATCCACTGCTGCTGCTGCTGCCTTTCAAATACTCAAATATGTGGAACCATAAAAAACATTTTGTTTTTCATAGGTGCCACCTACAAATAACTGAATCAGAGAGAAATATCACACATATGAACATACACAGATTTTCATATGGAGACATATTTCTTAATTATGCTAAAGATATATCACACCCCATGGTTTGACATATGCCACCAGTATTCTCAGGAGCTTCAAAAGCAAAATTTGGAAAGTGTTTCTTTTTTAGCAAATATCCTGGATGATTAAAATACTACTACTTAAAAAATGTTATGTGATGAAAAGATCAATAAGAAGTAAATAGTTTCCTTTTTTTTTTCCCTTATGAGGGATGTATTTTTATTATTTTAATCATTACCAAGCCCATGTTGTTTTCGTCATTGTTGCTTAGTCACTAAGTTGTGTCCAACTCTTTTGTGACTCCATGGACTGTAGCCTACCCAGCTTCTCCATCCTTGGGATTTCCCAGGCAAGAATACTGGAATGAATAATTACCATTCTTGATATTCTAAAGTTGAATGTACTAGTGAATTTGGAATGCCAGTAATGCAAGGACAGGTAAATTTTATTCAATAAAGAGTTATTTATATTCTGCTACTACAGGGCAACAGTCTTTAATTCAAAGAGTAAGGGGAAAGTAAACAAAAACAGACAAAAAACAAAGAGTAAGGGGAAAAAAATCTCTGAGATAAGATAGAAAATTGAGTACCACTGTCATAGCAAATTATCTAATATTCCAAGAGAAACCTCAAGAGCTGTTTAATAAATAATTTGTCTTTTCATAATTAAGGTGCTTATAGTTTGAAACTAGGCATCGGGTCATGGTGGAGAGGTCTGACAGAATGTGGTCAACTGGAGAAGGGAATGGCAAACCACTTTAGTATTCATACCTTGAGAATCCCATGAACAGTATGAGAAGCCAAAATGATAGGATACTGAAAGAGGAACTCCCCAGCTCGGTAGGTGCCCACTACGCTACTGGAGATCAGTGCAGAAATAACTCCAGAAAGAATGAAGGGATGGAGCCAAAGCAAAAACAATACCCAGTTGTGGATGTGGCTGGTGATAGAAGCAAGGTCAGATGTTGTAAAGAGCAGTATTGCATAGGAACCTGGAATGTTAGGTCCATGAATCAAGGCAAATTGGAAGTGGTCAAACAGGAGGTGGCAAGAGTGAATGTCAACATTCTAGGAATCAGCGAACTAAAATGGACTGGATTGGGTGAATTTAACTCAGATGACCACTATATCTACTACTGTGGGCAGGAATCCCTTAGAAGAAATGGAGTAGCCATCATGGTCAACAAGAGAGTCCGAAATGCACTACTTGGATGCAATATCAAAAATGACAGAATGATCTCTGTTCGTTTCCAAGGCAAACCATTCAATATCACGGTAATCCAAGCCTATGCCCCAACCAGTAACACTGAAGAAGCTGAAGTTGAAAGGTTCTATGACGACCTACAAGACCTTTTAGAACTAACACCCAAAAAAGATGTCCTTTTCATTATAGGGGACTGGAATGCAAAAGTAGGAAGTCAAGAAACACCTGGCAAATTTGGCCTTGGAGTACGGAATGAAGCAGGGCAAAGGCTAATAGAGTTTTGCCAAGAGAAGACACTGGTCATAGCAAACACCCTCTTCCAACAACACAAGAGAAGACTCTACCATGGACATCACCAGATGGTCAACACCGAAATCATATTGATCATATTCTTTGCAGCCAAAGATGAAGAAGCTCTATACAGTCAGCAAAAATAAGACCAGGAGCTGACTGTGGCTCAGATTATGAACTCCTTATTGCCAATCTCAGACTTAAACTGAAGAAAGTAGGGAAAACCACTAGACCATTCAGGTATGACCTAAATCAAATCGCTTATGACTATACAGTGGAAGTGAGAAATAAATTAAAGGGACTAGATCTGATAGAGAGAGAACCTGATGAACTATGGACAGAGGTTCATGACATTGTACAGGAGACAGGGATCAAGACCATCCCCGTGGAAAAGAAATGCAAAAAGGCAAAATGGTTGTCTGAGGAGGCCTTACAGATAGCTATGAAAAAAAGAGAAGCAAAAAGCAAAGGAGAAAAGGAAAGATATTCCCATTTGAATGCAGAGTTCCAAAGAATAGCCAGGAGAGATAAAAAAGCCTTTCTCAGCCATCAATGCAAAGAAATGAAGGAAAACAACAGAATGAGAAAGTCTAGAGATCTCTTCAAGAAAATTAGAGATACCAAGGGAACATTTCAGGCAAAGATGGGGTCGATAAAAGACAGAAATAGTATGGACCTAAAGAAGCAGAAGATATTAAGAAGCGGTGGCAAGAATACACAGAAGAACTGTACAAAAAAGATCTTCATGACCCAGATAATCACAATGGTGTGATCACTCACCTAGAGCCAGACATCCTGGATTGTGAAGTCAAGTGGGCCTTAGAAAGCATCACTAAAAACAAAGCTAGTGGACATGATGGAATTCCAGTTGAGCTATTTCAAATCCTGAAAGATGATGCTGTGAAAGTACTGCACTCAGTATGCCAGCAAATTTGGAAAACTCAGCAGTGGCCACAGGACTGGAAAAGGTCAGTTTTCATTCCAATCCCTAAAAAAGGCAATCCCAAAGAATGCTCAAACTACCACACAATTGCACTTATCTCACACGCTAGTAAAGTAATGCTCAAAATTTTCCAAGCCAGGTTTCAGCAATACGTGAACCGAGAACTTCCAGATGTTCAAGGTGGCTTTAGAAAAGGCAGAGGAAGCAGAGATTAAGTTACCAACACCCATTGGATCATCAAAAAAGCAAGAGAGTTCCAGAAAAATATCTATTTCTGCTTTATTGACTACGCCAAAGCCTTCGACTGTGTGGATCACAATAAACTGTGGAAAATTCTGAAAGAGATGGGAGTATCAGACCACCTGACCTGCCTGCTGAGAAATCTGTATGCAGGTCAGGAAGCAACAGTTAGAATTGGATATAGAACAACAGACTGGTTCCACATAGGGAAAAGAGTACGTCAAGGCTGTATATTGTCACCCTGCTTATTTAACATATATGCAGAGTACATCATGAGAAACGTTGGGCTGGAAGAAGCACAACCTGGAATGAAGATTGCCGGGGGAAATATCAATAACCTCAGATATGCAGATATGCAGATACCACCCTTATGGCAGAAAAGTGAAGAGGAACTAAAAAGCCTCTTGATAAAAGTGAATGAGGAGAGTAAAAAAGTTGACTTAAAGCTTAACATTCAGAAAACTAAGATCATGGCATCTGGCTCCATCACCTCATGGGAAATAGATGGGGAGACAGTGGAAACAGTGTCAGAATTTATTTTTTGGGGATCCAAAATCACTGCAGATGGTGACTGCAGCCACGAAATTAAAAGACGCTTACTCCTTGGAGGGAAAGTTATGACCAACCTAGATAGCATATTAAAAAGCAGAGACATTACTTTGCCAACAAAGGTCTGTCTGGTCAAGGCTATGGTTTTTCCAGTGGTCATGTGTGGATGTGAGAGTTGGACTGTGAAGAAAGCTGAGCGCCGAAAAATTGATGCTTTTGAACTGTGGTGTTGGAGAAGACTCTTGAGAGTCCCTTGGACTGCAAGGAGATCCAACCAGTCCATCCTAAAGGAGATCAGTCCTGGGTGTTCATTGGAAGGACTGATGCTGAAGCTGGAACTCCAGTACTTTGGCCACCTCATGCAAAGAGTTGACTCATTGGAAAAGACCCTGATGCTGGGAGAGATTGGGGGCAGGAGGAGAAGGAGACGACAGAGAATGACATGGCTGGCTGGCATCACCGACTCGATGGGCATGAGTTTGAGTCAACTCCGGGAGTTGGTGATGGACAGGGAGGCCTGGCATGCTGTGATTCATGGGGTCGCAAAGAGTCGGGCATGACTGAGCAACTGAACTCAGCTGAACTGAACTGAATATCTTTGTAGATCTTATATAATTTTTTTCTAAAGAATGTATAGCAATTATAATAATCATATTTTATCTCATCTCGTTTACCATCCCCAGGATCCCTGACAACTATTAGGAAAGTTGTTTCTTATCCATGTATTTAAACACTCAAATTAATCTGAACTTCACAGTTTTCTAGAACATAATTATTGTAGAACTTACTTATTTTAAAGATGATTTTGTATTTATTATTTAGCATTTAAAACAGTTTAGTCTTCCCAAGTAGCTTGGTAGTAAAGAATCTGCCTGATAAGTAGGATACATGGGTTCGATCCTTGGATCAAAAAAATCACCTGTAGTAGGAAATGGCAACCCACTCCGGTATTCCTGCCTGGAGAATCCCACGGACAGAGAAATCTGGTGGGCTACAGTCCATAGCATCACAAAAGATTTGGACACAGCTTAAAGTCTAAAACAACAACAATTTAGAACATACTAAATACTTGGATGGTTATATAAATTGTGAGATGGGGATATTAGTTACAATTCTATTGCTAATTATCCACTAGACTTTGGGCAAATGATATATCTTCTCTGAATCCATTTGGCTTCCTATGTAAAATGTAGAAAATAACACACACACACACACACACACACACACACACACACACACGGCCATCATTTCTTTATTATGTACCATGTACTAAGCGCCTTAGAAACATCATGGTTCCCAATCCTCAGAACAACTGAGAACAAGTTTTCCCATTATACAGATGTAGTAGACAAAGTTTCAGAGAGTTTACATAACCTTCCCAAGCTCATATAACTACTAAGTGATGGACCAGAATCCCAGTTTAGATACTTTGACTTCTGCACCTGCTCATTTAACTTCTGTATTATCTTACCACCACATGGAAGGACATTTTCATTTCCAAATTTCTATAACTAATTGTTTTATAATCATCCCATTCTCCAAGGGATGTTCCTGACTTAGGGATCAAACCCAAGACTCCCACATTGCAGGCAGATTCTTTACTATCTGAGCTATCAGGGAAGCTCCATAACTATCCCCAACCTGTGGTAATTTATGAACAGCATAACTAGGGGAAATATGACTTCTTATTAAGGAAGATGGCACTTGGGAATTTTGCAACCAGATAGGTTCAAATGCTAGCTTAGCACCAAACCAGTTGAATTTTAAAAGAAATTTCTTTAATTCCTAGAAGATTTAGGCTCCTAACTTTTGCAAATATATATATATATATATATATATATATATATATATATATATATATTTCTTACATTCAAAGCTTAGCATGAGGATTCAGAATATCTTATATGAAATGTTGGGTGCATATTAGAAGCTTAGTAAGTGCTATTGTTATTAATAAAAAAAATTGAAAAGTGAAAAGTGAGTGTTAATCACTCAGTCCTAATCCGACTCTGTGACCCCACAGAATGTAGCCTGCCAGGCTCCTCTGTCCATGGAATTCTCCAGGCAAGAATGTTGGAATAGGTTGCTACCCCCTCTTCAGGGAATCTTGCCTACCCAGGAATTGAACTCAGGTCTCCTGCATTGCAGACAGATTCTTTACTATCTGAACCACCAGGAAAGCCCATTACTAATAGATTTTGCCAATTGGTTAGATTTAAATTGGTTTAAAATATTTCAAGTACTGAAATTTGTAAAAATTCAGTCATTAAATTTGTAAAAATAAGTACTGTTAAACTGAAAGGAGCATTATATATATATACAATGTCAAATATATATAATATTTATATTTATACAAAATGCATATGTACATATATATTTATAAAGGAATTTATTCCTTTATAATTATTATAAAATTATTTTAAAATTTCATCAAATTACACAAAAGAACATATATTAGTTGAGATTAACAGTTTCAATAATTTTAATTATCTCCTTAATATTTTAAATATTTGATTCAATAATTTACCTTAAAATCTTTTAAAGCACTATGAAACAAACTACATTTTTTTCCTTTTGCTACATTTTAAGTTTATAACAATAAAGTAGTCTTAAAATGAAGTGCTCTATAAGACTTGCCAAAATAATTAAGTCTGTGTAGGTTACAAAAAATTGGTCCTGAAGCTATTGGTTTTAACAGCTAATTAAGTCGTGAATGACAGTTTATGATAGATGTTTGTGAAAATATAAGAGGCAAAGATGCACCACAATTAGCCTGCAAAAAAAAAACCTCTCTTTGTTTTAGAGAAATAGCTCTGATGAAAACATAGAAGGAAGAAATTTAATGCTATGAAGATATGGGCAAAGGCCTTAGCAGGCAAAAAGCAAACTAAAGTAGTATTCATTTAAGAGGTAAGTTTGAAGAAATAACTTATATTAATGTGACCAAAAGGGATCATAGTTTCACTAACTGCATTAAACCTCCCTTTTAATATGTTTACCAATAATTGCATTTCTTTGTTTGTAATATCTTTTAAATTCTTACTTCAATAGGATATAAATTAATTTCATGTTGTATGTATTTTAAGAGGACAATCAGATGGCAGTATAATAACTCAAGTGGCCCTCCCTAGAGATAAACACTATAAAAACAGTTTATTAACTTTACCAAAAATTTAATATACTTTTATAAAATGGATTGTCTTGCCTGAAAAAAATATTGTTTTGCTCACTTTATCAATTTGTCTGGAGTTCTGTTTGCATCCATATCTATAGCTTACCCTATGAACTTTTATTTTAAACATAGTTGACATACAATATTATATTAGTTTCAAGTATACAACATAGTGATTTGATATTTACATACATTACAGAGATCTCACCATAAATCTAGTCATCGTATTCCCAAAGGTATTAAGATATTATTAAACATATTCCTTACGATGTATATTACACCTCCCTGACTTGCTTTTTTATAAATATGTTTGTACCTCTCAAGTCTCTTTACACATTTACTCCTCCCAAATAAATCTATCTCCTCTGGCAATCACATGTTTATTCTGTGTATCTATAAATGTTTTTTGTTTGTTTTGTTTTATGTTTGTGCATTTGGCTTTTTGTTTGTTTAGACTCTACATACAAGTGAAATTCTATAGTATTTGTAGTTCTTTGACATCTCACATAGCATAATTCCTTTAACATCCATTCACATTCTTACAAATGGCAAAACTTCACTTATCTTTATGGCTGAGTAATAGTCCATTGTGTGTGCACAGTACTATCCAAGTCAACCCATGTTACTCAGTGTTACTCACATGATTGAATTTCATTAATTTTTAAGGATGAGTAATATTCCATTATGTGCATATGTACATCCCATAATTTTTATCCACTCATTTATCAGCGAATACTTGCTCCATGTCGAAGCTACTGTAAATAATGTTCTAATGAACACTGTGGTCCATATGTCTTTTTGAATTACTGTTTTTATTTCTTGTGTGCTATGCTTAGTTGCTCAGTCATGTCTGACTCTTTGCGACCCCACAGACTGTAGCCTGCCAGCCTCCTCTGTCCGTGGGGATTCTCCAAGTAAAAATACTGAAGTGGGTTGCCATGCCCTTCTCGAGGGGATCTTCCCAACCTAGGGATCAAACCCAGGTTTCGTGTGTTGCAGGCATATTATTTACCATCTGAGCCACCAGGGAAGCCCTTATTTCTGGTAAATATCCAGTAATGAAATTGCTAGATCTATAGTAGTTCTATTTTTTTAATATTTTGAATAAGCTCCATTTTGTCTTCCATAGTGATTATACCAATTTGTTTCAACTAACAATGTATGAAGGTTCCTTTCTTCTACATTCTTACAGTCACTCTGTTATCTTTTTGATGATAGCCATTCTGACAGGTATACAATGGTTTTTAGTGAGCTTGATTTGCATCTAACTGATGATTAGTGACATTGAACACATGTCCATGTGTGTGTTGGCTATTTGTCTCTTTTGGAAATATGTCTACTGAGATTCTCTGCCAGTTTTTAATAGTACTTTTTATGTTGAGTTGTATAAGTTCTTTATAAATTTTGAATGTTAACTCCTTACCAAATATATTGTTTTCAGATATCTTCTCCCATTCATTGGGATGCTTTTCCATTTTGTTGATGAGCTTCTTCACTGTGTAAAGTTATTTTTAGTTGGGACTTCTTTCTCAAGATTGCCTTGCTAACTGAGAGTTTTTGTGGTTCTTTTAAAAAAAGTTAGAATTATATGTTCTAGTCCTGTGAAAAATAGCATTGGTATTTTGATAGGGATCACACTGACTATGTATTTGAAGTTTGCACCTACAATATTTTAGGTTATGATTTTTCATAGTCTAGTCAATGTGGTCCCATATGAATTCTAGATAAGAAATTCCCATCAACTCTGATCAATGATGATATACTCTTCAATTTTGCAGTGCTGGTATCAATTTACTCTGTTAAAAAAATATTTTTCAGTGGTTTTTTTTCATGGATAAAGAGGGCAAAGTCAGGGTGAACTGTTTGCTTAATCCTATGTTTAATCCTTCACCCCATTTATAATTTGACAGATGCATTCAAACTGAATGAAAACTCTTTCAGAATGACAGCTACATTTTCAGTAAGCACCTCAACTACTATCTGAAATCTTTAGCAAGTAAATGTTTATAAAGACTAGAAATATTAGCAATAAATAAGAATCAGATTTTGAGATAATCCTTAATCACATCATCTCCACCATATCTTTAATAACAACATATTGTCCTGACAATATAATGCATTAATCAATTTTCCTTTTCACAAAGTGAAGACTTCTATCACTACTTTCAATTATTTTTGTTAAAATGTTATACAAAATGAGTTTATTGAAAGTAGAAAGCATGTAAATCTTTTTGCCTCAAGTGTGTAAACTGTGGATGTTTAAAAGCATCACAAGGGATTCACATGTATCCACGGTAGAACTTAGCTGTTTTTAAAAATTGATTCTAATGCTAAGCTTAAGGAAGAAAAAACAGTTTTAAAAATATTTCAACCTCCTTCTTCAAATTCTCATTTTTTATTAAGGACTTATAGACTTGCAGAATTAGGCTTCACTTTGGATGCTGAAAGCCATAAAAGAATATTGAAACATACAACAATAAAAGGAAGACCAATAATCTACAAAATTATAATTTTTGTTGAGTCCAAATAAAAGCTGGGATTCCAAGGAAACATGAAAACAAATCAGAGTGGCAGTCCTCCTCCAGTAAAAACAAGGCACATGAATTGTACCTTTGCCAGAATATAAGGAGGCAGAGGTAACTGTCATAAAACTAGTATTTTTAAAAAGCTAAAATGGTAAAAAAAAATAATTAAAACCACATGTGAATTAATGTGAGAGTTAAGAATTATTGGGAAAACTTTATACAATAGATTCCTGTCACTGAGTTCATAAGAGAAAAACTGAAGCCAGAGTAAGAGAACTGAGAGAGTCCTGTGTGTCTCACAGACATAAAACCCAACCTGTTCACTGGACTTTCCTCCATACAAAGGAAACCCCTTAAACCACTGGGGAAGGGGAAGGAGACTGTCTCATTCCTAGAAGCAAGATAAAGATCCTCTGCCTGTGAGGGAGGTATAGAAAGAAAAAGTCATCTGCCCCTAGAAAAAGGGCAGGAAAACTTCCCTTCACCAAAAGTAAGGTGAACAGCAGAGAGAAACTGTCATGGGGGGAGGAATAGAAGTCATGTGATTCAGAGAGTGGAGAGAGAAACACCCTTGGTCCCACCACAAGTTTGCTACTTGAAAGAAGTAGCATTAGTCCAGCACTTGGAGAAGGGTAAGAAATTACTGCCAACAGTCCAAAACAAAGGTACAGTGACACTCAGGGAAAAGTTGGAGCAAAGCTATTTGCCCCTAGAGAGTATACAATAAAGCTGCTTGGACCCAGAATTCTGGATTGATTTAAACAAAGGAAGAAACAAAACAAAAATAACACAGAAATTTGTCACTCCAGGATAAGGAGCAAAAGATTATCTCCTGCCCAAGACTCCTTATAGTTTTATGGCAGATACTGATTGACAAGGGAGGAGATGCATTGAAAGTTCCATCTCCAGAGCTCAGAACCACAGAATCTAAGACCACCGGCCAGACCAAGGGAATGGAGAAGCCCTCTTCCATCCATCATGAGCCTTCCACTTAAAAACAGATCATGACAGTCTACCATCAAAAAGAGGGCAAGAGTGTGGAGAGAGACCCCTCAATGAAGCAGCTATGCAAGAAGTACTGGAAGCTGAAGAATGAGCAGGCACAATCTAGGGTGCTCACGAAGCACAACGCAGTATCAACTCATTGCTGGAAGAATCTGAAATGTTTGGTTTACCAAAGGCAACTGTGATAGGAACAACATCCAAATGCAGCCCAGTGACTGAACAGACTGGCCAAACTCTTCACACTAACACACTGACAGAGAAATGTGCTTAATACTCCTGGATAATTTTTACTTATTTAAGTCTCTAAGGTTTTCCTACATATACTATTTAAAATTCAAAGACTAATTATGAGACAGACAGAAAGCAAGAGAAGACAAACAACCTATTGAGATCAACTGGTCAACCAAAGAGGCAAAGCTGTAGATAGAATCAGACCTTAAGATGACCTTGATACGGAGACCTTCAGATTTAGACAGTGAGTTATCAACATGCACCTATCAGTGACTCAAATGGAAAAAAAAAAAAAAAAAGATAATATCATGTGCTGGAGAGAAGGCAGAACAATTGGAACTCTCCTCCCTTGATGTTGAGAAACCAAAACAACCCCGCAACTTTGAAAAACATTTTGAACAGATCGAGGAGTTTGACAGTTTCTTATAAAGTTATACATACAATTCTTGTATTAGCATGCAATTCACTTTCAGAAAAGAAAACACATGTGTATATAATGTACTGTATACAAATGTTTGTAAAAGCTTTCTTCAAAATTGACCAGACTTGAAACAACCCAATTGAAAATTAACTTGGAAAGGAATAAAAGTTTTGTGGTGCACCCATTCAGTAAAATACAACCTTATATGAAAAGAGTGAATGTCTGATACACTCAGCAACATGACAAAAAAAAAAAACTTAAAAACATTATCTAAGTAAAGTGAACCAAACTCAAAGGCTATACATTTTATGATTACAAGTTTGACATTTCAGAAAAATAAATCAAATCAGAATAGAAATCAGATCAGCGGTTTTAAGAAACTAAGGGAACTTTCTTGGGTGATGGAACTATTTCAACTTGATCCTGGTGGTGGTTACTTAACTGAATACATCAAACTGTTTACTTAAAAAAGGTGAATTTTGCCATATATAAATTATGTTGCAATGAACCTGATTTTTTTTTTGAACCTGATTTTTAAAATGCAAGAGTTTATCAAAGGAAAACTGTAAGTGTTTAGAGTAAAATTTGCAGCCATTTTTGGACCTAACAAATTACCAGTTAATTCAGCCATCTGGTTAGTAAAAAAGAAATAAAAAAATAATTAAAGAGTTTTGTCTACATGATACCAGATAACAACTATTATATGGAAGTGTGTTTTCTTTTCTGAAAGTGAATTGCATGCTAATACAAGAATTGTATGTATAACTTTATAAGAAACTGTCAAACTCCTCAATCTGTTCAAAATGTTTTTCAAAGTTGTGGGGCCATTTAATCTAAGATTTTTGCATTTAAATGTATCTGGCAAAGGTTGCCTTAAAATCAATCTGTGATGGAACAGGTATGGGACGTATATACTACTGGCCAAGTACCATAGGTTCCCTCAGCTAGGGCACAGTTTCCATAACTCAGTTGTTCAAATAATGTTCATGATTCACAAATCATGACTGGTATCTCCAAAAGTAACATAATTTTCTTTGGGTCATGAGTTAAAACAGTATAAGCAATGGGACCTGATTAACACAAATAGTTGTAGGATTTGTGATACATAGCAAATTAGCAATTTTTCCATCCAATTTGAGAGCTAGTGCCAATCTGAAACTAAAAATAATTCTAATTTTTACATACAACTTTATATATTTTGTCATTCTGAAGAATTTGTACAGAAAATTAAGTCAGATGATACTGTTCACTGAAATGCAAAATTTTAGAAAATATGTCAAATTTGGTTTTCCTTACAATTACAAATATAGGCAAAAGTGACATCTGAATTGTTACAATTTGGAGGAAAGGATAAGAGGGTGAGAGATTGCTCTCTTTGCTCTCTCACCTTTATCCAGTGACGGGACCATCTTGAGATTCTTGAGAGATATTTGTGTGTACTTTCATGTTATTATTTATACTTATTAACTTGTAAAGACAAATCTAAGCCTTGCAAAATCAGTATTAAAGTTTAAAAGAATTAAACTGATATTAAAACCTGATTTAAAAAACTAGGAGGATAAACACAAGTGGAAATACTATTTGTTTTCACCTATAAGTGAATTTTCAAAATAGTCTTACTGTTGTTTTTCTTATATTTCTTTTTCAGGTGTCATTTGGACTACTGCCTAATGACTATTAGAACATCCTGCAACTTGGCTGATCACTGTTGCAGAATTAGGAGTAATAGTAATCCACTGTAACATTTGTAATGGGATGTTAAAACTTTGATTAGAAGTCAAAAGGACTTTAAAAAAATCAGAGTGACTAAGAGGGGGAAAGTCCTCATATTTTACAATCAACTAGATCACAATTGTTTCCATAACTCTTAAACACCTCAACCAGATGAATGGTGTAATGCAGCAGTCCCCAATCTTTTTGGCACCAGGGACTATTTTCATGGAAGACAATTTTTCCATGGGTCAGGGGTGTGGGGACGGTTTCGGGATGAATCGAGCACATAACTTTTATCGTGCACTTTATTTCTGATTATTACATCAGCCCCACCTCAGATCATCAGGTATTAGATCCCAGAGGTTGGAGATCCCTGATGTAAAGGGAGAATTTAAGGAGATTTCTTTGGAGAGAGATACTGCCATTCTATTATTCTCTAATCCCTATCCTTTAATCCCCCAAGGTGCTAGGAAAGAGAGAATGGAAGGGTGCTTCTTACCTCAACTCTTAGAGATGGGGCTTTGCCTTGGGTATCTAAGAGATCTTCGAATTCTCGGTTTTTTCCAAATGTGCAAAACTCACACCTGAGTAAGTCTCACATCTGACAAAGCTAAAGTAGACTGGTGGCGGAATACTTAGTAGGGGTTGATTTGCTCTATTTGAACTCCCAGATTGAGGCAGAGTTTACAGATCATCTGGGGGGCCATATGTGGATCACAAAAGGGAGTGTGTTACCTTAGGGATGTTCGCAATCTGGTTGGTTACAGGGACTCAAACAATAAGAAGATGCACAGGGCCTGGTTGTTCACGGACGCAGAGTCACATGCATAGAGTTTCATGCACCTTGGCCAAGGGAAATGTAATTAGAGAGATCCAGCAGAACATCTCCAAAAAGCCTGCATGTGTACGCACAGACACATACATTTACATGCCCTAACAGTGACTTTTAAAGACGTGACTGGTTCAGGGAGAGGTCAATTGATAATATAACTAGATCAGATAGGTCCTTTGCTCTCTCCTTGTCATCCCTAACCAATCTTATTCTCTCACCTCTTCCTATCAACGCTGAGAAGTGACTGGGCATTGGAAACTCACTAGCAAGCTAGGAGGCATGGCAAGAAAAAGAAATGCATGGCACGGAAAGGATGAACCAAACATACCTTTCTTTCCTTTTCTCTGGCCAGAAAACATATGAGTGGGAAGCAGGGAAGATTTGATGATGCATTGAATTTTCGGATGGTAAAGAATCTGTCTGCAATGCAGGAGACCCAGATTCCACCCCTGGGTTGGGAACCCCTGGAGAAGGAAATCACAACCCACTCCAGTATTCTTGCCTAGAGAATTGCATGGACAGAGGAGCCTGGTGGGCTACAGTTAGTGAGATTGAAGAGTCAGATAGAACTGAGCAACTAACACTTTCCCTTTCATATATGTGTATATGTTGGAGTGAGCTTGCTAATTACCAAACTGAGGCTGTGCTTCTAACTTAACATGACTGAGAGATCTGGCTGTTGCAGAAAGGACTGAGATTTGACCAAGTTTTTTCTATAGGGTATGAATATTCACTCTACTGAATACATTTTAATAGTCAATGAAAGGCAAAAATAAAATTATGCTTTAGATAGGTTAGAGTCACATTATTTGACCTATTTGTTATATAGACAATGACTATTATCACTCCCTTAAAATCCTCCCAAAAAGACTAGTTTCAAGGGAACTTGCTCAGCCGGTATTGTGGTATTAACTGCCACCACAATTTGAGCTAGCATATCCATTTTAGAGAACTCATAGTAAAGTCTGCCAAGACTAATTTATCAAATTTTTATTTTTCATCAGAAATTTGTATTAACCTAAGCAAAAGTACAATTATAGTCAATGATTATAATACCAGTCCTAGGTTAACAGAGGATTCTCAAGTGGTTTCTGAAGTAATAAAGATTATTAAATGCTAAGAATAATTAAGCAACTAGGTTGAATGTATTTCTTTTAATTCATGCTGAAACTTGAAATTTATTTAACACGTGCAAAAAGTTCTACTGATCATAATTTTAATGCAACAATCATATTTGTAATAATATTTCATTGGTACTTTGGAGATTATGAAGTATTTCATGTTTTATCTTTTCATAGTGGACTTCACAGAAACTTCTAAGTGTATTCTTATCTTATGTGTGTGTATGTGTGTATGTGTGTGTGGTAAGCTCTTTATCCATGCTTGTGCATATGTATATATTCCTGTGTTGGGTAGAAACAAAGGGAAAGATGTTTTCGATGTTTACAGTAACCTATTAACCACATGGCCAATTCTATTTTTTTATGAATTAATATATTTTAGAACCTAGATTTCACATCATGCCAACTTTTCAGGGAAAAAAAAAAAGACATTTATTGGCTTAAAGTTTTTTTTTTTTTTCCAAATATCTCATACACTTCATGAGAAACATCAATAACTATGAGAAATATACAAACTAAACATGAATTGAACCAAAGTTTTCAGGACTCGCATCTCCAGCAAACTCTGG
Organism: Cervus canadensis; assembly: GCF_019320065.1. Taxonomy (NCBI): domain Eukaryota; kingdom Metazoa; phylum Chordata; class Mammalia; order Artiodactyla; family Cervidae; genus Cervus; species Cervus canadensis. The sequence goes on from NC_057400.1 coordinate 21,818,280, forward strand.
GAAAACATCTTATTGATAATCAACAAGAGTCAGTGTGTGCAAACAGGCTATAACCTTGCTACTCAGCAGGACAACAATATCCATTAGATTCTCAAGAGTTGCAAATGCTTGCAAATCTCCACTTCACAGTTTTAATTAGGAAATGTCTCATGGCTGACAAATGTATTCATTATTTCCTTTAATGGTTGGTCAGAGTCTACATCTCCCAGAGTCTTTAAAGCTCTTCTTTATGAAAAAGTTGGAGTTAACGACAGGAAAATGAGACTGATACTCACCTGCAATCTAATAGCAGAGAATAAAGGCTTGTTCTTAATTTTAAAATGTTTCACAAGGCATAATGACTATGTTACGTTCAAGGGAACTCTCTAACTTTCATAATTTATTGATGATATCTCACCATGTTTATTTCATCAACTATAACACTCAATCTTAATGAGACACTTGAAATTCCTAAAGATTTATATAATGGTAAAGTTCATTGGAATCCAAGAACAAATGGTGATCTCCAGAAACAAAAATTATATTCTTACTCTCAGGTAGGTTTCATTTGAAGACAGATCACATCCTATAATCTGTTTTGAGTGGCTCCCCTAGTACTGGTTAGAATAGAGGCCTGGGAATAGTTTTAGAGTTCTGAAGTGTGTCTTAAGTTGGTGGTTGTGTGTATCTGTGAGTGTGTGTGTGGTGGCAGTTGTGGTAGCAGGTAAGTATTACAATGATGGAGTATCAATTAATAACTTATGGCTCAGGTATAATATCATATATTTCAATACAAATCTGGAGGAACTGTTGGATTCTAGAACACTCCAGGGTAGTATGGAGACACTGGAGATGAGACTGGGTGAAGAATACAGTTTAACCCTTAAGATGCTAGACAAACAATCACAAAAAATCACATAAACACACCCCTTGATACTTTGATTGTATGCCAACAGATTTAAACACATCAATTGGAAGATGTTTTGCCAGAGAGACTGTCTCCTCTTCCTCATGGCTACATTTCTACTCCTATCAAAAAAGAAAGCCTATCTTACATGCTGCCCAAAATTATTCACTGTTCTCTAACTTCATGGATCCTGTCTTCAGTTAAAGGAAGACTCTGAGGTGTGGAGATGTCTACTCACTCCAGATCTCAATCAAGTAGAATCTACCTTAAGAAGTATTAATATGTGAGGTCAGAATAGCAAAGTGCTAAAAGCATAGACTTTGCATTAGTTCCTGTGGCTATTATTACAAATTAACACAAACTTGGTGACCTCAAGGCTACAGTTTAATTATGGGATCTATTGAAACTACAGTTTTTCTGTTGTAGCTGCAGGCATTAATAACTTTCAAACTCAGGAAAAAGGTTTTGAGTGGTTTTTTTTTTTAATACTTTAAAGATATGAAACAATTGTGAAAGATTCATTTAACATGCCTTCTATTTGGATATGTGTATCCAGTAGAATTAATTTATATAGCTTAAAAACAAGTACTGCACTAATAGAGTACATGCAATTATAAATTGAATACTAAGTCATCATTTTCATATTTTTCCCTTTCTGCTGGAAATTCTAGTTCATTCTGCCATGAAAAATGAATCTTGGACAAGACATCTAAGAAGATAAACATTAAGTCAGTCTTATAAAGAACATCTGTCTTATTCTGTTAGAGAAAGTAACGATTATATCTACAAGAATTGTTACCAAGGCTATTGCCCGGGAATCATACCCCAGGCCCACCCTCCCGGTGCATGTGTGCTAAGCCCCTTCAGTCATGTCTGCCTCTTTGTGACCCTGTGGACTGTAACCCACCAGGCTCCTCTGTCCATGGGATTCTCCAGGAAAGACTACTGGGGTGGGTTGCCATGCCATCTCCCAGGGGATGTTCCCAACCTATGGAACCAACCCATATCTCTCATATCTCCTGCATTAGCAGGCAGGTTCTTTACCACTAGCTCCACCTGGGAAGCCTTCCCTCCAGGTAACTTTGCAGAAAATCACAACTAACCATACCCTCTAGTTGTTCACAGCACAGAAACATGAGTCTCACTCTAAGAAAACTGTTGCAAATTGGTTCAACTTCAAAAATAAGACAAATGTCACCCTGCATCTCATTACCATCTTGTATTTGTAACACCCCTGTCTGTCTGTCCATGATGATGTGAGCCGCTTCCTGCCTAGAGAGACCAGAGGACCATTCAAGGATAGAAAAGAGGTAACACCCTAGTTCCAGGAAGAACCTGCCTATTCCCACAAAACCAGTACATATGCTTCCCCCTCATTAGCCTTACCCTTAAAATCTTGCCTTAATTGTCCCCTGGGTGAGCTCACACCTGGTACTCTGTGACAACCTAAGAGGAGGGGGATGGGGTGGGAGGTGGGAAGGAGGTGCCGGAGGGAGGGGGCAAACACATACCTACGCCTGGTTGATGTTGAAATACAGCAAAAACCAACACAATATTGTAAAACAATTATCCTCCAATTAAAAATAATTAGTTGTTAAAAGCCTCTTGGGCAAGAAGTTGATTTGTGATTAACGTCCTATCTCTCCATTCTCTGGTCATTGAATAACGAGTGTGTCGCTTCAATCTCAGCTTCAGTTCCATTTTGACTGTGCAGATCCAACTGGGAGAAGAACCCTCCCCACTGAAGCAGTGGGCTGGGCTGGGCTCTGTGGTTCAAGTGAGGGTTCATAAGACCTAACTCGGTAACAGAATGGCTGTAATGGACCGACTCTTTTGGTAACAGTCTGACTCTTTATAACCCCATGGACTGTACAGTCCATGGAATTCTCCAGGCCAGAATACTGGAGTCGGTATCCATTCCCTTCTTCAGGGGATCTCCAGGCCAGAATACTGGAGTGGGTAGCCATTCCTTTCTCCAGGGGATCTTCCCAATCCAGGAATCAAACCCAGGTCTCCCACATTGCAGGTGGATTTTTTACCAGCTGAGCCACAGGGGAAGCCCAAAGAATGACTAATCTCAATTATCTGTCCATTTCATCTACTTTTGCTTCCTGTTGATATCTTCTTTTATTTTTTTAGAGCATGTATTATTATTTTGTTCATTTATGTGTTTATTTAATATCTATTTTTCACCACTTGGATGTCAACTAAATATGAAGCTTCAAGCTATTTACTGCAGCATTCCCATCACCTAAAATAGCACCTGGTTCAGAGAAGGCAGTCAATGAATATTTATTGACCAGACAAATAAAATGAGTAATTAACCAAAAGAGATAAAGAGTATAAATGTTACCAGAATTTGGCAAAAATAATGAAGAGTAAAACAAAATAAAGACTGGTAAATATTTTGTCCTTATAGAAGTCTTTTTTTTTTTAATCACTAATATGTCTTCATTTCGTAGATATTTTCCATAATTATTAAAATATATGCAAATACCTCAAATGGATAATTTTTGCTTTCTTACTTATTTAACTATGTACTGCTTTAATTCACAATATTATACAAAGACTATAAGATACAGCATATTTAGGTAGTTTTCAATAAAACTAAGAGAAAAACAAAATCCAAAAAATGGATAAAGATACATATTTTCCTTGAAGTGCTGTTTTTTTTTTTTTCTTATATGCAAAGAATCTGAGCTTGTAGAGGATATGACCAAGATATTTATGTTTGATGTAAAATCAGCAAAATCATGAAGCCTAGTACTTCAAACTGTACAAATTTGTCTAAGACTCCGAATTTCTACTAAGTTTACAAAATCATTTGTCAAACCAAGCATTAGTTCTCAGTCTTCAGGTTAGTTGGTAGACAATCTAATTAAATAAGTGAACACATACAAAACTTAACTTTTCTGATCCCAAGAATCACAAATTGTCATTTGCCAAATGTAAGCTCTGTTCTGACATGCTAGTCTTGTATCATAATGTCTATCATTATTCTCCTTACTGATAAGAAATAATATAAACTAACAAAAATGATATTAAGCTGTACCTTCTCTAGGATTATCAAAATGCTAAATATATATTCAGGTATGACAATCAACAAAATGTTTTTATAACCTTCCTGCTGCCAAAGCAACATTGTACAGAACAAGCCTGGCAGTCAAACAGCTATTTCAGTTGACCTCTGTTGCTATGGTAGAATATACAAAACCCCAATGTCACTGAGAAGATATGGTTATCAAAGTTAGAGTTGTTAGCTGGAACATTCATTCACAGCACAGGAACTGACACTTTTTGAAAAGAAACCAAGAATCCTCTATATTACATTTCAGTCCCTCTTAAAAATGTCTAGGTCAAAATGAGAGCAATCCAAATGCATGTACTTCGAATATGTAAGTTCATTGTCCTTGTAAAATTGTCAAGTTCCTATTATCTGTTATTGCATTTCAGAGAAAAGTAGGCTGACAGCCTCTGCCTCGTTCAATTCAGAGTAAAAATCTTAACTCTAATTAGACACTCTTTGGGTGTTTAAGTCATGGTAAGTTTATATTGCCTTAATCAGTAAACTATAAAAAAAGACAAAAACAAGGATATTCTTCATTTTAGCACTTCATCTGTCACTTGCAGAAGGTATACCTTTTATCATTAAAGGTTTGGGTTAACGTGAACATGCAATGAATGAATCATCATCTTAGGCTGCCCCCAATTCCCCTACAAGACAGAAGAGAGCACCATTCATTACTACTCATGCTGTAAATAATTAGTCCATTTCTCTACTTTCATTTTCTCTTCTTCCACTATCTGATTCACTCTACACAACTACCAGACTGAGTCTCCAAAATATCTTTTCATTAACATTATTCTTTGGCTAAACATTATTTCTTCTTACCCCTTCAGGATTCGAACCAAGCCCTTTCACCTCACCTTTAAGGCTTCTGATTTCATCACCTTTTGGGATCCACAACTGCTCTGTCATCATTACCTGTAAATTAAACCTACAGTAGTGACCTATTTCATGTTCCTCTCACCCTCTTTGTTGAGTATGTTTTTTGGTGTTTTGTTTTGTTTTCTCATGGAATTCCTGACGCTGAAGTATCCTCCACTTCCCTTTGACATTCTTCCATTATTTTTTTATTATTTTATTATTTTTTTTTTATTAGTTGGAGGCTAATTACTTCACAACATTTCAGTGGGTTTTGTCATACATTGATATGAATCACCCATAGAGTTACACGTATTCCCCATCCCGATCCCCTCTCCCACCTCCCTCTCCACCCAATTCCTCTGGGTCTAATCTCTAGATCAAATACCACTTTCTTCACAAAAACGTTCTCTGAGAATCCCCACATAAAGACAACTCTGGGACTTCCCCCACGGTCCAGTGGTTAAGAATGAGCCTTGCAATGCAGGGGATGCAAGTTTGATCCCCGGTGAAGGACTATGATCCCACATGCCGAGAAGGAACTAAGACAGTGAGCTGCAACTACTGAGTCTGCATGTCTCTGTGCCACAACTAGAGAGTCCTGTGTGCACCGCAGTGAAAGATCTCATATGTTCCATAAAGATTCCATGGGCCACAACTAAGACCAAATGCAGCCAAATAAAAAAATAAATACATTAAAAAAAATCTTAAAAAAAAGATATTTCTTACTTCCTGTGTATTCTTATTACAAATAAATTTTCCATTAATCATGCATCTCTTTGGGCCAGCTCTGAATTTGTTAAATTAAATGCTATAAAGTCCTTATATTTTGGAGATGCTTATATTATCTCCAAAGGTATATTATGAACTCCTTGAAGACAGTAGCCATTTCTTAACATTTGTTTTATCTCCTCTGAGAGCTAGTGCAGTGTCCTTCATATAATAAGCATATGATTAATGTCCTTAAATCAAGCAGTTTTTAAATATTTGAGAAGTAAGCAAACTGTATATGTGAGGAAACTGAGGTCCAGAATCATTAGCAACATGCCTAAAGGTAACCAGCTGTCAAAGATACAGTGTGCCTGATTATTACAGATGTTTTCTACTCATACAAAAGTTATATAATTTTGTTAATTGATTGGTTGTTCTAAGCCAAGCAATTTATGAAACACTGATTTTAATAAAGTATATGCATATATACTTACATATGTAATAACATATGTATTTATAATAAAAATAGATATAAACAAAATTTCTCTGCAGATAATTGGACATTTGATTCCAGAGTAACTCTAAAGAAATCAATATGCAATGTCTTATAAAATAAAAAACAATATGCAAGAATTGTGATGATAATGTGGACATTGATATTTTTAATGTACTTTGAGCAACATGACCAATATCCTAGTAAGAACCGAGTATTAAAGAGTCTCTGATGTCCTGTTCAATCTTAAGTTCTACTGTACAGCACTGTAAAACATAAGTGTAAATCTACATTTCCCATGAAGGTGGATATATTGCTCAATTTAATTCCCATAATATTTAAAGCATAGAAAACAATTGCAATTCTATTTTACAATGAAAGTTTTAAGAAGCTGGTATGTGGATAAAGCATAGAAATATTGTTACTAAAGAAAATGAAATTAACAAATATTTTAAAATCAATAGTCACTTGGGTTCTTCTTAAATTTAGCTTGACAGACATTAGATTTATCCTTTTAAAATGCTTTGTCTGTGGGCCGTCTGAAATCTGTGTTACACATTGTCACTTACCATCTTTCAGGATGGTTTCTCGCTCTGTGCCATCTATTTTCTGCCGGCCAATTAGGAAACTGGTGGTGTCAGCAAAGTAGATATAACTGGTTTCTGCATGAAAATCTAAAGCACGTGGGTTTACCAGATTCTCTATGGGGATCATGTATTCATCAGCTATTTTGGTATTCAAGTCCATTCCTCTAACAATTCCTGGGCGTCCTTTCCCATAAAAGAGGAACAACTCATTCTTTGGTCCTGCAGAAGAAAGATTACAAACATAAACAACTGATGCTGCCTAATCTTCTTTACAATGCATAATGCCACTGTTTAATTAACTGGCACAATTAGTGGTTTTTAAATTCAATACCAAAAATTAAACCCTAAAATATGCCAAATGTATCTTGATGCAAGAAGGCCAGCTAATTGTATTACTTTAATTTAAACAGAAATTGCAGGTTATATTAAGTTAATTATTCTTTTGTCTGTAACTGTCTATGTAGCAAAAACATGATAAATAATTGGATAACTTGTAACTGTAAAATGGACATTTATTGAAACATCCAGCACATTTAATTTTACAACTCATTACAATCTATCTAACACATCTGTAGATACTAACTGTAGCATTCATTATGTTTGACAATGTTGAAAACTTCAGAATATTTAAAACACGCCCCCTACTCGGAATTTGCATTGCAGACTGACAAGGGAAGCAAAAATAATCACACAATATCACATAACTTGCACTGAATATATTAGTTTGTATGAACACGTGATTTATTTCTTTAGGAAATGAAATCAAATGCAGTTACAGCATCACTTCTTTTTCCATATCTTAATTAAAACTTTAGAGGTTAATGCTGTCTGCCAGTAACTGACATACAACACAGCCTTTATCAAAACTAAAGAAAACAAAAATCTGTGTCTTGGATCAAGGAAGTTTTTTCTACAGAATGAATGAACTCATTTTGACATTTATATGAAACTACATGCAAAGTTCTCCTATTGCTAGGGCACATTATACTTAGTTTAGTTATATAATTTGAAGGGAATATTTCATATGGAAAGGAAAACATATATAGTTTCATTAAAACTGAGGATGGGGGGGGGAGGAGCCAAGATGACGGAGGAGTAGGAAGGGGAGACCTCTTTCTCTCCTACAAATTCATCAAAAGAATATCTGAACGCAGAGCAAACTTCACAAAACAACTTCTGATCGCTAGCTGAGGTCATCAGGCGCCCAGAAAAGCAGCCCATTGTCTTCGAAAGGAGGTAGGAAAAAATATAAAAGATAAAAAGTGAGACAAAAGAGCTAAGGACGGAGATCCGTCCCAGGAAGAAAGTCTTTGGAGGACGTTTCCAGACACCGGGAAACCCTCGCACTGGCGGGCCTGGGGGAAGCGTTTGAATCTAGGAGGGCAACCTGACTGGGAGGGAAACAATAAATAAAACCCACAGATTAGGTGCCTAAAAGCAACTCTCAGCAGAAAAGTGCCCCAGACACCCGCATCCGCCACCAGCAAGTGGGGGCGGCACGGAGAGGAGCAGGCGGCATTGTTTGGGGCAGGGTCCGGGCCTGAGTGCCCTGAGGACAATCGGAGGGAGCTTTTGTGAGTTGCCAACTTGAACTGTGGGAGAGCAGGGAAGAGAGAGAAAATTGACCGGCCCGAACTCGCTGCCGGCCGTTCGCGGAACGGGGGGACCGAGAGAGTCCGGAGAGGGGCTCGCAGACTGCCGACCGGCCCGGACCCGCCGGAGGCGGGAGCAGGTCGCGGTGAGACACAGCGCGCAGGCACCCCACCGACACGGGCGGGGACGGGGTGGGGGCAGAGGGCAGAAGGCGCACACACCCGGCGCCGGCAGAAACCGAGATTGGGACCGTGGGAGAGGGTGCGCCGCTCCCGGAGAGAGTGCGCCGGTCAAGCTTCTGGCTGCCTGGAACGCTCTGACGGGGAAGGCACAAGAGCGGACTCAGCCTTTTGTTCGAGCGCTGCGCGCTCCATGAGGAGCGGCCGGGACTCTGAGCAGCGCAGACCGAGAAACCAGCGCCAGCCTCTCCCGGCAGCGCCAGCCCATCCCTGCAGCGTCAGCCCCTCCCAGCAGCGCGACAGAACTAGCTACCTGAATGAGTCCACCTCCGCCCGCCTGTGTCAGGGCGGAAATGAGGCTCTGAAGAAACCGGCAAACAGAAGCCAAATAAACAAAGGGAACCGCTTCAGGAGAGAGCGGTACAACAGATTAAAATTCCTGTAGAAAACACCGATTATACCGGAAGAGGCCTGTAGATATCGAGATCTGTAAGCTGGAACGAGGAGATATCTGAAACTGAGCCGAACCGACACTGACCGCAACAGCTCCAGAGAAATTCCTAGATATATTTTTACTTTTTTTTTAAAATTTTTTCTTTTTTATTTTTTCTCTTTTATTTTCCTTTAAAATTCCCTATTACTCCCCCATCATTCCTTAACTTTCATTTTCATAGATTTTTATGATTTTTTTAATTAGGGAAAATTCTTTTTTTTTCTTTCTTTCTTTTTTTTTTCTCCTTTTTCTCTTCTATTTTCTATTTTTCTTTTTCTCTTATTTCTTTTAAAGTCCTCTAGTACTCCTCTACTACTCCTTAATTTTCATTTTCAATACACTATAACCTTACCAAAAAAAAAAAAAAAGAGAAGCCCTATTTTTTAAACTGAACTTCATATATATTTAAAAAAATTTTTTTGTGTGTGTTTTGGTTTTTGTTTTTAATATAGTATTTTTAAGAGTCTAATCTCTACTCTAGATTTTTAATTTTTGTTTTTCAATATATGATATAAATTGTGAACATTTAAGAATCAAATATTCAGTTCCCATTTTTATTCAGGAGTGTGTTGATTTTTCTCTCCCAATCTTGACTCTCTGTTTTCTACCTCAGAACACCTCTATTTCCTCCTTTCTCCTTTTCTTCCCAATCCAATTCTGTGAATCCTGGTGGGTGTCTGGGCTACGGAGAACATTCTGGGAACAGATAACTGCGTAGATCTGTCTCTCTCCTCTTGAGTCCCCCTTTTTCTCCTCCTGCTCAACACTATCTCCCCCCTCCCTCTCCTCTTCTTCATGTAACTCTGTGAACCTCTCTGGGTGTCCCTAATGGGGGAGAATCTTTTCGCCATTAACCTAGAAGTTTTATTATCAGTGCTGTGTAGTTGGAGAAGTCCTGAGACTACAGGAAGAATAAAACTGAAATCCAGAGGCAGGAGACTTAAGCCCAAAACCTGAGAACACCAGAAGACTCCTGACTACATGGAACTTTAAGTAATAAGTGACCGTCCAAAAGCCTCCATATCTACACTGAAACCAACCACCACCCAAGAGCCAATAAGTTTTAGAGCAAGACATACCAAGCAAATTCTCCAGCAACGCAGGAACATAGCCCTAAACGTCAACATACAGGCTGCCCAAGGTGACACCTAACACATAGACCCATCTCAAAACTCATTACTGAGCACTCCATTGCTCTCCAGAGAGAAGAAATCAAGTTCCACGCACCAGAACACCGACGCAAACTTTCCTAACCAGGAAACCTTGACAAGCCAATCGTCTAACCCCACCCACTGGGTAAAACCTCCACAATAAAAAGGAACAACAGACCTCCAGAATACAGAAAGCCCAGTCCAGACACAGCAATCTAAACAAGATGAAAAGGCAGAGAAATACCCAACAGGTAAAGGAACATGAAAAATGCCCACCAAGTCAAGCAAAAGAGGAGGAGATAGGGAATCTACCTGAAAAAGAATTTAGAATAATGATAATAAAAATGATCCCAAATCTTGAAAACAAAAATGGAGTTACAGATAAATAGCCTGGAGACAAAGATTGAAAAGATGCAAGAAATGTTTAATAAAGACCTAGAAGAAATAAAAAAGAGTCAATTAAAAATGAATAATGCAATGAATGAGATCAAAAACACTCTGGAGGGAACCAAGAGTAGAATAACGGAGACAGAAGATAGGATAAGTGAGGTACAAGATAAAATGGTGGAAATAAATGAAGCAGAGAGGAAAAAAGAAAAAAGGATCAAAAGAAATGAGGACAACCTCAGGGACCTCTGGGACAATGTGAAACGCCCCAACATTCGAATCATAGGAATCCCAGAAGAAGAAGACAAAAAGAAAGGCCATGAGAAAATACTTGAGGAGATAATAGCTGAAAACTTCCCTAAAATGGGGAAGGAAATAGCCACCCAAGTCCAAGAAACCCAGAGAGTCACAAACAGGATAAACCCAAGGTGAAACACCCCAAGACACATATTAATCAAATTAACAAAGATCAAACACAAAGAACAAATATTAAAAGCAGCAAGGGAGAAACAACAAATAACACACAAAGGGATTCCCATAAGGATAACAGCTGATCTATCAATAGAAACCCTCCAGGCCAGAAGGGAATGGCAAGACATACTGAAAGTAATGAAAGAGAATAACCTACAACCTAGATTACTGTACCCAGCAAGTATCTCATTCAGATATGAAGGAGAATTCAAAAGCTTTACAGACAAGCAAAGGCTGAGAGAATTCAGCACCACCAAACCAGCTCTTCAACAAATGCTAAAGGATCTTCTCTAGACAGGAAATACAGAAAGGTTGTATAAACGTGAACCCAAAACAACAAAGTAAATGGCAACGGGACCACACCTATCAATAATTACCCTAAATGTAAATGGGTTGAATGCCCCAACCAAAAGACAAAGATTGGCTGAATGAATACAAAAACAAGACCCCTATATATGCTGTCTACAAGAGACCCACCTCAAAGCAAGAGACACATACAGACTAAAAGTGAAGGGCTGGAAAAAAATATTTCATGCAAACGGAGACCAAAAGAAAGCAGCAGTCGCAATACTCATATCAGATAAAATAGACTTTCAAATAAAGGATGTGAAAAGAGACAAAGAAGGACACTACATAATGATCAAAGGATTAATGCAAGAAGAAGATATAACAATTATAAATATATATGCACCCAACATAGGAGCACCACAATATGTGCGGCAAACGCTAACAAGTATGAAAGAGGAAATTAATACTAACACAATAATAGTGGGAGACTTTAATACCCCACTCACAACTATGGATAGATCAACTAAACAGCAAATTAACAAGGAAACACAAACCTTGAATGACACAATGGACCAGCTAGACCTGATTGATATCTATAGGACATTTCACCCCAAAACAATCAACTTCACCTTTTTCTCAAGTGCACACGGAACCTTCTCCAGAATAGACCACATCCTGGGCCATAAATCTGGTCTTGGAAAATTCAAAAAAATTGAAATCATTCCAGTCATCTTTTCTGACCACAGTGCAGTAAGATTACATCTCAATTACAGGAAAAAATTGTTAAAAATGCAAACATATGGAGGCTAAATAACACGCTTCTGAATAACCAACAAATCATAGAAGAAATCAAAAAAGAAATCAAAATATGCATAGAAATGAATGAAAATGAAAACACAACAACCCAAAACCTATGGGATACTGTAAAAGCAGTGCTAAGGGGAAGGTTCATAGCATTACAGGCTCACATCAAGAAAGAAGAAAAAAGCCAAATAAGTAACCTAACTCTACACCTAAAGCAATTAGAGAAGGAAGAAATGAAGAACCCCAGGGTTAGCAGAAGGAAAGAAATCCTAAAAATTAGGGCAGAAATAAATGCAAAAGAAACTAAAGAGACCATAGCAAAAATCAACAAAGCTAAAAGCTGGTTTTTTGAAAAAATAAACAAAATTGACAAACCATTAGCAAGACTCATTAAGAAGCAAAGAGAGAAGAACCAAATTAACAAAATTAGAAATGAAAATGGAGAGATCACAACAGACAACACTGAAATACAAAGGATCATAAGAGACTACTACCAGCAGCTCTATGCCAATAAAATGGACAACTTGGATGAAATGGACAAATTCTTAGAAAAGTATAACCTTCCAAAACTGAACCAGGAAGAAATAGAAGATCTTAACAGACCCATCACAAGCAAGGAAATCGAAACTGTAATCAAAAATCTTCCAGCAAACAAAAGCCCAGGACCAGATGGCTTCACAGCTGAATTCTACCAAAAATTTAGAGAAGAGCTAACACCTATCTTACTCAAACTCTTCCAGAAAATTGCAGAAGAAGGTAAACTTCCAAACTCATTCTATGAGGCCACCATCACCCTAATTCCAAAACCAGACAAAGATGCCACAAAAAAAGAAAACTACAGGCCAATATCACTGATGAACATAGATGCAAAAATCCTTAACAAAATTCTAGCAAACAGAATCCAACAACATATTAAAAAAATCATACACCATGACCAAGTGGGCTTTATCCCAGGAATGCAAGGATTCTTTAATATCCGCAAATCAATCAATGTAATACACCACATTAACAAATTGAAAGATAAAAACCATATGATTATCTCAATAGATGCAGAGAAAGCCTTTGACAAAATTCAACACCCATTCATGATTAAAACTCTCCAGAAAGCAGGAATAGAAGGAACATTCCTCAACATAATAAAAGCTATATATGACAAACCCACAGCAAGTATCACCCTCAATGGTGAAAAATTGAAAGCATTTCCCCTGAAATCAGGAACAAGACAAGGGTGCCCACTCTCACCACTACTATTCAACATAGTGTTGGAAGTTTTGGCCACAGCAATCAGAGCAGAAAAAGAAGTAAAAGGAATCCAGATAGGAAAAGAAGAAGTGAAACTCTCACTGTTTGCAGACGACATGATCCTCTACATAGAAAACCCTAAAGACTCTTCCAGAAAATTACTAGAGCTAATCAATGAATATAGTAAAGTTGCAGGATATAAAATTAACACACAAAAATCCCTTGCATTCCTATATACTAACAATGAAAAAACAGAAAGAGAAATTAAGGAAACAATACCATTCACCATTGCAACAAAAAGAATAAAATACTTAGGAGTATATCTACCTAAAGAAACAAAAGACCTATACATAGAAAACTATAAACACTGATGAAAGAAATCAAAGAGGACACAAACAGATGGAGAAACATACCATGCTCATGGATTGGAAGAATCAATATTGTCAAAATGGCTATTCTACCCAAAGCAATCTATAGATTCAATGCAATCCCTATCAAGCTACCAACGGTATTTTTCACAGAACTAGAACAAATAATTTCACAATTTGTATGGAAATACAAAAACCCTCGAATAGCCAAAGTAATCTTGAGAAAGAAGAATGGAACTGGAGGAATCAACCTGCCTGACTTCAGACTCTACTACAAAGCCACAGTCATCAAGACAGTATGGTACTGGCACAAAGACAGAAATATAGATCAATGGAACAGAATAGAAAGCCCAGAGATAAATCCACGAACTTATGGACACCTTATCTTTGACAAAGGAGGCAAGGATACACAATGGAAAAAAGACAACCTCTTTAACAAGTGGTGCTGGGAAAGCTGGTCAACCACTTGTAAAAGAATGAAACTAGAACACTTTCTAACACCATACACAAAAATAAACTCAAAATGGATTAAAGATCTAAATGTAAGACCAGAAACTATAAAACTCCTAGAGGAGAACATAGGCAAAACACTCTCCGACATAAATCACAGCAAGATCCTCTATGACCCACCTCCCAGAATATTGGAAATAAAAGCAAAACTAAACAAATGGGACCTAATGAAACTTAAAAGCTTTTGCACTACAAAGGAAACTATAAGCAAGGTGAAAAGACAGCCCTCAGATTGGGAGAAAATAATAGCAAATGAAGAAACAGACAAAGGATTAATCTCAAAAATATACAAGCAACTCCTGCAGCTCAATTCCAGAAAAATAAATGACCCAATCAAAAAATGGGCCAAAGAACTAAACAGACATTTCTCCAAAGAAGACATACAGATGGCTAACAAACACATGAAAAGATGCTCAACATCACTCATTATCAGAGAAATGCAAATCAAAACCACAATGAGGTACCATTACACGCCAGTCAGGATGGCTGCTATCCAAAAGTCTACAAGCAATAAATGCTGGAGAGGGTGTGGAGAAAAGGGAACCCTCTTACACTGTTGGTGGGAATGCAAACTAGTACAGCCGCTATGGAGAACAGTGTGGAGATTTCTTAAAAAACTGGAAATAGAACTGCCATATGACCCAGCAATCCCACTTCTGGGCATACACACTGAGGAAACCAGATCTGAAAGAGACACGTGCACCCCAATGTTCATCACAGCACTGTTTATAATAGCCAGGACATGGAAGCAACCTAGATGCCCATCAGCAGATGAATGGATAAGGAAGCTGTGGTACATATACACCATGGAATATTACTCAGCCATTAAAAAGAATTCATTTGAATCAGTTCTAATGAGATGGATGAAACTGGAGCCCATTATACAGAGTGAAGTAAGGCAGAAAGATAAAGAACATTACAGCATACTAACACATATATATGGAATTTAGAAAGATGGTAATGACAACCCTATATGCAAAACAGAAAAAGAGACACAGAAGTACAGAACAGACTTTTGAACTCTGTGGGAGAAGGTGAGGGTGGGATGTTTCGAAAGAACAGCATGTATATTATCTATGGTGAAACAGGTCACCAGCCCAGGTGGGATGCATGAGACAAGTGCTCAAACCTGGTGCACTGGGAAGACCCAGAGGAATCGGGTGGAGAGGGAGGTGGGAGGGGGGATCGGGATGGGGAATACGTGTAAATCTATTGCTGATTCATGTCAATGTATGACTAAACACACTGAAAAAAATAAATAAATAAATTAAAAAAAAAACAACTGAGGATACATATGACTATATTTGGATAAATATATCATAAATGAGATTCCTATTAATGTAAAGTAACTACATTATTAAAATTTGGAGAGAAAAGAAAAACAACGTAATTACTCATAAACACAACACCTTCAATGAAAACTATATCATCATTTTGTATATTGTCTCTCTTATTTTCTTTCAAAATTAGTGTTAATGAATATGGTGCTATGCTTAGTTGCTCAGTCATGTCTAACTCTTTGTGACCCCATGGACTGTAGCCCACCAGGCTCCTCTGTCCATGGGGATTATTTAGGCAAGAATATTGGAGTGGGCTGCCATGCCCTTCTCCAGGGGATCTTCCCAACCCAGGGATTGAACCTAGGTCTCCCACACTGTAGGCGGATTCTTTACCCTCAGAGCCACCAGGGAAGCCCATATTAAATATATAGTATATATACTTTTAATATTTAAAGAATAAAAATAAAACAAATCTCATGTACCTAGCACAGATCTTAAGAATATTTCCAGGATGTTAAAATGCATGCATATGTACCAAATCTATTCCCTTCCATCCCAGAGACAACCAATTTCTCTGGTTATATACTATAATATGGTTATTGTGTTTATCATGTAATTTTTAGGAGTTTTGGCACATACATTGTTTGTATTTCTCAACAGTAGATTGTTTGACTTTTGCATGTTGGAACTGCCTGTGTGCTATGAGTTGATTTTATTCTTATTATATACTTGATATTCATCTCTGCTTGTTATAGTTCTTATTCACTCATTTTTACAGATATATGCCTCTGTGTGACTATTTTTAATTTAGCTAGCTATTTTTCTAATGCACACTAGTAAGAAGAGGATACTTTTGCATTCTGTTTTTATTACTAAATCTTAGCATTAAAATTATATTCTATGTTGCTCCATTATTTTAAGTCTTAACATTCCTTAAGTATAGTCAGTCTAATATATGATAATTTGTCAAATCATTCCTCAGTTGGTTTTATCTTCCTATTATAATAACACTTAGATATGCATTTTTTCAACCTGGTATTTTATAAATTTTCTTAGATGATCCCTTAGTATACATTTCCAGAACTGGAATTACTGGTTGAACAATATTAACAGCCTCTTCTTCCTCATTACTCTTATAACCCCTCAGTGTTTACCTACTTTTTATTTTTTTAAACTATACCATCATACACTATTAAAAAGTAAATTCATTTGAAAATTAACATTCCTGTGCATTTCCTACCAACATCATATGCACACTTTATTTTTTAAACGGGATCTTAAGTATTCATTTTAGCACTTGAAAAAATTTAACAATATTTTTGTCTATCATTAGAAGATCTTCAAAACTTTCTTTTCAATGGCAGTATCATGTTAGAGAGGCAGTATCAATGGCAGTATATTGCTAGAGAGGCAATATAATATAGTCAGCTCCTTACCTATTGTGGGATATTTAGATGGTTTCTGGGGTTTTGTTATCATACATGCATTTACAATGGATTCCTTTAGTGAAAAGTAGATGCTAAAGGATGTTATCAGTTTTGGGTCTTTTGTATGTATTATCAAATGTCTTTCCAATTGTGATGCCAATTTATAATATATACTATGTTACATTATATATAGATTTTCTAGTTCTATTAGTAATACATAAGAACACTGGTTTCTCAAAACTCATTTTTGCTAACATTTATTTCTGCTAACATATATTTATTTGTAATTGATGTTTTAATTAGTAATCGGTAGACCTCATCAGTTTAATATGTGTGTGTGTACATGTGCATGCATATTTTAAACAAGACTGGTAACTGTTTTCCCATTGTTTTATTCAGTTTTTTTTTTTTTTCAATCATTGAGTACCTTAACTTTCTTCTAATGTGTTTTCTTCTATTATAGACAATTGAAAACTAAAAATTACACTCCACAGACACTGATATAGCCATGGCTCAAATTTTTATTGAAGTACCTAAATCAAAGTTGAGTTAGTACAAGATATACTAACTTGAGTTTGGAATGTGAAAATGAGACCATCTTTGGCTGCTTCTGCTGGTATTCATATAATGGAGAAACTGAATTTTTCCACATTAATCTTCTATTGTGTATATCAAGTGGCAAGGAAGAAGGCATCTTTTGTGCTTTGCTTAGTTTGCCAGTATACTTAATTTCTAAAGCTAATAGTTATGGTGCAAGCTTCTTAATCAGTAGAACTCAGCTAAAATGGTGTTTTTCAAGTTATCATTGCCATTTGTGGCCTCCTGATGCCTAGCTTCTGATGTTGGTAGGTGTTTCAGCTTAAGCCAGGCTAATCTGTGGCGGCTGTAAAAGGAAAATTCCTAAGAGTCAGTCTAGAAGCTGCTGCTTCAGGCACTTCAATGATTTTTTAAGTACCTATCTATTTGTGTTTGATCCTTTCTGCTAAAAATAGATATTATTGTTTCTGTTAATTTAAATGTTAATTTAATTTACCTTGATTGAGGGCTTCCCAGGTGCACTAGTGATAAAGAATGTGCCTGCCAATTCAAGAGACAAAACGGATGCTGGTGGATCCCTGAGTTGGGAAGATCCCTTGAAGGAGGAAATGGCAACCCACTCCAGTATTCTTGCCTGGAAAATCCCATGGACAGAGGAGCTGGGAGGGCTACAGCCCAGAGTTACAAAGAGTCAAACATGACCAAAGTGACTTAACACGCATGCGGGTACTTTGATTGATCACTGTGTTAGAAACAACTGAAGCTTATACAAGTCTGCTCTTAAATTTTTCCTCCAAGCATGTATGCGTATAAAGGTGAGTCAGTACTCAGGATGTACTAGCTTGAGTTTGGAATGTGGAAATGAAGCCACCTTTTGCCGCTTCTGCTGATGTGCATACACCTGGTGGTGGAGAAACAATTTTTCCACATCAGTCTTTTTCCTTGTGTGTATCAAGAGGCAAGGAAGAGGGTCTTTTTGTTTGGTTTGCCCGTATTACAAACATATATATGCACACCTACACATGTATGTATATTTATACATGCATAAATGTGCATGAATATATTTTTGTATGACATGCCATCACTTTCCAAGTGGTAACCAGAGCAGCTTAAAGGCTGGTTACGTACAGACACACACTCACACACACATATCTCCTATCTTGAGGCTTCTGACACAATGCCCTCAATTATCTAGAGGACTTGAACATCAGAGTTGGTGTCTCTACATTCCTAGCATTTGCTACAAAGTTAGAAATTTTAAAACAGTACAAAAATGCATATATTTTATCACAGTTAAGACTTTTGGGTTCCTAATTTAAAAGTACTTATGCTATGAATTCTAACCACTTAGATTTAAAATTATAATAAATTTAGAGGTCTCATCTCACCATCTTTAGCAAGCCTATGGCAAGAAAGTAAAAGAGATGGCAGGACAGTGACCACAGAAAGAGAGCACAGACAGGAAAAAAAGGTCATGAAAAAAGAGAGATAAATATAAAAAATTAGGGGTTTTGGGAAACATTTAAAGACTGTTAGTCTCAATATGGATAGCATTTCTATGAGGGACATTAATACTATATCTGATTATGAAGACCTTAATTATACTTGTGCAAAATTTAAACTTAACAAAAGTTAAGAACAATTAAATAAACACTGTAAAAGCAGACATCATAACCTTAAAAATTATGGTATTTGTGAAACAGACTGATAGTCTCGACACGGATACCATCTCTATGAGGAACATTAATACTATATCTGATTATGAAAAATTAAGAACAATGAAATTTTTGGCATATATCAGAAATAAAACAAAGGTCGAGCTACTAAAAAGCTTTTCAACAGAATTATTAAAAAGATTGATACTTAATTAGTATAGCTCTTGTTATATGGAAAATGAAATAATAAAATAAATTTCACCCCCCAATGCTGGTAAGGTGAAGTATTACTTTATGTGGATTTCTGTTGGACTAAATAATACTGCTATTATTAGAAGCAGCATCTTGGTTCAGAAAAGAGAAAATCTGGCCAACCAATGATTGAGGCTCATTAGATCACAAACATTTTTTAGGTAATTAAGGAAAGGATTTCCTAAAAATCTTTCCTGAAGTATGTTTCCCAAAGATCTATAAATTTGGTGACTTTACAGTCCAGTTAGGTTTTTCATTCTCATTACCATGCACATACAAAAGAAAAGATAAACCTAAATATTGATTTTGAGAAAAATGGCTAGTATACATTTCACAGCAAATTTGACCTGATGATAGCTCACATTTTAACTGACGTTGATGCTCCTAATTAATACTAAGAATCCTACTCTGAAGCATTAGCTGCTGGCAAATGTTTGATTTTCAATAACATACTTTTGCATGATCTGCCATCACTTCCCAAGTTGAAGCCAGTCCTGCAGCGACAGGTCCGTGTTTTGTAACTGCTGCTGAGCAGACAGATGTGTGAACATCCCCCTGGCATTCCATATGGATCCACTTCACACGCATGGCTTCTGACTACAACAAATGAAAAACAGCATGCTTGAAATTCTCCAAAGGAGAGATAATTACATGCATCAGTATGTTGAAACTTTGACAGCACAGAAGAGGGAATTCTAGAAAAAAATCTATCCACCCAACTATATCATATCATAATCAATTGAAAAAGCGTTTAAACCCCATGGAAGGTAGGGATTTGCCCAAATACTCCTAAAAAAAATTGTAAGAGGTAAAATGCTTTTATATTAATCTAACCTGTGAACATGCAAACCAAATAAAAGTAACATGATTTTTTGGTACATGTTTATCATACTTAAAAAAAAAATACACTTCTGTGACAAATACAAAAAAATACTGCTAAAATATCCCAGGTTGGTAGTTAAAGCAGAAAAGGATTTCTTCTGAAATAATCTACAATTAATATCAGTTCAGTTCAGTCACTAAGTCGTGTCTGACTCTTTGCAAGCCCATGTACTATAGCACACCAGGCTTCGCTGTCCATCACCAACTCCTGGAGCTTGCTCAAACTCATGTTCATTGAGTCAGTGATTCCATTCAACCATCTCATCCTCTGTGATCCCCTTCTCCTCCTGCCTTCAATCTTTCCCAGTATCAGGGTCTTTTCAAATGAGTCAGTTCTTTGCATCAGGTGGTCAAAGTGTTGGAGTTTCAGCTTCAACATCAGTCCTTCCAATGAATACCCAGGACTGATCTCCATTAGGATAGACTGGTTTGATCTCCTTGCAGTCCAAGAGACTCTCAAGTGTCTTCAACAAAACAGTGCAAAAGAATCAATTCTTCAGTGCTCAGCTTTCTTTATGGTCCAACTCTCACATCCATACATGACTACTGGAAAAACCATAGCTTTGACAAGATGGACCCTTATCAGCAAAGTAATGTCTCTGCTTTTTAATATGCTGTCTATGTTTGTCATAGCTTTTCTTTCAACGAGCAAGTGTCTTTTAATTTCACAGCTGCTGTAACCATCTGCCATGATTTTGGAACACAAAAAAATAGTCTCTTACTGTTTCTATTGTTTCCCCATCTGTTTGCCATTAAGTGATGGGACCAGATGCCATGATCTTGATCTTTTTAATGTTGAGTTTTAAGCCAACTTTTTCACTCTCCTCTTTCACTTTCAAGAGGCTCTTCAATTCCTCTTCACTTTCTGCTGTAAGGGTGGTATCATCTGTGTATCTGAGGTTATTAAAATTTCTCCCAGTAATCTTGAATCCAGTCGTGCATTTCGTATGATGTACTTTACATAGAAGTTAAATAAGCAAGGTGCCAATATACAGCCTTGATGTACTCCTTACAGTTCTAACTGTTACTTCTTGACCTGCGTACAGATTTCTCAGGAGGCAGGTCAGGTGGTCTGATATTCCCATCTCTTTAAAAAATTTCCATAGTTTGTTGTGGAAACTGATTCCAGTATTCTTGCCTGCAAAATCCCATGGACAGAGGAGCCTGGTGGGCTCTAGTCCATGGGATCACAAAGAGTTGGACATGACTGAATGACTAAGCATATAAGCACACTAAACTTAAATAAATGTCATTCCGTGATCACCGTTATTGAGAAGTACTGAATTTATTTTTATTTTTTTCAATTTTGTGTTCATTGTCATTTGGAAAACCCTTTCACACATGAATTGTGTGTGTGTGTGTGCATTGCAACTGCTAAAGGAGGAGGTTGAGTTTTCATGTAGGTATTATGGAATAGTAGGATGTTTCATGAGTGTAGAAATTGGAGAAAAACAAAACAAAACAATATAGGAAAAGCACTAGGTGGAGAAGATGAGAAAAAGAAGCATAGGTTGAAGAGAAAAGGAATAAAATTAGTAAGATTTTTATATGATTGTAAGTATATTTCTTTCTAATCACCACTTGGAATTGTGATGAATAATATGATAATTTTCTTTTAATATTAAAACTTATGTGCTTTTGAAAACTATGCTATGCTTATGTTCCACATTCTCTAAATGAAAAGATAGCTGGAGTATAGTTTAAGTATCTGTTTTGCCCAAAAGCATTGCTTTTATTTTCCAGTCTCACCCCATTTCTACAGTAGAGCACATCTTTTTTCAGCTAATTAGCAAGTCTGCACTTTCTTACTTTCTTCACTACTTTTGCTCTCTCCCTTGGATCATTCCCATCAGCATATAAATGTGCCATTGCTTCTGCACCTTGGAGGGAAAATCCTACTTTTAATCTTAATTCTCCAAGCAATCCTTCAATCAGCTCCCCATTTCCCTGTTTCATCTAATATCAATACTTTTCAAAGTTATCCATGCTCACTTTCTACAATTTACTTCTTTCCTTTCTCAGATCCATTCTAACCAGACCTTCTCCTCACCACAAAATTGCTCTTGTCAGATCCCTATGAGCTTCACACTGTTAAATCCAATGGCCAATTTATAGTTACTTCCTTGGTGATCACATCCATTTCCCTTTCTTTAAAAAGGAAAAATAATTGTCATCTATATGCCAATGAGGCTCAATTGCTATGTCTAGCTAGGACTTTCCCCTGAAATCCAGTCTCATATATTCAAATAGCTTCTTGATATCTCCTCCTGAATTTATGATAGGCATTCAAAATAATATGTAAAAAAATATATATTTCTTATTTGCTCCCAATTTACTCCAAACTTAGTTTTCCTAAATCTCAAAAACAACTTGGTTATTACAATTACTCAGCCCAACCCACTGTCATCACTTTTGTCTCTTTTTTAAATGTACAACTCATATCAAATTCATCAGGAAATCCTGTTGGTTATATATTCAAACATATCCTCAGTCTACTTTTCACCACCTTCACTGCTACCATCTTGGTCCAATCTACCATCATCTCTAACCTTCCATCTTTGTTCCCCATAGCCTACTGTCAACAAAGTAACCCTACTGGTTTCTTTAAAAAGTAAGTCAGGTTATGAGACTCCTCTACCTAAGGCTTCCTAAGGACTATCCATGTCATGCAAAGTATAAGCAAACTTTTTTTATAATTGTCTGCAGGGCCCTACTAGTTATTGTTCTCCTTCATTTCTCCAACTTAATTGCCTGCTTCTCTTCCTCGTGTTTGCTCTGCTCCAGACATGTAGGTCTCCTTACTGCTCACTGAACAATTGAAGCATGTTCTTCCTCACTGAAGCTCCAATATTTTGGCTACTTGATGTGAAGAACTGACTCTCTGGAAAAGACCCGATTCTGGGAAAGATTGACAGGAGGAGGAGAAGGGGCCCACAGAGGATAAGATGGTTGGATGGCATCACGGATTTGATGGACGTGAATTTAAGCAAGCTCCGGGAGTTGGTGATGGACAGGGAAGCCTGGGGTGCTGCGACCTATGGGGTCACAAAGAGTTGGACAAAACTGAACTGACTGATCTTTCTACCTGTCTCTCTCCTTTAATTACTTCAAGTCTTCATGCAATTTTATCTTTCAGTGCAATTTCCTCTGACCATTAAATATAAAATTGTAAACTAATCCTATTCATGACACTCATCTACTTTATCTCTCTCCATAGCACTTATTATCTCCTAAAAATTTACTTACTTTAAAAGAAAAACATTATGCATTTTTTTTTACAACAGTGCAAATCTTATAAAGGAGATAATGTTTTAGTCTGTTTTACTCAGCTGTATTCTCAATGTACATAGAATAGTTCCTGGCACATAGTATTAATAAATGATCAAAAAGTAATTGGTAAATTAATAAGACCAAATTTAAACTTCTATAAAGGTTATCTACAGAATCCCTAGTCTGAATTTCCTGTAAACATACATGTAACAATACTTTGCCTAAACTCAATTTGTGTTAATAGGTAAATAATTCTAAATTAGTTTTAATTTGAAGCGCAAAAAGATAATGAAAATTTGGGTGGTAGTTTTGTATGTTACATGATTCCCTACATAAATGAGCCTACATTTTATTGATGAACAAGCATCATTAACTTACATTGCAAAATAATTTTTGAGGGATACTTAGCAATGTTGCAGCCTTCTTGGTAAAAATTATTTTTAATTAACATGTGTTAAGGAATGGTTGGGAAGTTAAGTCAAGAGACCCACAAGTGACTGCAATAAAAACTAGACAGATACTGTAAGAAAGTCACCTGATTTGAAGTTTGTCTCCTAGAATGATATACAAAAAAAAAACCTCTAGCATCTCAGCATCTGAGTTTTCTGTGTACATACATCAAGAGGGAAAGTTCCTTCCTGAATTTAAATCTAGCCATCATTTCAATTCTATGGCTGTAGAAATGATCCACTAGGAACTGAACAATTTGTCATTTAGACTTTGGAAGGGAGCTCTATTCTATTTTATCATGCAGACATGTACATTTTTGCTATCAAAACAGAGAATTTATGGCTCACCCACTTTGACACCATACAAAGGCACAAGAGTCATATCCCCATTCAATTCACTATTATGAAGGCTATGAAGAAATCTTGGAATCTTACCTGTTGGTTGAGTCCTTTTTTGATAGATTCGGATTCCTCTAGCATTTTCCATTTTAATTAATGAGTGAATATCACTACCATTAAATCGGTTTATCCTTATGATGTTGAGGTTATCAGAATCAGTTGCATATAAGTAGTCTTCAAACACAGTTATACCATACAGATGTTTGACCTATAAAAATGTGCAAATATAACTATGATTTTTTGATTATGTTGCTTTCAACTTGAAAGAAAAAAAAATTGCTTTTACTACTGTGGAAAACCACCATAGTAGGAGAGTCACGAGCATATTGTCATTTATTTTCTCTCAAAGAATTCAACATTTCACTAATATAAAATTTTTCTATAAAAATAATACATTACGCAGTAGTAGATAAAGCAGTTTCAAATGTATGGGACAGAATTGTATTCATGATTCATTCAGTTCAGTTCTGTTGCTCAGTCCTTTGCGATCCCATGGACCGCAGCACACCAGGCTTCTCTGTCCATCACCAACTCCCGGAGCTTGCTCAAACTCATGTCCATTGAGCTGGTGATGCCATCCAACCATCTCATCCTCTGCCGTCCCCTTTTCCTCCCGCCTTCAATCTTACCAAGCATCAGGGTCTCTTCAAATGAGTCAGTTCTTTGCATCAGGTGGCCAAAGTATTGGAGTTTCAGCTTCAACATCAGTCCTTCCAATGAACACTCAGGACTGATCGCCTTTAGGATGGACTGGTTGGATCTCCTTGCAGTCCAAGGGACTCTTGAGAGTCTTTTCCAGCACCATAGTTCAAAAGCATCAATTCTTCAGAACTCAGCTTTCTTTAGAATCCAACTCTCACATCAATACATGGCTACTGGAAAAACCACAGTTTTGACTAGATAGACATTTTTGGCAAAGTAATGTCTCTGCTTTTTAATATACTGTCTAGGTTGACCATAACTTTTCTTCCAAGGAGTAAGCGTTTTTTAATTTCATGGCTGCAGTCTACATCCGCAGTGATTTTGGAGCCCTAAAAATAAAGTCTCTCACCGTTTCCATTGTTTCCCCATCTATTTGTCATGAAGTGATGGGACCAGATGTCATGATCTTAGTTTTCTGAATGTTGAGTTTCAAACCAACTTTTTACTCTCCTCTTTTACTTTCATCAAGAGGCTCTTTCGTTCTTCTTCACTTTCTGCCATAAGCGTGGTGTTATCTGCGTATCTGAGGTTACTGACATTTCTCCCGACAATCTTGATTCCAGCTTGTGCTTCATCCAGTCTGGCATTTCTCATGATGTACTGTGCATGTAAGTTAAATAAGCAGGGTGACAACATACAGCCTTGATGTTCTCCTTTCCCGATTTGGAACCAGTCTGTTGTTCCATGTCCAGTTCTAACTGTTGTTTCCTGACCTGCATACAGATTTCTCAGGAGGCAGGTCAGGTGGTCTGGTATTCCCAACTCTTGAAGAATTTTCCACAGTCTGTTGTAATCCACATGGTCAAAGGCTCTGGCATACTCAAAAAAGCAGAAATCGATGTTTTTCTGGAACTCTCTTGCTTTTTTGATGATCCAACAGATGTTGGAAATTTGATCTCTGGTTCCTCTGCCTTTTCTAAAACCAGTTTGAACAGCTGGAAGTTCATGGTTCACATTCTGTAGAAGCCTGGCTTGGAGGATTTTGAGCATTTCTTCGCTAGCATGTGAGATGAGTGCCATTGTGCGGTAGTTTGAGCATTCTTTGGCATTGCCTTTCTTTGGGATTGTAATGAAAACTGACCTTTTCCAGTCCTGTGGCCACTGCTGAGTTTTACAAATTTGCTGGCATATTGAATGAAGCACTTTCATCTTTTAGGATTTGAAATAGCTCAACTGGAATTCCATCACTTCCACCAGCTTTGTTCATAGTGATTCTTCCTAAGGCCCACTGGACTTCACATTCTAGGATGTCTGGCTCTAGGTGATTGATTACAGCATCGTAGTATCTGGGTCATGAAGCTCTTTTTTGTATAGTTCTTCTGTGTATTCTTGCCACCTCTTCTTAATATCTTCTGCTTCTGTTATGTCCATGCCATTTCTGTCCTTTATTGAGCCCATCTTTGCATGAAATGTTCCCTTGGTATCTTTAATTTTCTTGAAGAGATCTCTAGTCTTTCCCATTCTATTGTTTTCCTCTATTTCTTTGCACTGGTCACTGAGGAAGGCTTTCTTATCTCTCCTTGCTATTCTTTAGAAAGCGAAAGTGAAATCTCAGTCATGTTCGACTCTTTGCAACCCCGTGAACTATAGCCCACCAGGCTCCTCTGTCCATGGGATTCTCCAGGCAAGAATACTGGAGTGGGTTGCCATTTCCTTATCCAGGGGATCGTCCTGAACCAGGGATCGAACCCAGGTCTCCCGTATTGCAGGCAGATGCTTTAACCTCTGAGCCATTAGGGAAGCCCCAGTTCTTTAGAACTCGCATTCAAATGGGTTTATCTTTCCTTTTCTTCTTTGCCTTCCACTTCTCTTCTTTTCACAGCTGTATGTAAGACCTCCTCTGACAACCATTTTGCCTTTTTACATTCCTGTTTCTTGGGGGTGGTATTGATCACTGTCTCCTGTACAATGTCATGAACCTCTGTCACAGTTCTTCAGGCACTCTGTCTATCAGATCTAATCCCTTGAATCTATTTGCCACTTCCACTGTATAACTGTAAAGGATTTGATTTAGGTCGTACCTGAATGGTCTAGTGGTTTTCTCTACTTTCTTCAATTTAAGTCTGGCAATAAGGAGTTCATGATCTTAGCCACAGTCAGCTCCCGGTCTGTTTTTTTCTGACTGTATAGAGCTTCTCCATCTTTGGCTGCAAGGAATACAATCAACCTGATTTTGGTATTGAGTATCTGGTGATGTCCATGTGTATCATCTTCTCTTGTGTTATTGAAGAGGCTGTTTGCTATGACCAGAGTATTCTCTTTTCAAAACTCTTGTTAACCCTTCCCCTACTTCATTCCATACTCCAAGGCCAAATTTGCCTGTTACTCCAGGTGTTTCTTGACTTCCTACTTTTGCATTCCAGTTCCCTATAATGAAAAGGACACCTTTTGGGGGTATTAGTTTTAGAAGGTCTTGTAGGTCTTACAGAACCATTCGACTTCAGCTTCTTCAGCCTATCAACAAAAACTGGATTAAAGATTTACTGAGCATGGCCCCACCCATCAGAACAAGACCCAGTTTCCCTCCCAGTCAGTCTCTCCCATCAGAAAGCTTCCATAAGCCTCTTATACTTATCCATCAGAGGGCAGACAGAATGAAAACCACAATCACAGAAAACTAACCAATCTGATCACATGGACCACAGTCTTCTTTAACTCAGTGAAACTATGAGCCATGCTGTGTAGGGCCACCCAAGATGGACGGGTCATGGTGGAGAATTCTGACAAAATGTGGTCCCCTGGAGAAGGGAACAGCAAACCACTTCAGTATTCTTGCCTTAAGAACCCCATGTTTCATGAAGAAAACATATTCAGTAGCTACTTTTCAAAGTACTCTTGCCTGGAAAATCCCATGGACTTTTCAAAGGCTAATGAGAATCAAACTGTCAAGCATATTCAATAATATGCTTATGGCACTGTTACATAGAATTTGAGATATTTTTGTGGGCCACTTATTTATATAATCATGGATATACAGAATCTATAAAATCCTTTTTTTGCCTATGAAAGGACTGATTAGAAAGCACCTTTGAAAATCCCATTTAAAAAAAATAAAGTACAGGTTACACTACTATTCCCAGCAAGGAAATTAATAAGCAATGAAATCATATATTTGGAATAATTATAAATAATATGTCAGCAATCTCTACTCAGAAATTGCATTCTTTCTAAAGCCTATTTATAATGAACATGAAACTCTGTGATATGAGAACAGTGTTTACTGTTCTCCCAACACTTCACAGTTAACAGCATAACTTTCCTACTTGGCAGATGTCTTGGGGATTATGGGTAAGAACAGACTTCTTGAATTGATGGAAAGCTTCCAGTAAAGCAAAGGAAGAATGAGTATAGTGATTTTCTCATACAACAGGGCACATGCTAGGTGCAAGGCCTTTGGGGCATTCCTTGTATTATACTTAATTTAAAATGGTTCTGGACCAGGGTATGGTAGACCTGTCAACTGATTTGCTGTAGAGATTTTGATGAAAAAGAAGCATTTGACACTATTCTTTGGCATTATATTGCACTTTTAGTCCACTTTTTAGTACAGATTTTTAGTTAAGAGAATTTGAGAAGTTATCCATGATTTGTTATTGAAAAAAAAAATTATAGAACAAAATCACAAACATTTGTACTTAGGAAATCTTGCCAGTTCATTTGATTTGCTATCTTCCTAGCTTACATGACTCTTCATTATCATTCCTGATCCTCTCATGTAAGATGTTGACTAAAAGAAGACTGGTTTTTCATATTGCTTTTGGACATATTTCAATTCTTCATGTCTAGGCAACAAATGAAAGAAAAGGAATTAAGGGGGGGAATCATTCTATGTTAAAACTTCAGTAATCACTTTTTATGTTAGTATTAGTCCCCAGTAAGTGTCATATGAGGACTTCCCTCATAGCTCAGTTGGTAAATCATCTACCTGCAATGCAGTAGACCCAGATATGATTCCTGGGTCAGGAAGATCCCCTGGAGAAGGAAATGGCAACCCACTCCAGTATTCTTGCCTGGAGAATCCCACGGACAGAGAAGAGCCCGGCGGGCTATAGTCCATGGGGTCACAAGAGTTGGACACGACTTAGCTACTAAACCAAGTGTCATAAAGGAAGGAATGTGTGTAGTTATCAATAATATTTTCTGCATAACTGACATCATATTCACTATATATATATATAAAACCCAATTTTTATTTTGGGCAATACTTTTTTCCTATAAACATTATAAGCAAGCTAAAGTCTTCCATTAATTTCCATTTATTTCATGCATGCTTTGCTCTAAGTGTGGGAACAGCCATCTGGAAGTGTGAGGCCATGGCATATCCACATTGCTGTCTACTTAGCTGCCAATCCACAGTCCAGGAGAGAAAACATGACTATAGAGGTGGCAATTGATGAGGGTAGAAAACATGTTCATACGATAAAGATCAAATTTTATTCTCTGCGTCACTGCTTGCCTTCAGAAGGATTTATTTACCATCAAGTACCTACAGTGTTATTCTGCGTACTGTCCCCAACAGAGGTGGGAGGAACTCAGTGTGGTATACAGGCCATTCTGATTACAGGACAAATTCCTACAAAATTTTATCTATGTTGGAATACTTAGTGGCAGACTAAACATATGTTTAGGGAACCAGCAAAAAACACAGGCAATAGAAATGGGGGAAAAATGAATAATTAAAAACTTCAGACATTTAAAAAAAAGAAAAAAAAAACTTTTAAAAGTAGCCATGGGGAAGATCATTTGAATTCCTCATCCTGTTTGATGGTGTGAAATTTCAATTACATATACACCAAAGAAGGTACATCATAACCATTTCAGAGACTAGGTGTTCTAAGCTGAAGTCACTCAGTTATGTCCAACTCTTTGTGACCCCATGGACACCAGGCTCCTCTGTCCACGGGATTTTCTAGGCAAGAGTACTGGAGTAGGTTGCCATTTCCTTCTCCAAGGTCATAACTAGAGATGGCCAAAGAAATCAAGATTTTGAGGGTAGTCGAAGGTGAGAGAAAAATAAGTGGCCTCACTTCTAATATTGGACACTTCTTTTAGACACCCAGATCAGATTAGCGCATTTGTTTATCTGCCAAGGAAGTGAAAATATTTCATTGTTAAATGCTGATTATAAAGGAAAAGTAACTTTACATGAAAATTACATAGTATTTGTACCTTGTGTTATAGAAGAAAGCAAAGAAAGCCACCTACTGCAGTTCTATAGAATGAGATTTCACATGAAATTACTAAGATCAGTGAGATAAAATTGAATTTCAAAAACATTCTAGTGAATAAGACATCTCCACTTAGAGAACTTCTTCCATTGTTAACTGAATGTTATTTACAAAAACTTGTAATTTAACAAGGGAAAAAAAAAAAAAAAACAGATGAGAAAAATTTTGACCTTGGTGCCTTTCACAAAATTCTTATTTTGGGAAGTAAATACTTAAACACTTCAGATGGCAAAATATAATCCAACATATTAAAATAATAATAACACTTCTTTGAGCCAGCATTTGCATTATTAGACACACACACACACACACATATATATGTGTGTGTGTATATATATATATATATACATATATATACATATATATCTTCAATGCCACATAGGACAAATGATAGTTCAGGCTTCTACAAATGAAATACTTAAAATAGTTTTTAGTAAGTAGGTCATAACATCTGTCCTACTCTAATACTTTTCTTTCTTACTAGTGTAGAATTTCTGGTTGCATTTGCTGTTTTTGATTTATTTCTGTTGGTTTTTGTTTTGTGTACGGTTTTTTTTTTTTTTAAATAGAGGGAAGGAGGGAGAGCAAGTCCCCTGCCATCATGTATTATGGAGCACACTGTGAAAAGAACATTCTCCCATATAGCAAACACATCACAATTTTTATGACCCACTGCAGCTTGACTTCATAAGAAATTTTCAACACTGCAATTTTCAGTCTTCTTCCTAGTATGAGATCATTCATTTTATTACCTTAGCTGCATTTTCCAACCAAACTGTACTTACTTGTCTGCCTTGGATGATAGTATGTCTGTTTTTTCCTTGATAGTCCACTACTTCCACAGAGTCCAAGTAAAGATCTACCCAGTAAACCCATTTGTTGACTAGGTCTAGTGCCAGAGCAGCTGGCTGCTCTGTCTTGGAATCAATTATCCTTGTTCTGTTCATCCCATCCATGTCACATCGCTCCACTTTGGCCACATTCCCATAGTCGGTAAAGAAAAGTTTTCTGTTGAAAGAAAACTAAATGTTAAAGTGGAAGGGTGGGGAAAGCATATTCAATAGAACCATCTGTAAAACACAGAACTTTTCCTCCTAATTTATTTCAGTGGTTACATCTGTTAGCTTCCCATAACCATTTCCATATAATATCACTCATAAACAAGGAAATCTGCTAATGAATATTGCAGGGCATAAGGGAATAGGTTAACTAACAACTGTAAAATTTCCCCAAAACGAATGATTATGGTGGGTTTATTTTTGTATTAGGGGAAATGTTTCTTTAAGCTTCATAGAGCTGGTACACATATACCACAGGAGATCTGTATAGCCCATTTGGAATAAGCTTCAAAAGTGAGCCAAGTAACCAGGCCAGGGCATGTGAGCTATCAGGCTTTATCTTCAACCTGCTTTTCAAATTGCCTGGTAATGTCTGTCTCCTATAAAAGCTATTATGTGGAGCTCAATGATGCTATGAGTAGTAGAATATAGCAAACCTGCAATGGAATTAAGCAGATGGAAAAGCAAATGTGCCATTCATAGCAATGAAAATAAATAATCACCCCCAAACCAATCCCAAATTCTCCCAAATATTCCCAATTGACAAAATTTAATAAAGATAATGCAGGTCATTTCCTTTCATTTTCTCTTTATATATATTTAAAGAAAAGGCTGAAAAGCAATGTTGATTTCTGAGACAAGAAATTCTTCTATGAAGTGCTAACAGCATATGTCAAAGGTTTAAATACCTCCAACACCTCAGTGTCTAATATTTGATTAGTATTCACTATGTTTAGTAAACAGAAATCAATTTCAATTAACCTGACAATATTTTAACAAGATTATCTACTCATGAGAGTAAATTATGTTCGTAAATGGAGGACCATCTTGCCTTCATTTAAAAACCATCTCCAGAATAATCTTATTTCCAGTGACTGAGCAATATTAAGATTACCTAGAGTATAGAATATTTGATTTTGCAAACTTGGTGAATTAGTTTTTAGTTACCTGTCTCAACACTGTTGCATCATCTCACAGTATGGGGTATCTTTCAATACTAAGGAATATTATTTAGGCTTTAATTTAGTTCTTTTGCTATGGGAAGCTGTGACTAATTTTTAAACATTAATGCATGTGTAGTGTGAGCCAGATTTTATTATGAGTATATATTCCCCCAAATATTTTGAAAGATCTATTTATCACAATAATTTAAAAAATAACTTTCATCCTAATTTCTCCTGGGCCGGGGTTGGGGGGCGGGGGGCGGAAACTATCACAATAAGTTAAAAAATGTTTTTCAAGTGACATTTCATTCAGGTGAAGAGATTTCTATTCCAGTGAAGAAGAAATAAAGGGGCATATGGTACATTTTATTGTCATGCTAAATACTCAAACTTCTACTCCTATGATAGCTCACTAGTTACCTTCCTTCCTCCCTCTCTCTCATCTTTACCACAATCTCTTCCTGCTTCCACCTTTCATTTTCTCTTTCTTCACTTCTTAATCAATTTGTTCATGGTCATCTCAAGTTAAGTTACTATTAAGATGACCAGTTTACCTCTTTCTAACTATAGAACACTGTCCACTGTTCTTATCATAAAAACTCTCTTTCTCACCTCTTACCAAAATGCCTGTCTTTTACAGTTTTCTTTTCTAACTGGTCCATTTCACAGACCAGATAGACGCTGATGTGCAGGTAGGTCAGCGTCGGCACAGAGAGTTGGGGGTGGCCCACTGTGTTTAGCATGTTGTATATAGACTATGTATAGTGCCATGAAGAAGGGGGTTCCAACTATCTACATGAGGCTGAATAGGAAAGATGAGTCCCGAGATTAGAACTTCTCTCAAGTCACCCTGAGGTGACTTAATTAGATGTGATCCTAAAAAGACAAAAAGAGAAGAGAGCCAAGACAAGAAGCCTGGAGTCATATTTTTGAAGAAAGAAGACCAAATAAGATTAGAGGTTATGATCAAAGACACAGACTCTTATAGAGGCCTTAGGGAGAAAAGTTCCCTGATAAAGAATTGGAGTGGCTGGCTGGGTCAGTCACTTCACAAAACAAAAAAAGATTAAAAAAAAAAAAAAGAAGAATACAAATTAAGAAGATGTCATTGAGTTTGGTATTTGTTAGAACACTAGTGATTTTTGGTATTTCTGTCTGAAAAAAAAGTTTAGTTATAGAGGAAAAGTGAACCTGATGATAATAAAGGAGGTTGGGAAAATGTAAATAACTTGTCCAAGAAGATTTTCAGTGATACTAACCTATTATTGCAGGGATGATTCAAGTGATTCTTATCTTAATAGCAGGACATAATAGAACTGGTTGAAGCAACTCTGAATAAGCTTAAGAAAAGTATGAAAGAAAATTATAAATATATGATTCATCAAAATTTTGCTGTCTTAATGAAAATGTAAAACCAAAAGAATAGGAGGACTTTGGGTATGTGAAATAGCATTGAGTTAGAAGAAACAGTGAAGAATTTGTCATTGTACTTCTAGCCTAAAGCAGAACAGTGCTGAGTGGTGATATAAAAGAAGGTCTTTCCATCAAATTAAACTTCCCCAGATTTGAGAATACTGACTATGATAAGCTCAGTTCACTTATAATTGAAATGCAAGAATTGAAAGTGTTCTCCTGGATAGCAGCACTAAGAACATAAATCTGCAAGCAATAATATCCACAGTCACATGATTATGACTAGCATTATGACTGTAGATGTTTCTTTACTTGTTTTAATATAGTTTAATTTTAGTTTAAAATTATCTCCTACTGTTACAGAGAAAAGATTCATTCCCAGGGTATTGTTTAACTGATGTATGACTATTATAATTATAAACAGAAGCTATAGTTTTAATTGTCTGAAACATAACTAACTTTCATTCATGATTAAGTATAGCTAGGGTTTGATAAAATCACTCTTTCTTACAAAGAATGAATCCCATTATCTCACTGATCTTAATAAATGTTTGTGAGATAGAAAGGTCAGGTTATTTCTATTTTACAGATGAAATAGATTTCAAGTCCACATGGACAGCTTGTCAGAGCCATAACACACATATTTGTCTTGTCTTTTGTTTTTAATGCATTATTTTGAAATAATTTCAAACTTACAGAAAAATTGTAAGGATTGTAGAATAAATGTGTATACCTTTCACCTAGATTCACCAGTTTTTCAACTTTTGTTCCTCTGGACATT
The DNA here is from genome assembly GCF_019320065.1 of Cervus canadensis. Taxonomy (NCBI): domain Eukaryota; kingdom Metazoa; phylum Chordata; class Mammalia; order Artiodactyla; family Cervidae; genus Cervus; species Cervus canadensis. The sequence goes on from NC_057400.1 coordinate 21,852,645, forward strand.
TTTAGTACCATCTGAACCATTTGACACTAAATTGCAGAAATGATGACCCTCCTCAACTAAGATTTCAGTGTACATCTCCTAAGTACCAGGACATTCTCTTTTGTAACCATAGTATATCTAACAAAATTGATGCATTTAATCCTGCTACAATATGTAGATTTTATTCAAATATAGCCTATTGAGTAATAATGTTCTATCCAGCAAAAATTTCTTTTTTTCTATAATTTAGAATCCAATCCAAAATCATGTATTTCACTTAATTGTCTTTTCTCTCTAGACTTCTTTAATTTTGAATAATTATTTAGCCTTGCATTGCTTTCTGTTATTTCTAAAGTGTAAACATGTGTTGTTTTGAAGAATGTCTCTCTCTTTTTTTTAATTTTGATGTGGACCATTTTTAAAGTCTTTACTGAATTTGTTACAATATTGCTTCTGTTTTATGTTTTGGTTTTTTGGCTATAAGTCATGTGGGGATCTTAGCCCCTCAACCAGGGATCCAACACACATCCCCTGCATTGGAAAGCAAAGTTTTAGCCACTGGACCACCACAGAAATCTCCAATATCCCTATCGTGAGTTTGCCTAATTTTTCTCATAATTAGATTACTTTATGCTTTTTGAACTGAAATGTAATAGCTTTACACGTTATTATTTATGCCTTTGGGTTTAGAAACCAATGGTAAGCCTATGCTCTATTCAAGAAATTCCCTAAAATGAAGCACAGATGGTGGTTTGAAATCTCCTTTACCCCATCTTATTCAGTGTTTTCTGAACACTTAACTCTTAATTTCCAGGGTCTTCAGTCATCCTTTCAGCATCTCCATTCACAAAAACCAAGCATCCTCTGCTGCTTCTAGGACAGCCAAGGAGCTGCCTGTGTAGCAGTCTGCATGTCAGACTCATGTGGCTGGTGGAGACCATTCCCAGATTTGTCCTCTACCCCATTCTCTCGGGATCACAATACTGACATTTCCTATTCCTGACATTCCCTGTTCTTTCCTGTAGAACAAATTATTTTTTTATTCTCTAGAAAGTAGAAGAAATTAAGTTGAGATTTCTATTCTCTAGTTCTTAACTTCCTTTTTGAATGTCATTCTATTCAGTTCCCACTAACACAAAAAATAAAGTGAAACAACATCCCAACTACTGTCTCTAATGTATGCTTAACTATTAGTTCATAAAGGAAAGGAAAATTTTTTTAAAACTTTTAATTATTCATCCAACTCCTTAATCATAATTTGACAGCTGGAGTAAATAGGAGTTTGTCATATTGGCTTCCTTATCTCATTTCATATGGGAAACTGATTTTATCTGACGTCCCTGTTGATTACATGACTAGCCCTATCTTACTATAGACATATAAGTATTTTATACAACTGGGGATAGTAAGAAACGTTGAGTATTGTTGGTAAACTTGCCTGACATAAATCAAGTCAGAAAGGGAGCCCTGACCGACAGTGATGGAGCACTGTGCTTACAGAGTTATGGCCCCAATCATCCTCATGTTTTAAAGCAAAGCAATTGTTATACATGCTGATGTCTTAAAACATGTGCTTTTTTTTTTTTTTTCTTTAACTGATAAAAATAAGGCTTACTTTTCCAAGTGATATCTGCTTTAAGTGATTCTTTAAGTAAGTCATTTGTCCAAAATGACAAAAGGGAATTTAAACATACCAGAGTCCTATCTACATCATTTTTTTAAATAAAGCTGCAACCTTTTCTTTTCTTTTCTTTTTATTCATTTATTTTTATTAGTTGGAGGCTAATTACTTTACAATATCGTAGTGGTTTTTGTCATACATTGACATGAATCAGCCATGGGTGTACATGTGTTCCTCATCCTGAACCCCCCTCCCACCTCCCTCCCCATCCCATCCCTCTGGGTCTTCCCAGTGCACCGGCCCCAAGCACTTGTCTCATGCATCCAACCTGGACTGGTGATCTGTTTCACACTTGATAATATACATGTTTCGATGCTGTTCTCTCAGATCATCCCACCCTCGCCTTCTCCCATAGAGTCCAAAAGTCTGTTCTATACATCTGTGTCTCTTTTCTGTCTTCTTGCATATAGGGTTATCGTTACCATCTTTCTAAATTCCATATATATGTGTTAGTATACTGTATTGGTGTTTATCTTTCTGGCTTATTTCCCTCTGTATGATGGGCTCCAGTTTCATCCATCTCATTAGAACTGATTCAAATGTATTCTTTTTAATGGCTGAGTAATATTCCATGTGTATATATACCACAGCTTTCTTATCCATTCATCTGCTGATGGGCATCTAGGTTGCTTCCATGTCCTGACTATTATAAACTGTGCCCTGCAACCTTTTCTTAAGTATTCATTCATTCATTTGGCTGTGTTCAATCTTAGTTGTGGCATGTGGAAACTAGTTCCCTGACCAGGGATCAAACCTGGGCACCCTGCATTGGGAGCACAGGGTCTTAGCCACTGGACCACTGGGGAAGTCCCCATCTATATCCTTTAACGGTATAGTCAACTCTGGCTTTGTGTCATCATTCTTACTGCTAACATTTTGGTTATAGCTTAATGATGGAATTTAGAAATTTTCAGAGTTTAAACCTCACAATGTAATTATCTATTATTCCTTTAACTGTTTAAAAATGAGGTTATACAACAAGATTTTGGTTAAGAAATAAATAAGAAGGGAATGAGGCATAAAACTTGAAGGCCATATATTGCTAAATTTAAAAAAAAAAATCATCATTCTGATAAGGGCCTAGCACAGTCCATGTTTTTATCAGGTGTTATCTTCACATTTCAGGAAAAATATACGTATTTTTCTTAACAGCAATTACATTAGAAACATCAGTTTTTTATCTTGTTTTAAAAATAACTATGTTATCCAAAAAGCATCAACATTAATATTTTATTTATCTTCCATCGTTTTTACAGAAATTGAACAAGAAAGTGATTTTCTACATTATATGCAGCAATTAAAGCATACTCTGAATTAAAGTAAAAATATTAAATATTTAGCATTGTAATTCTAAAATGCAATTGTGAATATTAAAGAGTAATGAGTCTTCAGAGTAACAGGTTTAAATTCAATTTCTATTAGCTCCTGCTACTTAAGGGATGTAGAAGATAAATAAACTATTTTCTCTGTCTAGCCAAGATTGTTCAAGACAGTGATTTATTGATTTTTACTTGGTTGGGGTTTTTGTTTTCATTGTTTGAAAAATCTCTCTTGAATTTGGTTTTCAGTTCATACATAAACACACAGAAATTAAACTTGACATACAGGTTCCTGCTCTCAGCTGGCTACTCTATATTCTGGAAACACTCCCACTAATAATTCTGCTGGAAGTGTTAATGGATTAAATTTATCAGTCAACATGGCTTACTCAATCAGCATTCTCATTTACCTGAGTCTGCCCCATTCAGTTAGTGTTCCTGAGAGTGGCATCCCTATGTGGCAATAGTATCCCTTCCCCATCTCCCCACCACCACCTTGGGGACATATGATGCAAGCAAAGTAAAATTATAGGCTAGGCTGAATCACTCAGACCTTTCTCTCATGGATCCATACCAAACAGTAGGGAGCTCACCTAGTGGGCAGCTGTGCCAACATGGGTGGAGGGTGGGGTGGGGTGATGTGGGGGGTGGGGTGCAGAGAGGAGGAAAACCAGAGCATGTGCATAGATATAGGGGAGTCACGAGATAGAAATAGGATGAAAGGAGCCATGCAGTCTTTGGGCAAGAAATTCTCTAGGAGTCTGTTTTAATTTCCTGTCCTCAGGTAAGTAAATACATGGGAGTTACCATAGCCTCTTGGAGATCTGTATACATTTGAGTGGCTTTGGTGGGGGGTTTCTGTACTCAGAAGCTAATATGCTATAAGTAAAACACAACATTGTTTAATGTCTTATATTAAAGATTCAGATAACTCTTGTACTAAAGATTCTGAACAATCAAAATTTATACCACCTTAGGGAAAACATATTGAAATGCCAACTCTACATAAAGGAATCATTTTATAAAGTTCATATGTAACCCTCATGTAACCCCAACATGGCATAAATATATATAGATATATAAATAGAGCATCTGAATTTTTCTCTGTAATCTCCCATGAAAACAGAAAAGAAAGATATTAATAATGGGTAATAATTTTTTATATCTTTCTTCATTTTTAAAAAATTCAATATATTACTCAGGACATATCAACAGATTTTTCAAATGTTCTTCCCAATTCCAAGCTCTCTAGACACTTTCACAAATTCAAATATCAACTCTATCAATCTCCACCCTATCCCAACCCTGCCTCTAACTCATTTTTTTTAAATTATTTCAAGCAAATTTATCTTTTAAGCTTTTATTCCCATTTGTTTTTCATCTTTCCATATTCTGAGAGCTAGAAGCTAATTCAGCAAGTAATAAGCTTGCCACTGTAAACAAAGAAAGGAAAAAAGAGTAAAGTAAAAAGATTTGCACATTATTATTATTATTGTTTTTGTTTAGTCATTCAGTCATCTCTGACTCTTTTGTAACTCCAGTGGGATTCTCCAGTCAAGATTACTGGACTGGGTTGCCATTTCATCCTCCAGGGGATCTTCCCAACCCAGGGATCAAACCACATATCTGGATCTCCTGCGTTGCAGGCAGATTCTTTACCACTGAGCCACCAGGGAAGCCCCCGCTATTATTTCTTTTTATCTTTATCACATAGCTATTTCATCAATGCTTAACATAGATGGGGACACAATGGGACAAATAACTAACCCTATTTCCCTGGATTGGCGTTGCCTGACACTTGGTTTATGTTTACTTATTCATGTCTACCACCCACACATGACTACATTTAAACTGGAACTACCACATCTAATCACCTAAAAGATAATGACGTACTTGGCCTAACATTTTGACTTTCAGGCAGCCATGTTTCTCAAGCTGTAATTGAAACCTTATAAACCCATCTATATTCCAGATGTAAGTTTTCAATATCCTCTCCCTTATTTACGCAGGTCTCTGCCTAAAGTACAGGGCAGCCTAACAGCTGTCCACAGATACAACCTTCTCTCTTCCTACCCAAACACTTCTGACCTGCCCTCTGAATTTCCTATTCTATGATCACAAACTCCCCAATATCCTAAGACTAAACTTAGAAAGTTAATTCCACCTTTTTGCTTTTACTGAAATTTAGCATCTGTTGAGCTCATCCTTTACCAGCAGTCACAGAAAATGTGGGCTTCTTATAAGAACCTCAAGAGTAGATCTAAAATCAGTGCCTCCTTGAATACTAACTCCAGAATACTACTCTCTTCTCATCTTGTAACATTTCATAATTTTTCGAGAGTGTCATTAATACACTGTATCAATGACAGCACCCATTCCAAAGGTAAATTATGTATTACAAAATCCTCCTACAACCGTTGATAACAAACAGAATAAAACTTCATATTCTCAACATTGCCCCAAACAGTCAGATAATTTAGTCTCTACCTATCTCTCCAGCTGTGTCTGGAGATACACTTTCTCAGTTTTAATACCTACATCTAATAGTATTCTTCTATATAATTCAAATAACTTGACCATCTTTCAGTTCATTTAACAATCTACACAATTTCTTCCTTTATCCACTTCACATATCCTGTCCCCAAGTCTGGAAAGTAATTTCTACTACACTATTCCAAAATTGACTTTAGCTTTCAACTTAAATGTCAATTTCTGTGAAAGGACTTTCCTGTTTTTCCAGTATCAGTTAGGTTTGCTTGATAAAATCTCATGGCATTCTATATTTTTACCTCATCCTTTCTTATTTAATTGCATAAAACAGATACAAACACACATACACATACATACAATGGTTAGTTTAAGATCTGTTTAAGTAGATTATAATCTCCAAGAGGAAAAAGACTATATCTGCTTTATTCAGCACCGTATACTTACAACTGAACCATGTATCTGCCCATATTGTTTCTCTGTCTCTCTACATATACCTATATAAGCTCTGAATTCACCCCCTCATAATAGAAAAGAAAATCTAAAACTCAGACTTAAAAGCATGTTAAAAGGGCAAAAAATATGGATAAGACCATTGTAGGGTATGAAAATAAGTTGGTTTTCCACATTATCCAGCATAGTCCATTGGAATTCTTTGCTCCTAAATCATTAGCCAATAATAAATTATTGCTTGGCCTCAGTTTTATTGCTTTGCCCTCTTTTGTACATAATCCTCTTTAGAGAACTTGTAGGAAGTAGTGATATAAGATCATGGTAAGATCTGGTATTCCTGTATCTGGCCAATTTTCATTTTTAATTACATCTCAATATTAATTTCTATGTACCTGTAGATACCAGATTATAACAGCATTTGCATCTATCTCTAAGGGGTTTAGACCATCTACTTCCAGAATATAGCAAAGTTTTGTTTCTTTGTTTACTTTAAAGTAGGATATTTATATAATCAATATGAATTTGAAGACTATACTGTCCCCTGTGAGGTAGACGGACTCAAAATATTGGAAGATTAGATAAGGAGATACCAGTATGGTAGATAAGCATTAATGCAGGGGTAAATGGGAAAGAAGAGAGAAATTTTGAGGAGTATTTTGGGGTCTATATCAATAGAACTTGACAGTTAATTGGGTGAAAACAAGGGTGATTAGAGAGGAGCATTCTAGCTCTATAATAAATTTCACAAAATATATTTATGGAGTATACTGAGCCTTCAGATTTTCCTCAGGAAATCTGCCAAGCATAAGATTGCAAGGTGTCATTGAATTTAATATGAGAAAAGGATTTTACAATTTGGGCATATTACTTTCCATGACCAAGGGCAACACTATCTTAGGTCTTCTTCAGGGGTCAGAACACAGTATGTCAGTGCTCAAAAGCTCATGCTCAATATACTTGATTCATGTGGAATAGTAGAATATTTGCAGTAATATTTTGAATGTAAAAACTTGTTCTTTGAAATATGCAGAGATGTATAACCTAATTTCCACGCTTAGGGTGTTCTACTGGTTTATAAAGGCATTTTTCTGAGATGAAATAACACAGATGGCTGTCTCAGAAGCAGCTAAGGTAAGTATCCATGAAGTTGTGGACTGCTGAACAAATCTGGTTCACTGCTATGCTAATTTCCAGTTAGCTGAACTGTCAATTTCTATTTTAAATTCTTACTAAATGGAGGAAAAAGCAGCAAGGTGAAAATGAAACTTTAACTACAGCATAGTAATTTTTAATATATTATTTATTGTTTATACTTGTATGCATGTCTCAGTTTGCTGTTGGAATAAAATGTGTGATAATATTGCAATGATGATAAAATCATATGATTACATAGATAAAACCACAATGTAGAAAATAAAGATTTCTTTGATATTCACTTTTCTAGCTGTGAAAAGCAGATATATACTTGGAAAAATAAGGCAAATATCATGTAAAGTAATAACTTCTTCATAAGTTACATTATTCAAATGCCTTGGTTTAGTTTTAAGTTGAAATGCAGGATCAAGTGTGGACTAAGTGTGGCTAAGGCTGCAGAGGCTAAAGGAACATGATCAAGGCAAACGACTATTCTTGCTCTGTTGGCAAAACAGTGGTGATGGTAGTTTAGTCGCTAAGTCATGTCCGACTCTTGTGATCCCATGGACTGTGGCAGCCAGGTTCTTCTGTCCATGGGATTCTCCAGGCAAGAACACTGGAGTGGTTTGTCATTTCCTTCTCCAGGAGATCTTCCTGACTCAGAGATTGAACCTGGGTCTCCTGCACTGCAGGCAGATTCTTTACCAAATGAGCTATGAGTGAAAGTGAAAGTTGCTCAGTCACATATAAATCTTTGCGACCCCATGGACTATACAGTCCATGGAATTCTCCAGGCCAGAATACTGGCCTTTCCCTGGGTGGCCTTTCCCTTCTTCAGGGGATCTTCCCAACTCAGGAATCGAACCCAAGTCTTCTGAATTGCAGGTTGATTCTTTACCATCTGAGCCACAAGGGAAGCCCAAAGCCCCTGGAAAAACAGGGATTGTGATAATTGCTAGGTGCTTCTAGACTAGGGTTTCTTGACCAGGATGACCTTTAGGGGCTCCATCCATTGCTAGTTTTGCAGGCTGTGCAAATGGATAAGTAGGCCAGCAGATATGTATTCCTACAGGTGTTTTTGGACAAAAAGTTAATACTCCCAAAGGTAAATATCCATGCTCTAAACAGTGATTCTCAAGTTTTATTGTACACAATAAGCATCTATATATCTTGCTGAAATCTCCGTCTCCTACAATCACTGTGATGAGAATTTGGGGAGTACCTAACAAAATTAAATATGCATGTAAAATCTCTTTCATCCAACAATATTTGTTCCAGAAATTTATCTTGAAGATGAATCTTCATAAATAGGAGACAATGCATGCATTAAGTTATTCACTATAATGTTATTAACAATGGCAAAATATTTTTATTCAGCTTTCCTTCCTCATCCCTATTCATTATTTCTTCCCAGATATACTCATTTGATATCTCCTGAGCTCAAGATTCTGGGATTACAACAGATTCCAAGATATCTAATCTCTACTTCTAGAGGGAATGGGGAACAAGATTATTGAAGATAAATATGCATCATAACTTATGAAGAAATACTCAGAGATGATTGGTTTGGGTAATTGCAGATTGTTAATTGATAGAAACAATGTCTACTAATAAATTCTTATTAATGTCATACTCAAAGAATTAAAAAATAGTAGGCTATTCAAGGGGCTTTCCCAATGGCTGAGAAGGTAAAGAATCTGCCTGTAATGCAGGAGACAGGAAACTCAGGTTTGATCCCCTGGAGAAGGAAATGGCAACCCACTTCAGTATTCTTGCCTGAAAATCCCCATGGACAGAGGAGCCTGGCAGCCTAGTCTAAAGGGTCACAAAGAGTCAGAAACAACTACACAACTAAGCACAGCCACACAGGCTATTCAATCATGGTAATCTTTTCTCAATTTCAGTAATTTCTAACATGGAGGCCAATTAGTTTTTCAAAGAGAACAAATTATTTAAATTTTGTATTAGAAAGTTTCCTAGGTTATTGTCTGCTGCTCAAACTTCATGACATTTTTCTTCTAAATCAGGGTCTATAATATTCAACTTTATATATCAATTTAACAAGTTATAGTCTCCAGTTCAAACACCAATTCAGCTGTTACAAAGATGTTCTGTATATATAATTATCATCTAAGATTATCCTCAATAATTTGGATGGGCTTGATTTAATCAGTTGAAAAGTTTAAAAGCAGAACCAAAGTTTCCCTGAAGAAGAAATTTTAAATGTGGACTGAAGCATCAGCCTAAGACTTCCCCCCTGTCTTCCTGACTGTCTGCCCTAAGCATTTTCCTCTAACTAGCTAGTGCCCACACCCATATATGCCAATTCCTTAGGATAGAAAACTATACATTTTTATAAATCCTACTGGTTCATTTTTTTTTTTTTTTCTGGTGGAACTTTAACAGATAGAGTGCCTAAAAACTATTTAGGAGACTACTCCACTATTAAATATGAATTTAAAATATTTAATAGATATTAACAGTTCAACGAACTGGAAATTAGAGTATCAGTGAACCAGATTTGTTCAGTAAACCAAATGGAGAAAACAGAGGCCCTGAGGACATATTTTAAAACCCTAAATCCTGCCACACCAAAGGGAGCACCACTTGTTTATTCAGAAATTTGAGCCATTAAATTTCACCTTTTCTGCTTAAGCTGATTTGAATGGAGTTTTCTAACATTTATAACTGGAAAATTCTTATGTGATAAATATTCATAGTTAAGACAAATGGTAACTGAAACACCTATCAAAACTACAGGAAAAAGAGAAGTCAAATATCCCATGGACAACAAATGCATTATGAAGTTATTACTTGGGAAAGTTGGAAATTTTTAAAATATATATGCAACTACTATAAATTAATTTTATTTTATTTAAATGAAAGGAAAAGTTATTTGAGTAATCAATGTTTTTTAGCAATACTTGGCAAATTCAGAAGTCTAAGATTACAATATATATAATTTCCTCAACCAGTTCAGTTCAGTTTCTTAATCATGTCTGACTCTTTGCGACCCCATGAACTGCAGCACGCCAGGCCTCCCTGTCCATCACCAACTCCTGGAGTTTACTCAAACTCATGTCCATTGAGTCGGTGATGCCATCCAACCATCTCATCCTCTGTTGTCCCCTTCTCCTCCCACTTTCAATCTTTCCCAGCATCAGGGTCTTTTCAAATGAGTCAGCTCTTTGCATCAGGTGGTCAAAGTGTTGGAGTTTCAGCTTCAACATCAGTCCTTCCAATGAATACCCAGGACTGATCTCCTTTAGGATGGACTGGTTGGATCTCCTTGCAATCTAAGAGACTCTCAAGAGTCTTCTCCAACACCACAGTTCAAAAGCATCAATTCTTTGGCACTCAGCTTTCTTTATAGTCCAACTCTCACATCCATACATGACTAATTTCCTCAATAAAAACTGCCAAACTTTTTTTGCTTTGCACACGAAACAGCACAAGTAGAATAACAAAGTTCATATTCCATTATGAATAAAAGCAATGAATTATTAGAAATAAATGCAATCTCTATCTGCCAATCAAACCATATACAATGCGTATAGATAATCCCTGAATTATTATGGTTCAACTTATGATTTTTTAAATATTCAATAGTATGAAAGTGATAATCAGTGACTAGAAGCCACATAGTATCCCCACCTCATCCATGGTTTCATTTTGTGAGGTTTCAGCTACCACAGTCATTTGTGGTTCAAAAATATTAAATTGGAAATTTCAGAAATAATTCATAAACTTTAAATGATGAACCATTTTCAGTGGTGTAAGAAAACCTCACACTGCCTTGCTCTGTCCCACTCGGGAGGCGAATCATCCCTTTGTCAGCACATCCATGCTGTATGCTACCCGCTCATCAGGAGAGTAAAAGGGGATACACAGGGCTCAGCGCCATCCCCCGTTTTAGTCATTCAGAAGGGATCTTAGAATGTATCCTTTGTAGATAAGTGTGTATGTGTGCAGGGCCGGGAGGGGGTGGGGCTAATGTACTTCAAAATTTGAGTTTGAATCTTTTCCTGGGCTAGCAACATGTGGTACTGACTCTCAAATGATGCTGGGCACTGGAGTCGGTCACGGCCCCCAGTCAATCACATGAGCACAAGAGGAAATGACCAATATGCTTACAGCCATTCTGCACCCATCTAGCCATTCTGTATTGCACTTTCCATATACTGTTCAATAAATCACATAAGATATTCAACACTTTATTTCAAAAAAGACTTTGTGTTAGATGATTTTGCCCAACTGTAGGCTAATATAAGGGTTCAGAGACTGTTAAAGGTAGACTAGGCTAAGCTATGATGCTTGGTAGGATAGCAACATTAAACGCATTTCTGACGGATATTGTGAAATAACCCCATTATAAGTCCAGGAAGATCTGCATTCCATAAGGTAAATTATCCAAATAATAGTTTTTACATAGTCACTATAATAGGGTTTTACATCTTTAGAAATTAAATTGTGAGGCAAAAGGGTTTACAAATATTTATAAAAGAAAGATGAAAGTTGTGCAGCTGAATGAAAATGATTCAGTGATCTAGTGGGCTAACTTAAGGCTTTATGACTTAATATCCAACTGACCAGTAACCAGGATATCCTAAATAAACTGCATTGTCCACCATGAACCTGGCCTCTGACATTGATAAATTGATACTCTCTGTAAAATACAGAATGTTATGATTAAGAAACTTAGTTTGGAATGTTTACTCAGTCCTTGATTTTTTTTTCCTTTTGTTTTCTTCAAGGAAGAAGTCCTTCCCCCACAAGATTTAACTCGTAGAGCCCAATTTCCTTTACACTGTAGTCCTTCCTACCACTGACTCCTTTCCCTGTTTTAGATCAGTGGTGGTTAGCTAGCCATTGGATATCCAAAAAACTGGTTGCAAGTGAATCAGGTTTTCTGACTTTATTTTTAAACTATGACACGGGAAGCTCGTAGTGACTTCTGGCTTGAATGACAGATACATTCAGGGAACTGGTTAGCTATGTTTAAGGAATGCATGAGCGCAGCAGAAAAAGCTTGTCAGGAGAGAGGGAGATAGATAAGAGATAGTGATAAAGGTAAAAGGTAGTGAGGAGAGAGAGACAGAGAAAAGTAATGAAGCAACAATAAAGAAAGAAGTGTTCTCTCTTTGCTCAAACATGACCTTAAACTCCTCATAGGGAATATGAGAAGTGGCCTTCTCAAAGGCCACTTTCAAACTAGTATGTTAAGTAGTGGGTCTGCTAACCAGAAATGAGGAATGGTTAACAAAGATTTACTTCAAGTGATGCTATCAAAAAAATAAAGTTAAAAATGCAGTGGTAAATTGTACCAAATAAAAATAAACTCTGAGCTAATGTATCTGTACTACCCTAATGAAATGATCTTTTCTCCACCTTGAATAGTAGGATTACTAAATTACAAGACCTGGAGATTACAAGTGCTTTTGCCCAGGATCATATACTGACAAGTAATTACAAGATTTGGTATAAAACTTCAGATCTCTTCGTTTATGGACATGTGCTGCGCTCAATTTCCTCCCAGTGTTTTCCAGTTCTCTCTCTTTCATTTTTTTTTTTTTTGTTAGGTTAAAAACTAAAACTCTTATAGCTTTTATTGTGTGAGTTTTTAACTATCACTTATAAATATTAATATGAAAAATGGCATTTAGAATTTCTACCTTGCTTTTCCAAATAGAAGGTAAAAGCTTTAGGAAAAAAAAAATCAGTTGTCTCTAGAGTATATAAAATAGTTTTGTCTGATAAACAAGTAACAGCAGTAACAACTGCATTTTTGAGTTTCTACAGAGTATTTAGACCATTGAAATAACTGTAGGTAGAGCTCTAATGTGCTGAGAGACTGTGAAAGGTTAGTTGATGAAATTGCATTATTCATCACTTTTCCTATATTTGTAAATAAAGATGATAACCCTTGTAAGAAGGCTGGGACCTGGACCCTTCGCTGCAGTGCTCCCACTTAGAAAAATGTCTCCTAAGCAACAAAATACAAAGAAACTATAAGGAACTAAAAATAACTGCATGCATGTGCAGTTGGGGCAAATTATGAACAAGACACAAAAAGACAAAAAACCCACACAGCACCACCACAGGAGTGGGCAGATCACCTAAGCCACCCTGCCACCCTGAACCCTAGACCCATCCATACCCTCATCCCATATAAGGAGCCAATTACCCCTGCCTCCGTGAACTAGCAAGGAAACGTGTAGAAAACGTGTTCCTTGTTTTTGCTCCCTTCTGCTGCAGCAGTAGCCCCATCAATATTAGTCTTTTCTGAATTTGTCCGACCACTTATCAATTTCTATTGATTAAGGAGGCTAAGAACTTGGTCAGTAACATTTGTATATAAAGTGTGGCAAAATGCTGAGAGCACAACAGACTCTCAAGCTTTTTTTTTAATGTGAGCATGTTATGTAACCATGATCTTAGTTTTCTGAATGTTGAGCTTTAAGCCAACTTTTTCATTCTCCTCTTTCACTTTCATCAAGAGGCTCTTTAGTTCTTCTTCAGTTTCTGCCATAAGGGTGGTGTCATAGCACATCTGGGGTTATTGATATTTCTCCCGGCAATCTTGATTCCATCTTGTGTTCTTCCAGCCCAGTGTTTCTCATGCTGTACATGGCATATAATTTAAATGAGCAGGGTGACAATATACAGCTTCGACGTACTCCTTTCTTATTTGGAACCAGTCTGTTGTTCCATGTCTAGTTCTAACTGTTGCTTCCTGACCTGCATACAGGTTTCTCAAGAGGCAGGTCAGGTAGTCTGGTATTTCCATCTCTTTCAGAATTTTCCACAGTTTATTGTGATCCACACCATCAAAGGTTTTGGCATAGTCAATAAAGCAGAAATAGATGTTTTTCTGGAACTTTATTGCTTTTTCAATGATCCAGCAGATGTTGGCAACTTGATCTCTGGTTCCTCTGCCCTTTCTAAAACCAGCTTGAACATCTGGAAGTTCACGGTTCACGTATTGCTAAAGCCTGGCTTAGAGAATTTTGAGCATTACTTTACTAGCGTGTGAGATGAGTGCAATTGTGTGGTAGTTTGAGCATTCTTTGGGATTGCCTTTCTTTAGGACTGGAATGAAAACTGGCCTTTTCCAGTCCTATGGCCACTGCTGAGTTTTCCAAATTTGCTGACATATTGAGTGCAGCACTTTCACAGCATCATCTTTCAGGATTTGAAATAGCTCAACTGGAATTCCATCACCTCCACTAACTTTGCTTGTAGTGATGCTTTCTAAGGCCCACTTGACTTCACAATCCAGGATGTCTGGCTCTAGGTAAGTAATCACGCCATCGTGATTATCTGGGTCATGAAGATCTTTTCCGTACATTTCTTCTGTGTATTCTTGCCACTTCTTCTTAATGGCATCTGGTCCCATAACTTCATGGGAAATAGATGGGGAAACAGTGGAAACAGTGGCTGACTTTATTTTTTTTGGCTCCAAAATCACTGCAAATGGTGATTGCAGCCATGAAATTAAAAGATGCTTACTCCTTGGAAGGAAAGTTATGACCAACCTAGATAGCATATTAAAAAGCAGTGGCATTACTTTGCCAACAAAGGTCTGTTTGGTCAAGGCTATGGTTTTTCCAGTGGTCATGTATGGATGTGAGAGTTGGTCTGTGAAGAAAGCTGAGCGCTGAAGATTGATGCTTTTGAACTGTGGTGTTGGAAAAGACTCTTGAGAGACCCTTGGACTGTAAGGAGATCCAACCAGTCCATCCAAAAGGAGATCAGTCCTGGGTGTTCATTGGAAGGACTGATGCTGAAGCTGAAACTCCAGTACTTTGGCTACATAACACAAAGAGTTGACTCATTGGAAAAGACTCTGATGCTGGGAGGGATTGGGGGCAGGAGGAGAAGGGGACAACAGAGGATGAGATGGCTGGATGGCATCACTGACTCGATGGACATGAGTTTGAGTAAACTTCAGGAGTTGGTGATGTACAGGGAGGCCTAGCGTGCTGCAATTCATGGGGTTGCAAAGGGTCGGAAGTGACTGAGTGACTAAATTGACTATATAATCATGCAAAGATGCTCTAAAATACCATAATCTGAGGGTTTTTTTTCTATTTTCCCTTCCCTTCTTCCTCTCTTCCTTCCCTCTCTTTTAATCAAGAGTGATGAGAAGCTTTCTAAAGACAGATTTCTCCATTTTGGTTAGAACCTCTACCAGTATGCACATAAATGCTCATTTGAGTATAATCATGAAAGTTAACTGGTTAAAGTTAAAGCACTGAGTTCAGGTAAATTAATTTCATGAAAAAATTATCAAACTCTTTGTGAAAGATAATCTCACTTATCATGAGGTATACTACCCAAGGTATTTAAAATCCAATATTAGATCATAAGCAATTTAAAAACAAGGATTACTTACAAAACAGAAATAGACTCACAGGCATAGAAAACAGATTTATGGTTAGCAAAGGGGATATTTGGGAGACAGAGGAAGAAATAAGGAATTTTGGATTAACATATATATATGTGTGTGTGTGTATATATATATATATATTTTTTTTAGTATATATAAAATAAACAATAAAGACCTACTATATAGCACAGGAAACTTTATTCAATATCTTATAATTACCTTATAATGAAACTGAAAAAGAATATAGATCTATAACTGAATTATTTTGCTGTACATCTGAAACTAACAACATTGTAAACTATTTCAATTTTTTAAAAAGTTAAAAAAAATGAGGACTATAATCTTTATGGAATAAGCCTACAGTCAATTAGATATAAATCACTTCTAATTTTTAAGTATCTGATTAATATCAAGTATGAATTTTCACCCCAAAATATCCAACTAATATTTGTCCAGAATCAAATAATTTCAACTCTGATCCAAGCAACTATTTGATTCTGAGGAAGTTACTTAACTTATAAGCCTTGGCTTCTTCACCAGAAAAAAGATAAAACTCATGCCCAAGTAAGAATGCATTTTGATGAATTAAATGAGATATACTGTTCAATATACAGAAGGAATTCAACTGAAACATGTTTTCCTCCTTCCACTCTTCCACAGTTCTTATTTAACATGATGCTATTTCCTTTTAATTGAGGGTCTGGGAATAATGATAGGAAACAGTGGTAATTTAATATATGATTTTCAAGTTATACATGTCAGTTTGCTGGAGGGATAAGTATTTGCCAAATAATTCTGATTTCTGATGGGTGGGGGGAGGGTAGGTATAGTTGATGAACCTCACTTCCATGCTAAATAAGCTAATGAATCCAAATATTAATAGAAAAATTTAGGTTACAGAAGAAAAGTAAGATGCTGCTAAGAGGCACAATATAACTTCAATGGAATAAATGCTTCTGGAGCCTTAGTAATGTGCAATCACAGTGTTAAGTACTGGTGGTAAACTCAAAGAAGGGCCATCCATCTGCCATCAAGTTCTCATAACCCTACATATATGCCAGAAATTAGCTCTAAATTCCATAACCTTGAAAACTCTTTGAGAAAATATAACTGCATTTTTCAAATAAAAGGCCACCAATGAAAGATTTTCATAAACAATTTTGTGAAATTGTATATTTAAAACTACTTACCATTTTTGTTTGATTAAAGATCTGTTTTAGCAATGACAAAGGAAAAAGATAAATAAAAACTTCTCCAGATGCAACGTAAAAAAGAAAAATCTCTATAGGATCCATTCCAGAATAATTTTTATTTTACATTTGAGATAAATGATTAAAAGAAATATAACACATTAATACCTCCTAGTTAGCAAATCATACTAAGCTTTTACTAAAAATAGTAGTGAAATATTAAGCCAATATGCACAAACTGTAGGAAAATCACAAGAACCTAGAGCTTGGCAGGAAAATGCCATAGGATGTTCAAATGAGCAAGCTTAAGATAACACATTTAGAGACAAGGATTCAAAATTATTTTGGACAGGAGTCTGGACTCTACTCTTATTATTCATTTGGTCCACACAGGTGATATCGTCTTACTGTCTTTATTCTAAATGGTTTGTTGAGACTACAATCAGAACAGATGATTCTCTGAGGACATCAACACAATATGCTTCAGTGGCCCAAACAGGCAGGGCATAATCAAGAGTATTAGAAACAAAATGGAAAATATTATCCTACCTACATAACTCTTACATAGAAAATTTTAAGTGGAATTCTATGATTAGTTCTAGTTACAGTGATTCTTAAAAGTTACAGTGAATCTCAGTGAAACTTTTGACATAATCAATGGTCGGATGTGACAATGTGATAGAGTATGGGCCATTCTGGGCTGCTCTGATGGCTCAGGGGTAAAGAATCCACCTGCCAGGAGATGCAGAAGATACAGGTTCAAACTCTGGGTCAGGAAGATCCCTTGGAGGAGGAAATGGCAATCCATTTGGATTCCCAGTATTCTTGCCTGGAAAATCCCATGGGCAGAGAAGCCTGGTGGGCTACAGTCCCTGAGGTCGCAAAGAGATGGACATGACTGAGCAACTGAGGAAGAGCCTGGGTGGTACTAGGGTGGACAG
The DNA here is from genome assembly GCF_019320065.1 of Cervus canadensis. Taxonomy (NCBI): domain Eukaryota; kingdom Metazoa; phylum Chordata; class Mammalia; order Artiodactyla; family Cervidae; genus Cervus; species Cervus canadensis. The sequence continues at coordinate 21,870,218 of NC_057400.1, forward strand.
GTGAGCCTTCCTTGTAGAGATAGAACACAATCATTGTACTTCTAATTGTGAAGACGAAGTTTACAAACAGCTCTGAACAAAACCTATAAAATCACTGAGTTTTAATAGACTCTAACAGTCATAATTCATTGTGATCTTCTTCCCATACTTCTTGCTATAAAGGATGGACCCAAATGGATATACTTTATGTTATGTGACTTCACACTAATCCTTCCTAATCACCACCTTAATCACAAGTGACATTTTAAGAATAGGAATTGGCCAAAGAATATCCAATACATATCTTATACATAAACTAATAACCAAAATTTATTGAATATATTTCCTTGGGATTGTGAACCAGGATTGTTAGTGGGAGAAAGAAGGAAGAATATCCTGATAAAAATGTTCTGATAACAAAATCCACATCCAGCTTTAGTCTCTATGAATCCCTCTTAAACGTTTGGTTTTGGATGTTCTTGAGAATTTCTATATTTAATAATTATATAATAACATCATTGGTTACCATTTTTTCAGGGGTCTGTGTTCTTACAGTAAACAAGCCTGACTAAAATACAAGCAAAAGATAAATAAGCTAAATAATGGGCTTACAATAATGACTTAAGTTAAAATTCTGATTCTATTGTTTATTAGATGTGAATAAGTTACTTAACCTTACCATGGGTCCATTGCCTCATCTGTAAGATGGAGGAAAAAAAATATTCCTATATGCCTATTCTGAGTATTAAACAATTAAATAGATGACACATTCTTACTAGAATGTCTGGCATTCAAAAAATCTCTTAACATCAAAAGAATTAATTATTATTATTAGAAGCTAAAAATTAAAATAGGGATGTCCACAAACAGCAAGTTTCACCCAGTATGGACATTTCAATTATCTAATGTGGAGCCTAAATATGTCAAATGAACTTCAGAAGAAGCAAAATATTAAGGAACTTTACATAAAAGTGTTTTTAGTGTTCAGTTCAGTTCAGCCACTCAGTCGTGTCTTTGTGACCCCATGAACTGCAGCATGCCAGGCCTCCCCATAAATCACCAACTCCTGGAGTCTACCCAAACCCAGGTCCATTGTGTCGGTGATGCCATCCAACCATCTCATCCTCTGTCGTCCCCTTCTCCTCCTGCCCTCAATCTTCCCAGCATCAGGGTCTTTTCAAATGAGTCAGCTCTTTGCATCAGATGGCTGAAGTATTGGAGTTTCAGCTTCAACATCATTTTTTCCAATGAACACCCAGGACTGATCTCCTTTAGGATGGACTGCTGGATCTCCTTGCAGCCCAAGGGACTCTCAAGAGTCTTCTCCAACACCACAGTTCAAAAGCATCAATTCTTCTGTGCTCAGCTTTCTTCACAGTCCAACTTTCACATCCATATATGACCACTGGAAAAACCATAGCCTTGACTAGATGGACCTTTGTTGACAAAGTAATGTCTCTGTTTTTTAATGTGCTGTCTAGGTTGGTCATAAATTTTCTTCCAAGGAGTAAGCAGCTTTAAATTTCATGGCTACAATCACCATCTGCAGTGATTTTTGGAGCTCCCCAAAAAATAAAGTCAGCCACTGTTTCCACTGTTTCCCCATCTATTTGCCATGAAGTGATGGGACCAGATGCCATGATCTTAGTTTTCTGAATGTTGAGCTTTAAGCCAACTTTTTCACTCTCCTCTTTCACTTTCATCAAGAGGCTCTTTAGTTCTTCTTCACTTTCTGCCATAAGGGTGATGTCATCTGCATATCTGAGGTTATTGATATTTCTCCGGGCAATCTTGATTCCAGTTTGTGCTTCCTCCAGCCAAGCATTTCTCATGATGTACTCTCAGTGTACTGATGACATATATAAATGGAAAATGTCGATAATGACCACATAGAAATGCTTTCTGCCACACTATCATATTTGGTTATTGTAGTTTAATTTCTCTGTAATTTGCTCGTTCTCTGATAAAGGAGGAGAGTGAATAAAAGATTCCTTTTCCTCCTTTTCCTTTGTATAATCTGCACCTATTATCTCACCATTTATCATTTTATTTGAGACTCATCTACATGTCCCTTTCTTTTCTTTACCAGACTGTAAGATTCTTACAGGATAGAATCATATCTTTTATTTCTTGTCCCCCTCCAATTCTTATTTTGAAAATTCTCAGATTTTAAGGGAAAAGATTACCTTTTTCTGCAGATTCATCAATTGTTAAAATGTTGTTCTTAGAGAGAAGGGAGGATGAGCTAGAAAGTAGGGAGAGAGAGAGAGGAAAGAGAGACAGAGGTGGAAAGAAAATGTGTATGTATGTCTGTGTGAATGTGTGTAATAAACATACATACTCATAAACATGTAGTACTTTTTTCCTGGTATACCATTTGAAGTAAGTTGCAGATATCATGTTTCACTTCTATATGTACTTCCTAAAATGTGACATTCCCTTATAGAACCTCTTATGGGCTGAATCTAGTACTTCCCCCCTCAATTCATACATCAAAGCCCTAATGCCTTGTACCTCAGAATGTGATATGACTTTAAAATAGGTAATTAAGTTTTTTTTTTTTTAATGGCCATTAGTGTTGCTCTAATCCAGTTGGGTCTTTTTATAAGAAAAGGAAATTTGAAGATTATTACATAGTAGTATATGTACATAGATATTTTTATGAATCTATATTTATAACCAAATATATGTGCATGTTCAGTTATGTCTGGCTCCTTGTGACCCCAGGGACTGTAACCTGCCAGGCTCCTCTGTCCATGAGATTATCCAAGCAAGAATACCGGAGTAGGTTGCCATTTCCTTCTCCAGAGGATCTTCCCAACTCAGGGATTAAATCCTTATCTCCAACAGCTCCTACATTGGCAGGCAGTTTCTTTTCCACTGAGCTACTTGGGAAGTAGCTCATTTGCCCATGACCAAATATACATTACATATAAATAAAAGTTTATATATAGAGAGATTGTCTTAAGAATCAAAGAAAAGCAGTAGTAGGAAAAAGTCTGTACAAATAAGTAGGTCATGCAAGGATTACATACTACCCAGCACTATATAAAGGTCCAACAGTGAGCCACTCCTCCTACTTAAGCCATCTTTTCATCAAAAAACACCTGGAACAGTCAATCAATGAAAGTTCTTTCAATAAACAGCAGGGTGGTATCAAAAGTATCAATCAACAGAAGATTGCTTACTGCTTTGCACTCTGATGGGTCTGATGCTGCCAATGATATATAGTATGTACGGAAATGAGAAGGGACTTATTGGTAGTTATTGAAGTGGTCTAAAGATATTATTAGTGTTTGCAGAAAATAAGCAACCACTTATATACCACTGAGGGTAAATACAGGCTTGTGGTGACAGAAATGCAGATTTGTCAACCTGAATTTCTGAGAAGCATTATGTAAAAAAAAAAAAGCATCTAAATAACCCGATTATTCCCTCCAAAATTTCAGTTCTTGTAAACAGACTGAAGTTTGTTGATTTTAAAATATAATGTAGCATTTACTCAGTGTCACAAAGAAGACTGATGCCAATTCATTTAAAAATACTATTCAGCATTTTTTCAGTGTCATGCATTCTGCCGGTACCCAGGACATAGAATAGGGTGACGTTCATTACTTCTGACTTGTAGTCATTCTGGTTCTTGCTTTCTTTCCATCCCTCAGTCAGCTTATCAGACACCAAAAATAAAACAAAAAGGGACAACTTGGCCATTCTACCAAGAAATTCTATAGAAGGAAAAATTTCACCATTCAGGTTAGACTTTCTAAAAGGGTTCATATCCCACCTATGCAATGGTGAATGATGATCTTGGTGTACAGTTTATAAACATCTTTAGTCATTTTTATTCACCTGCTTGATGTACATTCAACTACCAGATATTCATATAGCACATACTAGGGGACAACAACATATAATGAACCAGAGCCAGATAGATAAAAAGACACAGTTCCCACCATCAAAGAGTCAGAGAGCTGTAGGAAATCATTCATGCAAACAAACAATGAGAACTCAAGATGAGTAGGGCTCTCAAGGGGAGATGAAGATGCCTACATCTGCCAGAGGGATTCCAGGAAAACTTAAGAATGTGAAGCTTGAATGACGACATAAAGAGAGACTAGGTGTCTGCCAGGAAGATCAGGATAAACCAGAAGTTGTGCAAAGCCCAGAGAAGGACTTGAGCCCATAGAACTTCACATACCAGTCCTGTTCACAGAGCTACCATCATGGATAAGACTCTGAAAATGCTCTCACATATGCCTTATTTTTAATCTTTGCAACATGTATTTGATGACAGATATTCTTAGGAAACTGAAGTTCAAAGAAATAAAATAATTTGACCAAAAGTACATAATGTGGATAAGAGGTAGACTTAAACACCTTAGTTTTCTAAGTCTTGCTATCTTTTTGGTCCAACAAACTGCTTTCTGGTGGAGCAAGGAGGAAAGAAGGCATTTTCTTTCCACATGCTTATTCTATTGAGCAGGGAATTTGGCTTTGGGTGGGGCATTAGAATCTTTCCAAACAGAAATCCTTATACAATCCTGTGGAAATTGCTGAAGTGCTCTCATTTCCACAAAGAAGAAGTTTTTGAAACCATTCTAAATAATAAAGGGGAAAATAAAATTTTAAGAAAAATATATTGTTCACAAGCCAATTTTTTAAAAAAAGTTCTCCTTGAAAATGAGGGCTCCAGACTGCGAGATTTCTAGAGAAATATACTTGAAACTTAGGCCCTACAAACCTTTCTTCCATCAATGCTCATAGGCAGCTTTGTATTATGTGGAATGAAAGTGACTTACATTTCTGTCAGGAAGTCATAAGCCATAGGAAGACTACGGCCATTTTGCCTTTGTGAGTTGGCAGCATTACTGAGTGGCTACACTTTGGAGACTCTATGACAGGTACTGCTAGAAAGGGCAAGTGAACAGAAGTGTGGCCTCAGTACTTGTTTCAGGTACTGTCAGAGAAAGCAACTCTCTGGTGTTCCAAGTTAAAAAAAAATAAATTAAACGTATTGGTCCTATAAAATCAATGTCAAAATGACTAGGGATGTCATACTTTGCCTTGGCAACTTATGTTAGAAGACAATACCCAAGGGCCATAGACAGTTGGATGCAGAGTCCTCTGAGACAAGATAAAAGGATTTGTCTAGACCTTAAACAAACAAACAAACCTTTATCAGTTCATAAAGCTTTTCTGTGACTTTTACACTTTCAGAGAAAATGGAGTCACATGAAACCTCCCAATATTTTAAGTGACTACCTGGCAATATTCTCTCAACATGTGGCTATGCTTAGAAAGAGATGCAGTCTTGTAGAGTCTACAATCCATTACAGCCCGAATGGAAGGCTAATAGCAGCAACAATATTCACAGCAATCCTCTGGGCACAGTGGGCTGTTATTTCTGGAGGCTCAACGCGTAGGATTGTTTTCTGTGATTTGAAGCCCTCTGAATATCTTTCTCACTGTGTTAGCCTCCTTCATTTCACTACCAAATTCCACTCCTTTCCTACCTGGCAAAAACTCATGTAATCCCAGTACTTAGTTAATGTATTCTTTTGTAATCTAGTTCACTGAGAATAATTAAATACTAAAAACCTAATATGCTATTTTGCATAATGTTTGAAAAAAAGTACAATAAAGTGTTTCATGTTAGTGATTCAAAATCTGGAAGGTATAAGTATGTGATTATATTTGACAGGAACTATATAGGTTTTCTTTTCCTCCCAATATTATAATAGTAGTATAATACTCTGAGCTGTGTACAGTGTTAGCATCTTCTCAATGCATTCTGGTAGGTGTATCTTATTTTGGGTTTCCCAGACACAAACCCTATGGCAAGGATTAGGGTACGAGGAAGGAATGAAAGGAAAACACCAGTAGGAGAATGGAGAAGTGAATAAGCAAAGGAAGATAGCCCCTGAGGAGTGTGCTGTGAAGCCAGCTCCCATGGTAGGTGACTAGGATTGACTCCTATTGAAGAACTTTCAGAAACTGGGGTGAAAAACACACCTCAGAGCTATCTCAGTTAAATGGAAAGGGAGCTGGAATATTTATATAGTACCTCCCATCTGTTATGGTTGAGGTTAGAGCTTTAAGGATTAATTCCCTGTGATGTCTGACCTACCACCAGGCAGCAAGGGAGTTGAAGCTCTGAGTGGAAGCCCCTGGCAAAGAAGTACAAGTGCTGGTGATTAAAAGTTGGGCCATTGCTCTATGAAGTTGAGAGAGTCATTTCCTAGGTAGGTTGATAAGAATCTAGGGGTCCCCAAGGAGAGATCTGGAATACTCAAGGAGGAAGAAAGGACAAACTTTTTTCCTCTACATTCCTTAGGATTATATAACAATCCAGTCTCTGGATTAAACCCTCTGGCTAATTCTGTTATCTTAAAACAGAAATTATGCGAGTAGGTCTGGTCTTTACAAGGATGTATCCTGCCTGAGGACAGTCTCTGGATTAAACGTTCTGGCTAACTCTGGTATCTTAAAATGTAAATTATGGGAGTGGGCCTGGCAAGTCTTTACAACCTCCAGACATCCTCTGGATTCATTGGAGAGTATATAACTCCATTGCTGACACTAGCAAGGGGGCACTCTTTCTGCCCCCTTCTGATGTCTATGTCAGAAGCTTTCTCTCTCTCCTTTATACTTTAATAAAACTTTATTACACAAAAGCTCCGAGTGATCAAGCCTCGTCTCTGGCCCCGGATTGAATTCTTCTCCTCCAGAGGCCAAGAATCCCGGCGTCTGCGTGATTCAGCAGCAACCTTTCAAAGTGACATCGGCAAAGGGACATGTAGGGACCTACAGTGACTGCAATAATATGATACTGGAAAGAGGTGAGATTCTTATAGTCAGGATATCTTATGAAATAATTCAAGACACATATATAAATTAAGTGCCAAGTCAAATCAACTGGTAGTGCCTTTCCTAATTCTAAAGATCTATGGTAAGAGTCCAGGTCAACAGAAGAGGTCAACAGAAAATAACTCAATTAGAAATTTTGGCCAAGAGCCCCACAATGGTTAGTAGTGATTCATTCACTCTATATGTATTATTCTTTGTTGAAAAAAATCTCCCAATCATTTGTGGTTAGCTTATCAAGAAGAATAATCCATCAGGTTAGTGTTGATAGAAAAATAGTGAAAACAAAAACAAGATTGCTTCATCTACCTAGAAGAATTAGAAATATTGGTTAAAAGAAAAACAAGTGAACAAATTCAGAAATGCCTACTATTTTTCTTGTGCTGAGAAACTTAGTCCATAAATAAATTAAAAGTTTTGTGAATGTATAAATTTGAATTAATTATAAAAGTTATAGGCAGTGAATTTTTCTTGCTGTAAGTTGCTTTCTTTACTGTTACCAACTAGATAAAATTATGACAAATGCTAGATCTTTTTTAATATTCACTATACAAAAGAAAAAAGTCTTTATTCAATGGTTTCAATATTCCACATTTCTTTTATATAAATTTTATAGATTTGATGAATCCTGGAAGAAAATAGGTTTATGTCCAGCTTCCGTTTTATGCCAGATTAGAATTCTTCAAAGGCATATCAAACTGCACCAAGAAAGACATTTTAATTTTCTCTATTGAAATTCATATTTTAATAAAGAATTAAATAAAATGTTTTGAAGCTATCTCACAGTCACTTTTTAAACATTGGATAAGTTTGACTGTGTACCTTGAGTTGGGAGAACTTAGAATTATCCACTCCATCATGATATATATTGGATGTGTGAATGGCTTGTGTTGATTAATAAGGAGATTTGACTGCAAATTCTGATTATAAAGAAATAAAGGTTGAAAGTAAGAATAAATGATTTAAAAAAAAAAACTGTACATATAGTTCCTTAAATTGTATTTCTGATCTCGGATAATGTTAATTGTAAGGAGGGAAAACTAAAATAACCCAATTATATTTGGAGGATAGTAGATAAGCTAGAATTGTTAGATCAGTCAGGTTGGGCCAATAATCAGTTTCACATCAAGAATCTTAATATGTTTGTGTCTCCAACACAGTTGAAGTGGAGTAGCAGAATATGAAATAATACCTGATAAATACAGAGAAGAAGAGTTATCAGAACCAGATAATGTAGAGATTTGTAGGCTATTTGAAGAAATTTAACTTTCATTCTGGATGAAATGGAAAGCCATTGGAAGGTTTTGAGCAGAGAAATAAAACTTAAACACAAGTAATATACTTATGTAAAAAGCAGTGATCACTCTGACTCTTATGATGAGAATAGCAGGACAAGGGTGAAGTTTAGGAGATAAATTTAGAGGTTATTATAATCAAAAAGCAGGCAAAAAGAGAATGATGTCTTTCAGTGAGAGTTGCAGGTGATGGTGGTAAGTAGTTGGATTCTTAATATTTTGAAGTTGTAACTGGCTTGGTTTGCTGACTTATTGGATGTAGATGTAAGAGAGAGGACCAAGGATTTTGACTCAATATCGTGAGAAACTGAGTTACCATATCTGAGCAGTTCAAATTTGGACTTACTAAGTTCTTTATGGCTAAAAGACATCCAAGAGGATGTGTCTAGATAGTTGGATATTCAAGTCTGAAGTTTAAGGGAGAGGTCAGGTGGAAGACACAATTTGGAAGGAATTTGTGTATAAATGCTATTTAAAGCCACAAAACTAGATGGGTCCATCTAAGAATGAATGCAAACAGAGAAAAGTAAATGAAGGAGGAGCCTGGACTACTCCTAGGTTTGCAGTTCAAAGCTACAACGAAGGAACATGCAGGAGGCTGTGAAGGTGAAGCTTGTGAGGTTGAAGCAGAACCAAGAGTGAGTGGGATCCGTGATGTGAAGTGAAGAAACCTTTTTAAGGAGAGACTGGTCAACTGTGACAAATGATGATGCGAGTTCAAGTAAGATATGAAACAAAAATTGATTATTTAATTTAGCATATTTGACTGATTTGACCTTAGCACGAGTGGTGTTAGTGAAGAAGCAAGGGAGAAAGATAACTGAAGTGGTTTAAGATAGACCTGGATGAGAGCAATTGATTCAGAGGCGAGAAGACTCTTGTAATGAGTTTTTCTGTGAAGTGAAGAAAACAGTAATTGACATCTATATATATATATATACATATATATATATATAGCTAGCATATGAGGGGGGATTATTGCATGCTAAAAATCTATGGAAATGATAGATAGAAGAGAAAATATGATGGGATAAAAAGAGGGAAAGTTGTTTTTAACTAGCCAAGAGTGGAAGGCAAGTGGTGCAGAATGAAAGAAACTGGCTTGAGATAGAAGTATAGACAGTGAACCATGCATGCATCAAGTATGTTCCAGTATACCAGAAAGAAAAGCAGAATATTCTAGGTCCTATAGATGTGATTGATGGGAGAGAGTTTCATATGAAGGTTTCTTTGTAATGCATTCATTTTTTACCACTGAAATAAGAGGGAATGATATTGGAGGAGAATAAAAAGAAAGTTGAAAAGAGAAAGGACAGTGTGGAATAACATAGTTTAGAAGGAGTAACAGTTTGCAGGAAAATATATAGTGGGATATATGGATTGCAATATTGCACACTCAGAGGACAGTGTTAAGAGTCTATAACTAGAATAATGCATATTATTGTTTGTGTTTTGTTTGTTAGTTTTATGTCTGTGTGTTATTTGCTTCTGCTGTCTACAATTAGGGCTTCCGTGATAGTTCAGTTGGTAAAGAATCTGCCTGCAATGCAGGAGACCCTGTTCAATTCCTGGGTCAGGAAGATCTACTGGGGAAGGGATAGGCTACCTACTCCAGTATTCTTGGGCTTCCATTCTGACTCAGCTGATAAAGAATCCACCTGCAATGTAGGAGACCTGGGTTCGATCCCTGTGTTGGGAAGATCCGCTGGAGAAGGGAAAGGCTACCCACTCCAGTATTCTGGCCTGGTGAATTCCATGGACTGTATAGTCCATGGAGTCACAGAGTCAGACATGACTGAGCAACTTAACTGGCAGGATGCAAGCATAAAGCCATGGAGAATTTATGTTTGGAACAGAAAATTTAATTTGTTATTAATATTTGAAAAGTTTCATTGTTGTCTTTTTCAGATCAAATCACACAGTCAACAGGAATTGAATTCAGTAGTGCCTCCAAATGTGGGAGACATGAAAAGAGAGCATTCAAATGCATTATAAATGTCTAAATTTACTAACACACATTCTGGTACCTGTATGATAGATCAGGAGGCTTATATGTACTAACTATGATTATTTAAACAAATTCTAAATTGTCATTATGTTTACTATGGAAAATTAAAATATTAAATGGTATTAAATACAAAAAATACTGTATTTAACTATTTTTAACTTTAAAGTTAATTTTAAAATAGAATGATCTTACCCAAGACTTATAACTACGATATTATACTTAAAAATACGCTCACCACACAAGATGTTTTAAGTTACCTCTTTTCAGTACTTAAAGGCATCTTAAAAACCAAGTGCATTCACATCTGGCTTCTAGATTTTTGAGATGAAAGTGAAAAGTGAATGTAGCTCAGTCTTGTCCGACTCTTTGTGACCCCATGGACTATGAAATCCATGGAATTCTCCAGACCAGAATACTGGAGTGTGTAGCCTTTCCCTTCTCCAGGAGATCTTCCCAACACAGGGATGGAGCCCAGGTCTCCTACATTGTAGGCAGAATCTTTACCAGCGGAGTCACAAGTGAAGCCCAAGAATGCTGGAGTGGGTATCCTGTTCCTTCTCCAGCGGATCTTCCCGACCCAGGAAACAAACCAGGGTCTCCGGCACTGCAGGCAGATTCTTTACCAACTGAGCTATCAGGGATAAAGTAGGACATAAATAAAGCTAAGTGACATAATTAAGGCAGACCAGAGACTAGACCTTACTATGACTTGTTCATCTGTGTTTCTAACAACAAAACAAACAAAAACCATTGAATCTTTCCAACTGACCTTTGAGGGCTAAACAGTATTCTCTTGTGGACTTGTTAGTGTATGCCTCACATCTATTTCCCTTGCTCTAGACTGTGCTGAGAAAGACATTCATTAATAAGGTCAGTGTTTCAGTCCATACAGCTGTTGTCTAGGAACTTAAGCAAAATTTTTAAATTGGAACGGATACAGACACACTCTAAAGACAGACGTAAACTCAGCTTCAACCGATTTAACAAAGTTATAGAGAACTGCAAAACATCTATAGTGAAGATTGATCCACAACTACTATAAGGCAAAGAGACTGTCTTTTGAAGGAAAAGCTTTGAGGAGATTGTCAGGTATAACCTATTAAGAGCTGAAATATGTTAGGATATCAGTTCTGAAATTAAGAGCATATGATAAGAGCTCACTAGAGAATATTGGTTACCAAAATAGAGGTGTCTGTGTGTGATACTAACTGAAACAAAGCTTACAATTAAGATATTGTCATATTTTAAAATTATAGATCAAACATATAACAGACCAAATTTTCCCAGAATTACCTTTCTTTTAAATGAGACATTGAAGACATCTCCTGCGATGTACTTTCACTAGGGGTTTCCATTTCTTATTATTTTTATCTTGATCATACTTAGTTGTATTCTATTTCAAATCTTGACCCAAACCACACCATTTTCTTTACATCTTAAGTGGACTATGGTACAGTTAAGAAGTGTGTTTGGTAGATTTTCAAGAAATGGCAAGCGTGTCTGTTCTCAAAATGAATGTGATATTCCTGTGCCATCCAGCTGCCCGTTGATCTTTCTGTTTTAGCAGGTGTTACTGGCTACACAGGTGACCCCTTATTGGTTCCCATCCCATCTCACATTCTGCGTGCACTCCTTACAAAAAGTCCTGCAAATTCAGAGGGACACTCTTCCCAGACTGAGGAGCACCCTTTGGTCAAAGAGAGGTAGATACAAAGCAATTCTACCTTCAACCCTCCCCAAACAATGTGGACAGTCTTCTCATTTCTTGATGATTTATTTTCAGGTATCAGTAAGGGGGAGAAATTTATTTGCCCAATATTTTCTGTGCCATTTCATTATACCTATATCAAATGTGCTCAATCAAATTAGGTTCAGATGATAGTTATTAAAACTTTTATGAGAACAAAGGCACTCAAACCAGCAAATGGATTCTAGAGAGAATATTTGTACAAAACAGAGTGTGCTACATTTTTGTTTTTTCAAAAATCCTCTTTTAGTGAAAGTAAGTTTTTAAGGACAAGATTAGCTGAAAAATTAAGTAGTATACTAAATGGAGAACATTTAGGCTTTGTTTTTGATAACACACCCCGAAGTTAATAAGTCAGTGTTGAATTGAAGTTCATTCTGAGTTAAGCGATCCTGGTATGTATTTTGTCTTGTGAAATAAGGCCTATAGAAATACATCTCTAGAGGCCTTCAGACACCGTATAGTAAACGACAGATCACATGAAGTGAGAGATTAAAGTTGGCTCTTCACTGAGAACAGTCTAGCAAAAGGTTCCCTTAAGTATATGTTTAAATATATATAAATATATGCCTCTTAAATATATATATATATATAAAGGGGCAAGGCATTCCTTCCCAGTCAATTATTGATAATAGGTACTTTGATACATTATTAAAATCCTATACTTTCTAGACATACCAACTAACACATAATGGGCTCTCAATAAACATTAGTAAGATAATTAAAAGTTGTCAGTTTTTTTATATAAGACATTTTTCTCAACCTTCTAATCTTATACAATTACAGAGTTAACAACTGGAAATTGTTCAGAGATAATCTTTCAACAGAAAATGGAGAATATGTCTATAGTAATTTATTTTTTCAGATATTTTGCTTTCATGAAATTTTTAAAACTCAATTCAGTAACAAAATAACTATCAAATGCTAAAATTTTGAAAGTTTCTCTAACACTTATCCTTTTCTTTACTGATTATAAAAATCTTTTAAGCAAATATCTGTCAACTGGTGGTACTTCAATTGAGCACTGAAGAATTGCTTTTGAACTGTGGTGTTGAAGAAGACTCTTCAGAGTCCCTTGGGCTGCAAGGAGATCCAAACAATCCATTCTAAAGGAAATCAGTCCTGAATATTCATTGGAAGGATTGATGCTGAAGCTGAAGCTTCAGTACTTTGGCCACCTGATGCAAAGGGACGATTCATTGGAAAAGAGCCTGATGTTGAGGAAGATTGAGGACAGGGGGAGAAGGAGATGACAGAGGATGAGATGATTGGATGGCATCACCAACTCAATGGACGTGAGTTTGAGCAAGCTCCTGGAGTTGGTGATGGACAGGGAACCTAGCATGCCCCCTAGTCCATGGGATTGCAAAGAATTGGACATGACTAAGTGACTGAACTAAACTGATAGCACTTCAAAAGGGAGAAGGAAGAGGAAGAGGAAAAGGAGGAATACAGAGAAAGAAAAATAAAAGAGAATTAAGTTTAACTGAATTACTGAATTGGTAGGTGGCTTACACTTAATTTTTCCCCTGGAGAAGGCAATGGCTACCCACTCTAGTGTTCTTGCCTAGAGAATTCCATGGACAGAGGAGCCTGGTGGGCTACAGTCCATGGGGTTGAAAAGAGTCAGACATGACTGAGGAATTAACACTAACACAATTTTAGAAATATTAGATAACAATGTCCCATTCATCTTGCCCATCTTTTACAAATTTAAATTTAAAATGGTAGAAGTAATTTTCCCTTTTATAATAAGATTTCAAAATTATTCTTTTTCTCCATGATAGGCTGAATTTCAAAAAACATTTGTTTCCTGGGAAATATTGGGAAAAATGGATAGATTTTAATGTTTTCTCATTATAAGTTGGTTCAAATAATAAATTACTGTAGTTCTCAAACTTTTTTTTTCAATTTATAAAATGAAAAAAGATAAATTATACTTGTGATTTTCAACTTAACAAGTTAAATGAGCCTGGAACTATGGTTGTGAAATAATAAATTCTCAGTGAATCATAGTTCCCTCAGTTGAATATTTTAAGTTGAAAATCCAGGAGGAATAACAATGATAATTCATTGCTTGGCCTTGAGCAGACAATGAAACTTCACTGAGACTTCCTTGTTCTATCCTTGAAATGGCTGTCATAATAAAAAAGTGCTTTGTACTTCATATGATTTTTGTGAAATATCAAGTAAGATAAACATGAAAACCTCTTGAGAATTATAAATCCATATTCAAATATACTAGAAGATTAGAAACTGAAATATGTCTCTACTTCTTAGATATCTAATTCATAGTATTTGCTATCTTAACTGATTACAAAAATATTTTGGTATGATGAGAAAATAAAATATCATACATGGAATCATTCACACAAGGAAAATAATTATTTATTATTATTTGAATCTCTATTCAATTATATCCTGTACTCATTCTTGTAAATGCTATGCTTCTTTCAAATCAGTTAATGTGAAATTCTACTTGATTACTGTACAGAGTCATGTGGTACTGTTTTATTTTTATTCAGGTATTATAAGAAAGCATAGTAACAGACACATTAAATATATCTTAGAGTACTTTTAGAACTACTGTTTACCTATCATGATCCTCAGACTTCTCAACTGATTCTATTCAGGCTCTTACTCCAACTCTGTAATGAAATCCCATCTTAGCTGACATCATGACCTCAGACCCCAGTGATCCATGATAATTAAGAAGAAAAAAATCTAACATGTTTAACATGATATTCTCCTCACCTATGAATTCAGTAAGGCTACTAACTGATATTTTCAATAGCCCTTAAAATAGGTCTCATTAAGAACTTATTTAGCTGCTGAGTTCCTAAATGATCAAAGGTCATTTAAAAATTAAGGATCATTTGATTTTGGGTAAAAATATAAATCCAAGGGACTCTGAAAATAGTAATCTCTCCAAATATACTGCAATTGCAAAATATTAAAATTCTAAAACTCACTTAAAAAAAATTAGCGCCAAAGGACTTGCTTAAGTACAGCATTTAACACAGTGTCTCACCTGTAATCAGCACTCACTAAACATCTGTAATTTATTCTTTGACAGAAAAAGCCCTTTATATATTCTTGTTTTCCTTCTAAGAGTAGCTCTTTAGGATGTAAGTAAAGAACAAGTAGATCAAGCAATTTATATCAGCACATTAATTTCTTTCTAGTGAAGTCTTCTTTAATCTTTTGCTAAAAAGTGATAAATCACATTTTAATTGCACTAGAGAAATCTGTTTAATGTGGATATAGCATGCAGGAAAACAGGACTTCCTCTAACAGGACTTCCTCTAATAGTTCAACTCCAAATGCATATGAACACTAGACATCTGTTGTCTTTTGGCTTTTATGGATCAAATGGGATAGATTTCAAAGCTTTCTGCAGGAAGCCTGCCTATGAGTGCTTGTGCAAACACACATGCATTTGGACATGTATGTATGTACTCATGTGTGCACACACATACACATATGCACTTACACAGCTCTTCTACTAAAGAAGAGATCACTTTAGTTGCTCATAGTAAGATTCCAACAACAAATAAAAACTGAGTTCTTTACAACCAGGTAGAACATTGTAAACTATCACACATGTGTAGCTGCCAAAGGGCAGATAGCTGAGTGTAAGCAATCTGGTACATTGGATAATTCCATCTAAAGTCTAATAAATGCAGAAATTCTAAAATTATACTAGCGATATAGATGAAAGAAAACTCAGAAGTGGCAAAAGTGGTTCACATAATCAAAATACAAGAGACTAATGGTTGTATTTGTATACCAAAATAATAAGAGCCCCTCCTTTGTGAATATTGTAATCGCCAAATGCTGGGTGTAATGAGTAGGTGTACTTTTTCTATGTATTTAATTTCCTAAAACAAATGAACTAGGGAGTGTGCATCAGAAGATACCATTTTACAAAGACATTCAGGTCTTACAAGATCAGTTAACTTTCCTGAAATCATATAACTAGAAATCAATATTACTAATGAAGCATAACTTCAAACTCATATATATCTGAACTCCAAATTTTCAAGTTGGAACCTCTGGATTATTTGTTGTTGTTGTTGTATAGCTGCTAAGTCGTTTAGTTGCTAACTCTTTTGCAACCCAATGCAACCCTGTCAGGCTCCTCTGTCCATGAGATTACCCAGGCAAGAATACTGGAGTGGCTTGAATGGAATGAATTATGTGTGGTTGGTATATATTTGTTGGAAAAGCATTAAAAAAGGCAAACCAACTTAGGTCTCAAAGTTCAGGAAAATGGAAGGGAATATATGAGCAGAAAATGTTAGTGAATCCAAGAATGTTTTAATATTGCTAGGTTTTCAATAATTTCTACCAAGTTGACATAAAAATTTGATTTTTGTATACCAAGGTCATTTACATAGTTAAAGCTTCCCAGTTCAGATTTTTTTAAGGATTACTTGAAAATCATGATGTAATAAGAAAATCTTTTTCTATATACTGTTAAATCTACCCAGAGGTAGAGTATTTAACTATCAGCACAAATTTTGAATGCCAACCACATTTTCATATATTATTGCTAATCTTATGATATTATCGTGCTTACCATAGATTATGATAACATCTTGTGATGAAGCCAACTAAAGGCAATGCAATATTTACCATTTTATATTTATTAAAAACAAATTAAAAAACACTTTTAACCTTGATTTTTAATGATCTATACTAAAATAAATGTCAACAATGCTGGTATTTGAGAGGCTGCCTCATCTTTGTCATGCAGAAAATGCAACTCTGAATATATTTTTAGAAGCTTATGATACATTATGCACAAATCTGGAAATTATATGACTTGAATATATCAAACCAACTTGAGTTCTCTTAAAATTATCTAAACAGTAAATCTGCAATCTAACAGCAATTAAAAAAAAGAGAGACCTCTTTCTTTACAATAAACTAAAAGAAAGGTAATGAACATAATTGTTTTGCTGTCAATGAGAGGGAAATCGTTTAAAGGACTCATTTTATGAAATGCCACTTCTTGGCTGTTCACTCAATGTAGTTCATCAGATTGGCTTGTCTCAGTTGTGGCAGTAACAGAATTCAATCTTAGGTTCACTCACAGATCAACTAATTAAACTGGGATGTAAGTGTGCTCACAGAGGCAGGGCCATCACACACACATACACACTCTTGGAAAGTTCACCAGCTGATTGAAAAGGAGTAAAAATGTTCCTTATATGTGTACTTCTGCTCCAGTAGCTATGTCCTCTTTGCCAAAAGGCATTTTCAAGGCACTAAGGTTATTCAATTCTTGACAATACAGCTGTGAAAGAAGAGAATTTAATTGGAAGCTTTCCTTTAGAGGAAACCTTTTTTTAAATAAAATATTCGCCAATAGAAATGGTGTAAATAAGTGATTATATAGTAGATATGTCAGAAAACATTATTTTTAAACTGCACAAAACTGCTGTAGTTTCTTTTTTCACTCACAGCAAAATATTTTAAAGGGGTATTTTGATAAGGAAATCATTTTTTACAAACTACATTCAGAATTAACTTAGGGGTTGTCAATTATACTGAGAACCTCCCTCATTCTTTTCATTGTCAGCATAACATTTATTTTCTGTTTAGTTTCTTGCAACAGGGCTTCTCTGGTGGCTTAGACTGTAAAGAATCTGCCCTCAATGTAGGAGGCCTGGGTTCAATCTCTGGATCGGGAAGATCCCCTGGAGAAGGGAATGGCTACCCGCTCCACCATGCTTGCCTGGAGAATTCCATGGACAGAGGAGCTTGGCAGGCTACAGTCCAAGGGGCCACAAAAAGTTGCACATGACTAAGGGACTAACACACACTTTTTCTCTTGCAATAGTTTAAGGATTGCAATGCTTCATATACTGTTTTAGCTTAGGTGACAGTCATCTTTTCCCTTGGCATAGTAGAAGTTCAGTTCAGTTTAGTTCAGTCGCTCAGTCGTGTCCAGCTCTTTGCGACCCCGTGGACTGTAGCATGCCAGGCCTCTCTGTCCATCACCAACTCCCAGAGTTTACTCAAACTCATGTCCATTGAGTCAGTGATGCCATCCAACCATCTCATCCTCTGTCGTCCCCTTCTCTTCCTGCCCTCAATCTTTCCCAGCATCAGGGTCTTTAGTGAGTCATTTCTTCCCATCAGGTGGCCAAAGTATTGGAGTTTCAGCTTCAGCATCAGCCTTCCAGTGAATATTCAGAACTGATTTTCTTTAGGATGAACTGGTTGGATCTCCTTGTAGTCCAAGAGACTCTCAAGAGTCTTCTCCAGCACCACAGTTCAAAAGTATCAATTCTTCAGTTCTCAGCTTTCTTTATAGTCCAACTCTTACATCTATACATGACTACTACATAGACTACATCTATACATGACTACATGCCGACCTTTGTTGGCAAAGTAATGTTTCTGTTTTTCAATATGCTGTCTAGGTTGGTCATAACTTATTTTTCCAAGGAGTAAGCGTCTTTTAATGGTAGAAGTATTAGCTCCTAAACTGGCTCTTAACTAGTTAGCTTCTCAACTGGTGTTCCTTAGTCATGACAAAACTGCTCTAAAAAATAATGCAGCAAAAAGTTCAATTAACTAATAATTAAGTCCTTGATATATTCAGAATCATTTGTGTGTGTGTTCAGTCCCTAAGTCATGTCTGACTGTGACCCCATGGACTGAAGCATGCCAGGCTTCTTTTTCTATCCTTCACTGTCTCTTGGAGTTTGCTCAAATTCATGTCCATTGAATTGGTGATACTATCAAATCATCTCATTCTCTGTAAAAGGGTTTATTATAGCAAATGCCTGTGAATTTACTATGATCTTTGAGAAAACCTGAGAGACAGAGAGAGAGACACTTGTTTGAGATAAGAGATACAACTAAGACCAAGATATGCTTACAAAATATAATGTAAACATTTTCTGTTCCTTCTTCAGTGTTTTTAAAGACTCTGGGGTATGTCAACCAAACACTATTAACACTGGTGATTTGTAGAACTGCCAATATAAGAAACAGCGTGATCTAACTTTGTCATTTTACTTCTAAAAATAAAATCTGTAGTCATATTTCTAGGATGATTTTATGCTTTATATAATTTTAATCACATAAAATTTAACTATATCTTTGAAAGAATTTGATTTAAACTAGAACTTTTAAACATTGTATTTAAGCTGCATTTGATCTTAGAGAGCATTAGAGTTACATGGCTTTTTATATAAAGAGATTCATTTTATACAATATTATTGAAATTATTCATTGAAAGAAAATATTGGTGGAAATTGTATAACCTTTACTTATGCTTGCAATTGAGTGTGACTATATCCTAACTCAAACAAAATTCAGATCATTAGTATAGCAAAATCAAAGTATATTTTCTCTACAATGCATAACTAAGTGAAGTTTGCTTTTTAGAATTGATAAATCATACCTTTTATATACACAGTTGGAAGAATAGTACAGTGCTACCAAGTACTCATTAGACCAGCTTGAAGAGTGACAAATGTTCATTTTATTTAAACAAATATAATCAATTAAACTATTATTAGGGGGTACTGGATTTTCTGATTATCCCTCAGCAAAAGAACATTGACATTTAAGTAAACACTGAAAAAGGAATAGAAATTTACTTTCCTCCCATGGAATCCATGTCTGAATGTGTCTGCTTTAAGCACTTCTAATATCAGAACTATAGATACTGGTGGACAGGGGAAGGGGCTCAAATAACTATGAAAATGTATTTAATAAGTTACAGATTGAGGTACAAACCATAACTTTATTTTAATGTCAAAGATATTTGAATCATCCAGATAAAAAGATGTTTAGTTTATAAGTAATAAACCTAGGTCAGTCTTCAGACATTTTGTGCAACTATATACTACAGTACTACCAAGTTTGAAGTTACTTACCTTCTGAAATAAGAATTCTACAACCTGGCCAGATGTCCTTCATGTGTAAAAGTATCAGAAGTAATGATTAAAAACAAAAAAATTTTAAAAGCATGATACCATACACAACTATTGAAAAATATATATATACCCTTGAAAAGCTATACCATTATAACAAGACATAAATCAAATAAGAGTTATCAAAAAGTTGTTGAATAAAAATATCTAGGAAGATATTAAAGAGAGAAATAAATCTAAGAAAATATTAATAGAACTGAGCAAGAACCCTGCAGGGTCCCTTTGCCTCCACTCCCCAGTAAAAACCAAGCAGTTAATGATCAGGACAACAGTCATGGACTCAGCATCTGATGCATAGTCCTGTTTTTTTGTTGTTGTTTTTTTTTTTTTTAAATAGATAATGTAACTGCCACCAAAGGGGTGGCAAGGGGGGCAGGGGCTAACTGAATGATGACCAGACTATAGCCATGACATAAGCTGCTTTAACTTGAGTAGTATTGGGTCTGTGACTAGCACAATTCCAAGTACTGGCCTGAAAGAATCAGATTAACATTGCTGTTCATTATAATCTATATCTTTGTGGGCGTCAAAATAATGGTAGCTTGTTCTTCCATATATGTAAGTGGACAACTAAAATTGTTAGCAAAGAGATGCTACACAGTCATACTGACATCTTTCACTCAGAATATAGCACACTTTTTTAGCATGAAACAATTACAGAAGATGGACCTAATCCCACAGAAGTGGAATATTATTTGACAGTGGGGATTTGTAAGCACTGCTTGACCTCTTTACTGTTTGATCATCCCCATCTTTAGACCATAATCATAAAGATGAGATCATTAGGCAATATTTAATTTAGCTCTTAATTTTTGCTTTGCTAAATATATTTACATAACAAATTACCTAACCTGATGATTCCTTTCTTTGATTAGAAGGAGTATGCATGAAGCATTAAGTAATTAAAGACTAACCCTCTACTCTTAGTTCCCCCTTAGTAAATTTGTAAGTAGACCATGTGGACACAGGCCAACCATGCAGGCAATGGAACATACAATCACAGACAGACCATGCACGCAAGACAACATCTGAAGGATTACTGGGAGAAGTCAGAAAGTCTACACACAATGGAAAGATGAGAAATAATCTGACCTCTTGCTTTAATGATTAGCTGAGATTGTTTCCCCTTTTTCCTTTTAAAGACTGTCACAGCTGAGCAAAATCTTTGGAGTTGGTCTCTGAACAGAAGTCCACTGTCCGCCCTTATTGCTGGCTTTTTGGACTAAACCACCTTTCTTTACTAAATCTTGCCCCTCAATTTACTGGCTGTTGGACAGCAAGCAACTGAACCTGCATTCAGTTACAAGTATAATATCTAAACAACAAATTCTTCACTTTATATTTTGATTTTAATAATAAGAAATTTAAAATTTAATTATTAGAGAATGTAAACTATCAAGTGAAAACATAGAAAATATACTTTTGTAAACACCAAAAAACTAAATAAAGCAGGGCTCCTATAAAAATAGATAAAACACAAAAGAAAGTGTTAAAAATAGCAAAAAAAATAAATAAATAAAAGCATAAAAGATGAAATAAGTAAAGACATTTTTGAAAAGCTTCTAATGAAAAGAAAAATCTAACAGATAACTTTTATAATTGTGCATGTGATGAACTCAAAATAATAAAGACACATGAAGATTAAAAAAATTAGAAATATGAACAAAGATTTACATAATAGAGAAAATAGGTGTACTTGAACTACTTTGGGCAGAACAGACTTAACTGTCAAAAACAAATTTAGAAGGGTAAAGTAGGTTCCTTTTTGAAAGGAAATAAATCAGAAAGATAAACTCTTCTTGCTGTCCTGCATTTCTACATCCCTTTCCGGTCTTTCAAAGAACTCTCAAAGAATGAAGGAAAAATCAGATCATTATAGAGGGAATGCAAAGAGTAAGAAAAGATTAATTTTAAGTTATCTGACTTTCAGATGGGAATTAGTTAAAAATTCCTAGAGAAGACTCAACCATATTATAACAAGCAACTTGAACAACTAGAGAGAAAGAAGATCCTACAACACTACCTCTTAGAGAAGAGACAAGTCATTCACTTGGTTGGGTGAAAAGTAGAGAAAGGGACTACAACGTTGCACAAAATGCCTGAGGGATAAGATAACAGAACTGGGTGCAATATAGGGCAATACAGGGCATCAGGAAGGGAGATTTCAAAAACAGAAGACTTTGTCTATAGAAAGCTAACAGTAGTCAAGACAAGGAGGTAAGGCTTCCCTTGCCTTTAAAGGGAACATTTGGAGTCACATTGAAAATACAAATAAAGGTCAGCTTTGGTGGTGCCTGAGGGCCTTCATCAATAACTAACTGTAAATTACTCAAGACTTAACCAAACAGAATGATTAAAGTTACCCCAAGTGGACATCTAAGTGTTCCACAGAAGCCCAAACTGAAAGAAGGGCTATGATAGTGATATGGAAGCGGAAGCTCTAAAGAGGAATTGCTGAGTGAGGGATACTACCTACGTAAAAGTACAATATACTTGAAACTTTTTGAACAGAACATTTATGTCAAACCGCAATGGTATAAAAATATTAGACAAGGTGAAATTACAAAAAATCTCTCTTTAAAAGAAAACACATACCAAATAAACAAGGGCATAGTGACAAAAGGGATTTAATTTGGATTCATGCCAGACTTTTTGGCACTAGGGACCAGCTTCATGGAAGATCATTCTTCCATGGACCTGGAGCATGTGTGTGGGGGTGGGGGTGGGGCGGTTGGCAAGGGGTGATTTTGGGATGATTCAAGGACATTATATTTATTTTGCAGTTTATTTTTATTATTATTAGATCAGCTCTGCCTCAGAGCATCAAACATTAGATCCCACAGGTTAGTGACCCTTGGTCCACAGATAAAACCATGATAAAAAATTTAAATTTTAATTAAAAAAATTAATATCATTGGGATATTCACAAAATAATAGTTATTAAGTCATACATAATATGCAACAAATTCTCACAAAACTGTTAGGAAGGAAAAACTTTTCCTTCAACCTTTTGGGTTTTGTTCCCCCGGGGGCCTTTAAATTAAAGTGACAAATGATAGACTAACTGGAGATAATAAAAATTTGTTAATGTTCGTATGGGAGTTCACAAAAGAAACAGTTCATTAAAAGGCTAAAATCAGGGGCTGATATACCTAACTTAATAAAGAAAAGAAGAAGAGGAGAAAAGGTTCTTATTAATAGGAATAGAGTAGGATAATCAAATAGCATTCAGAAATCCCACTAGGGGATTATAGATAGAGATGGAACTTTAGAGGCTTTGGGAGACCACAGTTATGTAATGATCACTTAAGGAAGTAATGGGAAAGTCCTGAAACAATGTGCACTTGCTTGACTCATGAAGCAGAGCAAATCTTTTAGCATCAAAGCTACACTGTCTTGCCTAACAACAAAACCAAGCTAACTTGCTTAGCAACAAAACTATGAAATGGAAGCAGAAAGTTGTGCCTCAAGACAATAAAACAACAGTAGAAAAATAGGGCTTACATTCTGCATAGTGATGTCAGCAAACAAATACCCCTTAGGACATGCTCTGTCCATTCACCAAAAAGAAGAATTTAGGAAAATGTGACACTTCAAAGTGAAAGACCCTCATCATACTGAGACTTGAAATAATTTTTTCATGGCATCATGACAGTCCTGGATGAATCATAAAGGATCGGGGACCTTCCCTGTCTGATAGGTAGAAGGTAGAAGGAGTTTATGATGGAAGATTTGAAGAACAAGGAAGAAGGTGACCATCTCCCTATCCCCTCTTTTCCTTGGATTATAAAAATGTAACACAGTAAGTATTCCAGGGCAGCTCAGTGCTCACTTCCCTGACCACCTGTAATTCCTATTCTAAGAAATTACTTATATATCATTTTACCTCTCACTTAATTGTTTCTGCACGAGACACAAAGAACACTTTGGAGCCCCCACAAAATGCCACCTATCAGTTCCATATGGGTTTCCTTAAGTGAGCAAAACAGGTTTCTTGGAGAACAAATATGAGAAAGGAAAATTTGAGACGCCTGTTTATGCACATGGTGCTTCCAAGAGGGAATCATGATACCTTCATTCTTTGTCTCCCTGGGAGTGAAGTCACCCCATACAGAGGATTTATGGCAGCCTCAATTCCCAGAAGTTTCTGTAGCTAGTCAGATAAGGGAAGTTCTGAGAACACTTTCTTTCTGCATCTGTTGAATCTTAAATGTTTCCAACTTAATTTTTATACTAAATCTGGAGTTCCAAGTGTGCTAACACATTAAATATATAGCCCCACTCAGAGATTTTTCACATAAAATAAGCAGTCTATTGAGGCAAAGATAGGCATCTTCACTTAACAGAATGGAACAGTCAAGGAGAAAGGTCAATCATCCAGTGAAATAAGTTGAATCCACTCTAGTTACCACTGGGTAACAGATACCATAGCCAAAAAACATTTATATTCAAAAGACTGCATTTTCTGACCATATACAATAAAACTAAAATCAAATAATACATTAAACATATAAGAAAATAAAATATATCACAAAAAATCAAAAGGCAAATTAACTGAAATAAAAGCATATAACAAAGAAGACAGATCAAACATATTTAATGCATGTGGTAGTGGTCCGTCGCTTCAGTCATGTCCGATCTCTGCGAACCCATGGATTGTAGCCCACAGGTTCCTCTGTCCATGGTGTTACTGCAGTGGTTGCCATGCCCTCCTCCAGGAGTTCTTCCCAACTGAGGGATTGAACCCATGTCTCCTCCATCTCCTGCACTACAGACATATTCTTTATCATTGAGCCATCAGTGAAGCCCGAATATCTATAAATCAGTAATAACTCTAAAACTGCTATAGAAAAATAAAGTCAAACATAAAAATAGATGCAAATAGCAAACAGATATAGTCAGTCCTTCTTATTCATGGATTCTGTGTTTGTGAAGTCACTCACTGCTAAAATATATCTGTAATCCCAAATCAATACTCTTAGTATTTTTTTTTTGTGGTCACTCATTGACATACTCAGAGGAGTAAAAACTTTGAGTTGCCTGATGTGCACATTCCCAGTTCAGGTCAAACAAGGCAATGCTTGTTTCCACTCTCATACCATATACAAATTTACTTTTCCTGTGTGTTTTTAGTACTATATTTCCCTCATTTTTGTGTTTTTTGTTGGTGATTTGGCTGTTAATGGCCCCCATGTGTTGTGTGGAAGCGCTGTCTAGTATTTCTAAGTTAGGAGCACTGTGATGTGCATTACGGAAAAAAAAAGTGTGTTAAGTAAGCTTTATTCAGGCATGAGTTATAGTGCTATTGACCATGAGTTCAATGTTAATGAGTCAACAATTTATATTTAATAAGGTGTCTTTAAACAGAAGCAGACATAAAATAAGGTTATGTATTGATCTGTTGTTGAAAATGTTGTGACCAGACGCTCTCAAGAGCACAACTCTAGAGTTCCCCAGGAGCAATGGTTCAATACTGGTTAATTCAGTGTTCACTGCAACGTTATAGAATATAACTACAATAAGTAATGAAAATCTACTATATTTCAAAAATTAAAACTCTGATTAACAATCAGGGAAAGATAAATAATATTAAGCAGCATTATTTTAACCTATCAGATTTGGAAAGATCTTTTTTTTTTTTTTTTTTAAGGGGAAAAAAAAGTGTATCATTGTTGAGCAGGGCATTGTTAAATCAAATCTGCAATAGAAATACAGACTGGTACCACCTTCTGAAAAAGTAAATTGACAATATGCATAAACAGCCTTACACTTGTTCAAACTTTGGTCTCTAATTCTTTAGAAACTGGTCCTGGTACTATGGAAATCGCTATATCTATGAACAAAATTCTCCCTGTGATGTTGTTAATTACAGTATTATTCCTGAAAGAAACCAGCATACAAAACTCAGCTCCTACTTGTCTCCATCTCACACTTAGTGGAAGCATCAGTTCAGTTCAGTTCAGTTCAGTTGTTCAGTCTTTTCTGGCTCTTTGCAACCCCATGGACTGCAGAACTAAGATCATGGCATCTGGTCCCATCACATCATGGCAAATAGATGGGGAAACAGTGGAAACAATGACAGACTTTTATTTTTTGGGGGCTCCAAAATCACTGCAGATGGTGACTGCAGACACGAAATTAAACCTGGAAGCATACTACTGCCCTTTTTAGCAACAGTAAAGAAGAAACTGCTGGCAAGGAAAAGAATGCCTATGAAAGAGGACAGTGAACCAAAGAGATGTATTACTTTCAGAGCAACTAAAAGCTCATTAAAGAAGAAGAAGAAGAAACTATGGATGTTTCTAAAATAAATATCCACTAGAAAGCCTTCTTGAGCAAACAATGACAAAAATGGGGGTGACTTGTCTTAAAACAAGAACTCTCATGAAGACTTTGGTTAACACAATGTTGAATAAAGATTCTTTTAAATAACAATTGATTAGTTGGGTCCCCTTAAGAGCATTTTCAGCTCCTTAAAGTTTGAATGGCTGCTTAAGTCTAAACTATTCAGCATTAAATTCTAAATAAAGTTTAGAGTTCAGTGCTTTTTTTTTTTTTTTTTTTTTAAAGTTCTAAATCTCTGGAAGAGTTCCTTATTACTAAGACATACCAGTGCTTCTGTCTCACCTCTGGGGATTGACACCAAGATGCTACTGAAAGATGATGTGCGTTTTTTTTTTTTTTTTTTTTTAATTTATTTTTATTAGTTGGAGGCTAATTACTTTACAGTATTGTAGTGGTTTTTGTCATACATTGACATGAATCAGCCATGGATTTACAAGTATTCCCCATCCCGATCCCCCCTCCCACCTCCCTCTCCAAGTGATTCCTCTGGGTCTTCCCAGTGCACCAGGCCCGAGCACTTGTCTCATGCGTCCATCTTGGGCTGGTGATCTGTTTCACCCTAGATAATATACATGTTTAGGTGCTGTTCTCTTGAAACATCCCACCCTCGCCTTCTCCCACAGAGTCCAA
Source organism: Cervus canadensis (assembly GCF_019320065.1). Lineage (NCBI taxonomy): Eukaryota > Metazoa > Chordata > Mammalia > Artiodactyla > Cervidae > Cervus > Cervus canadensis. The sequence goes on from NC_057400.1 coordinate 21,897,044, forward strand.
AAGTCTGTTCTGTACATCTGTGTCTCTTTTTCTGTTTTGCATATAGGATTATCATTACCATCTTTCTAAATTCCATATATATGCATTAGTATACTGTATTGGTCTTTATCTTTCTGGCTTACTTCAAGGTGATGTTTAAAATGCAAATGTTTTACTTTAAACTCATGGCGCACAGAATTATATCCAGGATGCTTATGTGTAATATTTTGTTTCTCATATACACATACTACAAGTTGGTAGCAGTCACTATTGAGATATTTGGATGCAGAGATAACAGTAGTATAAATGCATCTCGTATAAATTTGCGTGTGTGCATGCTCAGTCTTTTATGACTGTGGCCATGCTCCTCTATCCATGGAATTTTCCAGGCAAGAATATTGGAGTCAGTTACCATTTTCTACTCTGGGGGATCTTCCCAACCCAGGGATCTAACTCATGTCTCCTGCATTTCCTGCATCAGTAGGCAGATTCTTTAAACTACTGAGCTACCTGGTTAGCTACTAGAAAATACATACAATCAAACTCTTCATTCCCTGAAATCCTAAAGAGTAGTTAATTAACAGGCAATTTATGAAACAAAGAAAAATCAAATAAGAAAGAAGGCAATACTAAAATTATTCTCATGGAAAACTCAATACTAAGTAAATATGTGCATATCTGTCCATATGCACACACATTTCAAGAAAGGAAGTATATTAATGCCAAGCAAATGTTCTACTTCACTTTTTCTTTGATTTTATTGAAGTATAGTTTACATAGAAAATCATATTAGTTTCAGGTGTACAACATAGTGACTGATATACTATATTTATGTACATTACCAATTACAAGCCATGGTTAGTTCAGTAAATCTTCTGTCACTCTACAAAGTTATTACAGTGTTATTGACTATATTCCCTATGCTGTTCATTATATCCTCATGACTTATTAATTCCATAGCTGGAAGTTTGTATCTTTCGATTTCCTTCATCTATTTTGTGCCCTAACCCCCCACTGCTGCAGCAACCACTTGTTTATTTTCTATACCTGTTTCTGTTTTGGTTTTTGTTTTGCTTTTCAGGTTCCACATACAAATGAAATCATATGGTATTCGTCTTTTTCTGACATATTTCAATTAGCATACCATTGTCTAGGTTCATCCATGTTGTCACAAATGGCAAGATTTCATTATTTTTATGGGTGAATAATGACCCATTTTGTGTATCTATATCTATATCATAATACTTGCAGCTTTGTTCTTCTTCCTTAAGACTGGTTTATTTGGAATCTTCTCTACAATTTCCACACAAATTTTTGGATTATTTTTGTTCCAGTTCTATAAAATGCCATTGCTATTTTGGTAAGAATTAGATTGAATCTATAGATTAATTTGCTGATACAGACATTTTGACAATATTAAGTCTTCCAATCCATGAGCACAGAATACTTTTCCATTGCTTTGTGTCTTCTTCAATTTTTTTTTCATTAATGTCTTGTAATTTTTAATGAACAAGTCTTCAATCTCCTTGATTAAATTTATTCTTAGGCATTTTATTATTTTTGATGCAATTGCAAATGAGATTGTTTCCCTAATGTCACTTTTGGATAATTTCTAATTAGTGTATAGAAACATAATAATTTCTTTATATCAGTCTTATATCCTGCAACCTTGCTGAATTAATTTACTAGTTCTAAAAGTTGTGAGGTGAGGTGTTTAGAGTTTTCTATATGTAGTATAATTTTTTTAAATTCCTTTCTATTTTTGTTGTTTTAGTTGAGTGATTTCCACTACCCTGTCTTCCAGACTCCTGATTTATTCTTCTTCATTCTCTAATCTGCTATGATTATAGCATTCTTTTCATTACTATATTCTTTAGTTCTGATTTGTCCTTTTTTATGTTTTCTCTTTGTTTTAAGTGAGTTCCTTCTTTCATTCTCCCAAATTTGGTGATCATTTTTAATACTACTGATTTTAACCCTTTATCTGGTAAAGGCCTTATCCTCATTTTGTTTAGTTCTTTTTCTGAAGTTGTATCCTGTTCTTTCAATTGAAAGATAATCTTCTGTCCTCTCATTTTGCCTCTCTGTGCCTGTTTCTATGTATTAGATATATCAACTAGGTCTCTTCATCTTGAGAGTGATATTGTCTGGAAAGTGTCCAGTGGGTCTCAGTGGTACATTCTTTCCTGGTCACCAGAGTCAAGTGCTCCAGGGGCACTCCCTGTGTGAGCAACATGTGCCCTACTGTGGTGGTTGGACTGCGATTGTTGCAGGCATGCTGGTGAGTAGGGTTTGCCCCCAGGTCAGCTAGCTGGAAGGCTCGGCTGCCACTATTAAGGGCCTAATGGTGGTGGGGATGACCCTGGATTCACAAGGGTGAGCAGCAGAGATGACACTGGTGGGCACATTGTGTTTGGGGTCACACTTTGGAGGGGCCATCTATGGCAGGTCCGCCATCACTTCCATCTTCAAATTATGTTTTATCAGATCCTTTTCCTTTCAGCATATACTCTAGTCAAAGAATCTCCTTGTTGTATGGCCCAGATGCTTTTCAAGATGCTGACTCTGCACTGTGACTTGGAACAGGGCTGTGCTGAGCCCTTCATGAATGGAGCCTCATTTTCCCATAGCCATTAGCTCTTTTGGACAGAAGTCCTGTTGATTTTCAAAGTAAGATGTTATGGGGTTCATCTTCATGGTACAGGTCCCTGGGTTATGGGCCTGATGTGAGTTTTTAGTAACCTTCACAGTTGTGATACCCATCCTGCTTGAGGGTTTCTTCATGGACGTGTGGCTTCTGATTAGACTGAGTTTCTCCCCCACCTGTCTCAATGTGCCCTTTCTTTATATTATTAGTTGTTATTTAAAAAAAAAAAAACAAAAAAAAAACTGTCTTGCTAGTTTTCAGGTCATTCTTACAGATAATTTCTCTTAATGTAGTTTCATTGTGTCCATGGGTGGGGTGAGTTCAGGACTTCGCCATCTAGATCTGGACACAACACAAATGTTCCATTTCTAATTGAGGGGATATCTCATAGCTATGCTTCATTCTATTAAAATGGAACATTTCAAGGTAGTTATCTCTTTAATATATTTACTCAATGTTTACTCCTTCTTGAAGTTACATTATTATAAACATGATGGAGAGAAATGATGAAGCAAAATACATATTTCACTTATTTCATAGAACTCTTACCTATCAGAAACAAAATTATAATATATACGTAGTCAATAACTACATTGACTCTTTAGGGCTTCCCAGGTGGCACTAGTGTTAAAGAGTTTGTCTGCCAATGCAAGAGACATGAGATGTGGGTTCGATCCCTGGGATGGGAAGATCTCCTGGAGCAGGGTATGACAACCTACTCCAGTATTCTTGCCTGGAGAATTCCATGGACAGAGAAGCCTTGTAAGCTACAGTCCACAGGGTCACAAAGAGTCAGAATGACTGACGTGACTAAGCACACATGCACATATTCTTTGTTCTTAGTATTATTTTTTCTCTCACAAAAGAATGTAAACTTTCAAGGACTACATTCATTCAAAGTCAAATTTTAAATATCTTGCTTTGTGATTTAACCACCTTTTAAAATTATCCCCTACTGCTGATTATTACACAGGCCAAAAATAGGCTAAAGATAAGCAGACAGCATAGGCTTGGCACTCAAGTTTCTTAAGAATGGGCTAGGATTCAAAAGAAAAAAAAAGAAAAGGTCAAATTCTGGATTTGCTGCTACTAACTTCCTGAAATTATGGGCTGGTCACTTAATGCCTCTTGACCAGAGGATTGCCTTCTTTTTCAATCATTAAAAATTTGATTTTATGGCTCAAGCAACAGGATTTAGGACTGACAATCTGATGAAGGTAGTGACTCACTCATTAGCATGAGAAATACTCATTACCATAAGAAACACTCTGTCTCAACTATATAAATCATTATAGAACACATGTTCTCCATGTTCTCAAAACCCAGATTATGGCTTTTTTTGGCTTTTAGCTCTTCTACCCAGAGATGACTAGTTATTATCATGTTCTTACATAATCTTTTAGAGATTTTCTATGTATACAAACTGTTCTGTATGTAATTTGCTTCATCAGATGTAATCCAAGACCAAACCAGGTTTAGAGTTAAGTATATGTAAGACGAAAAAAAAAAAAAAAAAAAGGAACATTAAATTAATGATACTCATGGGGTCCCAGACATGGTACTTGAAAGCATGGCATCTTGGTATATTGAATATCTTGAGGTGAAAGAATTTAAGAAAATAGTAGAAACAGGAAGTCACTCTGACTTTCTCCCCCTTCACCCTTCTTTCCTGAAACAAGTCATAAAAATCCTATTGAAAGTTATCCTCCATGTACCAGAAGAAAGGAAGACATTCTAATTACTGCAGATGGGCAATTTGGGACTGAGAAATCTGTACTAACAAACTTTGTTAAGCTAACCATTGTCTTTCCAGTTACTCCTCACCATTTACTACGCCAAGTCTAAATGTCTCTGACTTGTCTATTTCTCACAAATGTATTGTTTGTTTTGTATGTATGTAAAAGGTATAATGGAGAAGGGCATGGCAACCCACTTCAGTATTCTTGCCTGGAGAATCCTATGTACAGAGGAGACTGCCAGGGTAGAAAACAGTTGGACACAACTGAAGTGACTTGGCATGTGTACATGCAAAAGGTATAAAAACTTTCTGTTCTGGCCATTATTCACGTTTTCATCATCTTGTGAAGTCTCCTATGTACATGATGAAATATAAAATATGTATTCTTTTCTCCTATTAATCTGCCCTCATCAGTTTAATTTTTAGAATCAGCCAGGGATCCTAAGAAGGTTGAGGGAAAGTTTTCCTCCCCTGCAATACAGTATATCTGTCTAGCAAGGTGTGTGTACTAAAAATTTGCTTATACCTTGTGGCAACATCACCTTACCTTATGATCTCTGTCTACTTTTTACCCCACTCCCTAGCCCATTTGCAAGGTGCTGTCCCAGCCAAACTATGTCAGTTCCCTGACTTATTGTTCTATTTTCTCTAAAAATTTCTTCTTCTCCTCTTTATCTAAAATATCTCCCTTCCTTCTGTCTCCTCTCCTAACTCCTACTCACTGTTCAAGACTCAGCTCAGACTATCACTTATAGGAAGTTCGCCTGACCTCTAAGACATAGTAAGGCATATCTCTTCTAAAACAGCTATTCAACTGCTATTGAGTTTCCCATCTGTTTCTCCCACTAGACAGTGACTCTAAATAAATATCAGGCAACAGAACCTGGGTTCTATGCATCTTTGCATACCTAGTTCTAAATACCAGGCCATCATGATTTTTTGTTAATAAAAGAAGCAGCTGATGGCATGTGAACATTGTTATATTTTATTGAAACTTTTTCCATTTATTTATTATTATTATTTTTTCATTTCAGTCAGGGTGTCATTTTGTACATGCTAAAAGCCATCTCTTACAAGGTACATCTATGTCTCTACTGTATGATTGAGAACATAAATATGAGTACCCTCATATTTATGAAAGTAAGGAATTTACAACAAAAATAGCTTATTCGATTTTATGAACTATTCAAGTCTCATCAATGACAAATGCACTTCTATCTTTTTCCTTCTCTTTCAACTATTATTTTTCTTCTAATTGCAATGTAATCCTCACCTTTCACAAAATATTGAAAGTTTTTTAGTTATGTGTTACAGACTTCAGTTCAGTTCAGTTGCTCAGTCATGTCAGTCTCTTTGCACCCCATGGACTGCAGCACGCCAGACCTCCCTGCCCATCACCAACTCCCAGAGCTTACTCAAACTCATGTTCATTGAGTTGGTCACACCATCCAACAATTTCATCCTCTGTCATCCCCTTCTCCTCCCACCTTCAATCTTTCCCAGCATCAGGGTCTTTCCAAATGACTCGGTTTTTCACATCAGGTGGCCAAAGTATTGGAATTTCAGCTTCAGCATCGGTCCTTCCAATGAATATTCAGGACTGATCTCCTTTAGGATGGACTGGTTGGATCTCCTTGCAGTCCAAGGGACTCTCAAGAGTCTTCTCCAACACCACAGTTCAAAAGCATGAATTCTTCAGTGGTCAGCTTTCTTTATAGTCCAGCTTGCACATCCATACATGACTACTGGAAAAACCATAGCTTTGACTAGACAGACCTTTGTTGGCAAAGTAATGTCTCTGCTTTGTAATATGCTATCTAGGTTGGTCATTACTTTCCTTCCAAGAAGCAAGCATCTTTTAATTTCATGGCTGCAGTCACCATCTGCAGTGATTGTGGAACCCCCAAAATAAAGTCTCACTGTTTCCATTGTTTCCCCATTTATTTGTCATGTAGTGAAGGGACCAGATGCCATGATCTTAGTTTTTTGAATGTTGATTTTTAAGCCGATTTTTTCACTCTCCTCTTTCACTTTCATCAAGAGGCTCTTTAGTTCTTTATTTTCTGCCTTAAGGGTGGTGTCATCTGCATATCTGAGGTTATTGACATTTCTCCAGGCAATCTTGATTCCAGCTTGTGCTTCTTCCAGTCCAGCACTTCTCATGATGTACTCTGCATATAAGTTAAATAAGCAGGGTGACAATATACAGCCTTGATGTACTCCTTTCCCAATTTGGAACCGGTCTGTTGTTCCATGTCCAGTTCTATTGCTTCTTGACCTGCATATGAAGAAGGAATTCATAGGGCCTGGACTCCATCTCAGGCCTGTCTGTGCTGATCGTGCGTGGCCACCTCTCCAGTGGACTCTGAACTCTGTGCTTAGCGCCTGTGGGAATGACAATGGAAGGATAAGACCCCGCTCTGGGCACGAGAATCTTGAAGAAGAGAAAACAGACACTAATCACCCCTGCCTCCGGACACTATCTATCAGAATGTAAGCACAGGCTTATCGGTTATTAACTATTTGGAATGTAACTGCAGGCTTATTGATTATTGACTGTTTGAACACATAACACGTGAATGATGGGGTTATTGTAGTTGTATTTACCTTTCCTTTGTTTATGTAAGTCTCAAGGGAATTGGGGTAGTGGGTTTGGACACGTACACATGGGGTATAAAAGATTTTCAGAAATGCTGGTCGGGGTCCTAGGCTAAGAGGAGACTCTGCCTTGGGCCCGCTGGTGTAATAAACTCCACTCCACTATCTGCATTGTCCTTCTGAGTGAGTTTGTTTCCCAGAAAGCGTGGCTGTAACACATACAGATTTCTCAGGAGGCAGGTCAGGTGGTCTGGTAGTCCCATCTCTTTCAGAATTTTCCACAGTTTCTTGTGATCCACACAGTCAAAGGCTTTGGCATAGTCAATAAAGCAGAAGTAGATATGTTTCTATTTAAGTCACACACTTAAGTCTGTCAATTTTTCAATAATTCAATAGGCCGACCATCTACCTGACAGCTCCAAAGGACTTCTACCAAATCCCAGGGACTTCTTAGAAAGTAATGAGAGGGTCAATTCCTAGTCACATTGATAAGAAGTCTGGGATCCCCAAGGAGGAGAAAGGGTTCTGGGGTTCTCGAGGAGGAGGTAGAGGTCTGGAATTCTCAAGGAGGAAGAAAGGTCAAGTGTCTTTTTTTTTTTTTCCCTCTACATTCCTTAGTCTTAGTGTTATGAAATGTTTTTTTCTTTAAGTGGGGAACTGATGATTACACAACAAATAATTCAGTTTATACTCTGTACTAAGGATTATATAACAACAATGTTATATAGTGTTATATAATATTATATATTATATATAGTATATTATAATTATTAATTATAGTATTTATAAAAATTATATTATTAATTATATATTATAATATTTTATAAATAGATATATATATAAAACAATGTTATATAATACAACAATGTATCCTGCTTGAGGACATGTTTCTCCTTCTTGAGAACCTTCTGACTAATCCTGTTATCTTAAAATGTATATTATGGAAGTGGGTTAGCTAAAACCTTTCTATTGTTAGTTCTAATCCTGTCATCTTAAAATGTAAATTATGGGAGTGGGTCTAGTAATATCTTTACAACTTTGAGACATTCTTTTGATTTATTGTATCAACCAAATAAAAAAGTTTATAATTTCCTTGTTAAAACTAGTGAAGGGGGCACTCTCTGTCCCACTCTGATGTCTATGTCAGAAGCTTTCTCTGTCCCTTTTTCACTTTGATAAAACTCTGCTACACAAAAGCTGTTGGTGAACAAGCCTGGTCCCTGGTCCTGAAACTAAATCATCTTCTTCGATCAGGGATCAGACTGTTCACCATAAGCTAACAGTAACATGTAAACCAGTCTAATCTTAATTTTTGCAGTAGAGAAATTAGAGCCTGGAAAATTAATGTAATTTCCTCAACTTAACAAAGGAGGAACAGTACTGGGACCATGACAATGATTTTTTTTTTTTTACTACAAATTCACTACCTTTGTTAATATTCCATCTTGAAAAAATCACTTTGTACAACAAATAATGTCAATTTTATATTACTTATGCACTCTATTATTTCCACAAGATGACATTTCCATCTTCTTGCCACATACTGATCACACATTCTGATTTTCCTTTGATTGCATCTTTTATCAGGTCCTGTTCTTAGTCTTGCAAGCTTATTTTACTATTTCCTGACCATTTACATAACCTTATTAGCTAGTATACAACATTAAGCTGTCTGATCATGTTTACCTCTTTCAGTTTTGTATTTCCAAAAGATTCAATTAAAGTTTTACTTAATACTTTTTTGTGATAATTGATAAAGATTACAAGCAAACCTAGGAATGACTTAAGTGTATTTTCACTTTTCATTGACCTTATTCTTCTGTCACTTTTCCTCTTCCAAATCAATACAATGAAAGGAATTGTATCTATTTTATGAACAGAAAGATTAGGTGATTTTTGTAGGAAAAGAGCTACATGTTCGTTTATTTCACTATTTGGTAATTTGAAATAACCAGCTTCGATGTGGTTGGACTTCAATGCTACTGCTCTTGGAAGTCATTTTTGGTGCTTTGTGCTAATTTTTAATGGAGTTTGTCTTAAAATACCTGTATTGTAGTCTTTTTAAAATGTTTCAAAATCAAATTGCACCAGATACTAAGGGACAGACGGTAAGTAATTCCAGTCCCAATAAATTTAATAAGAAGTGGAGAAAACAAAAGATAATAGAAAAAAAAAAACACAAAAATTGGAAGTCTTAAAAATATCACAGATTGATCTTATCATGAAAGGTTAATATATTATACTAGTTCATTGCTTTCTTTCCCCTACTATATAATAATCCCTAACTTTAAAGAAATATTGAACATATGATTGGGGAAATAATATAAATTCAAAGCTTCTGAATATTAGCAAAAAAGTTATTTCAAAAAGATATAACTGAAGAATAGTCCTATAGTATGCTTCTAAATAATTATGATATACATTTATTCCAAACAATAGGAAATTATGAATTTCTATAAATATCAGTCTCAGAAATTCAATTTGACTTCAAGGTGAATTAAACTGAATTAATTTGCTATGTAAGTCAATCAATTAAGAGATAAAGACATAAATAGCTAAACAAATTGCTAGTCTCTGAAACATAGCAGCATTTCTCCAATTTACTAATTTAAAAATGAGTGCTAGTTTCTTTTTCAACATACAGATTCTTAGGCCATCTCTGGGTTAGTACCAAGGTATTATTATACTTAATCGAGTCCCCAGATTAGGTAAGTATGAGAAACACTGAGACAACGGGTCAGTTGCTGGCATGAGTTATGTTGTTGAAATATATATTTGTTTATAAATCTGAATATGACTGTTAATATATTTTAATCTAGTATTCTTGCCTAGAGAATTCCATAGACAGAGTCTGACAGGCTACAGTCCATGAGCAAAGAGTCAGACACAACTGAGTGACCACAGTTTCACTTTCATATTTTAAAATAAAAATACATTGGTTTGAATTACAAAAATAAGTCCAGATTTTTCTTGAATGTATCATTTGTAATAATCCATCCTGTTTTATATCTTCCTCTCTGCATTAAGTCATTTGAGGAAAGGAACTAGATTGTCTTTATTTAGTGCTTAACTTTCAATATCAAATTCCAGAAATTGTTGCATCATCCTTCATCAAAACTTTTTGCTAAATGAATGAATGCATTAAGTACTATGTACAGAAACTACCTGTATGAGGGAATACTTAAATATTTGAGAGATAAAAAAACTTAAGAATTTGAAGATTCAAATATACTAAATGCACAGTTTGTATTAAATATCTTTGTCCTTTGAAAATGGTTACCAACTATTCCATGGATGAAGGAGAAAAAGCCTCCTGATTTTCAATTTCAGGTACTTTTAATGATCATATTCCACTACTATTATCTCTTCTAGATGCACCCCCAGTATCATCTGATTTCCAACCAGGTATACTATTTGCTCCCTTTCCATGACTGATGGCCTTTCCAATCTACTTTTTAACAGGACACATAATTTTCTTTCAAAAGCTAGTCAGAAAGCTGAATTTTATATAGCAGTTCATGTTTGTAAAGCTTTCTTTAGGACTATATGGCATGTAACAGGTGGAAATTTCCTAAATATCTTGTTTTCTGAGAGTAAAGAGATGTTTCACTGAATACAATTCTATGCACTTAATAAAACAATTTAAATACACATAGTAATTGCACAGTCTGGATGGTCCTAACCATGCTCTAACCTATTTCAATATATATTATTGAATTTTTAGCTCTCACAACAATCCAGTGAGATACTTTATTATTTCCATGTAAGAGAGGAGGTACCAAAGTATCTCATTTTTTTTTCTGGGAATTCTTGTATAGGAATTTATAAAAAATTACAACCCTATTGATATAAATCTTAGAAATCCTCAAAGCTTAAAGCAAACATACAAATATGTCCTTAAAATTCAAAGCAATATTAGTAACCACAGTAAAGCAATGTCTACAGAGAATTCTGAAATATTACATGGATATACTTAAAAGAAAAAGAATTCCTTCTCAGTAGACAGCAAAGATTTCTATATTGCATACTAACCACTCAGATGGGTAATTTGCACTAATCAGCTGCAGAGAAAGGGAGAGAGAATTACAGCAACTTGATGAGTTAATTTTGTGTTTTATAGCCATTGTCTTCCTGGGTTGCTAAATGCTCCATCTTTAACATAGTTTTGAGATATTATAAATGCCCTTGTCAAAACCAAGCAACACATTTCTGAGCTGTTAAAGTCATCTGAATGTTCTTACACTTATTTGTTCTAAAAGGAAACCTAGGTCCCCTATATTGAAAAAATGTAAGAAAAAGAAAGCCTGGAGGCCTTTCAAATTCCCCCAACAGACTCTCCCCCTACAGATTCTTGCCCTGTATTTTATTTAGAGGTCTCTATGTTTAATCTTACAAAATATTTGTTAAGATACTCTAGGAGTTTTCAACTAAAAATAAGATGGTAGACATACTGTCTTTAAAGAGTGAGACAGGAGAGTGCAACTTCACACTGACACTTGGGAAATTACATTCTCTTACGAAAGGTCTGAATCAAGTATGCCATTTTCATGAATATACTCTATTACAGTCTCAAGATTACTGCATCAAAGTACTTTAATTGCAAAGAAAAAGTACATTGGCCTGGATAAACCTAAAGCAATAAATCAAAAAGTAATTTATGCATATCTTGTTAAGATTTTAAAGACCAAAAACATCCTTAATTGTTAAACCCAAGAGATCTGAGATCTCTCATTATATACTTTTTTCAATTCAATTCAGGAAAGCTATTAAGTGTCGTGTAGAAAAACCTGGACTCACAGAGTGGGGAATACTCAGATGCTTATTATTGTCCGATCCAGGTCTAAGAAGGGTCTTCCATGTCACTTTCAACAAGCAAATTAGTATCTCTCAGACTGAAGATATAAGAATCATAACTCATATTCTGGCAAAAGATCACCAAAAATGATTATCATATTTAGAGGGGGGGGGAAATTTGCAAATTAAAAAAAAAAAAAGTCAGGAAATAATAATTCAGAAATATGCTGCAGTTCTAGCACATTTCACTTATTACAACTCTCCATAAGTAACAGAAGTCCTGGAAGAAGAATAAGCATTTAATCCTCTGATGATGAATATATCCCACAACTGAAATTCTCCCCCCACTTTTTTTTTTTAAGAAAGTGATGCACAGATTAAAGCAGTTTACTTACACCAATTAAAATACTAGTTTTTCACAATGTATACAGATCTTCAAGGAGAATATATATATATACATTTTCTTCTGTTAAGAATCTAACAGAAAAAGCTTTTATTCTATTTCTTTTCAAAGCGAATTTGATAGCCATATACAATCAACAATTTTTTTAATGCCTAGGGTTGATCATGTCTAAAATGTGTATTATATTGAGATTGAAGAATAAGGAATCAATACCTGATCATTTTTAACCAATATAAAGGGCAATATTTCAACCTAATTTCCCTATCTCAGATACCATATCGTATGAGTATATTGAATAGAAACTCTTTTGTGAAAATATTTTGTAGATTCTAAAGGGTTATTAGATGTAAAGTAAAGCAGTATAAGATAAAACTTTCACATAAATATTCATACCTTCCTGGAAAGCTTCTGGTATTTTTACTTTTAACTCTGAAGTTTTCTGATTCTGTGATTCTAATGTGGGCTTATCATTTTGCTTTTGGGTCTGAAATGAAGAAAATGTGAAACCAAGGAAATGGCTTCAGACACAGAATGATTGTTTTATTTTGTTACTTCCTCTGCTTCATTAGCCTAGACTGTCATGAGAATCCTGGCAGGACATCGGGACAAGCAGTTATAGTCAGAAAACATCAGGTATTAACTGAGGTGCCCCTCAATTCAATTTCACATTGCAGAATTCACCAGGAATTGTACACTGGAATTCTGCCCTAATAGCTTTTAACAATAATGAGAACATAATATTAACTGCCTTATTGGGACTTCTTAAGGTTTAGCTTCTGCATTAAGCAATTTATATATTTTAGAGAGCACAGGTCCTTGGAAGAGAAAGCGTTGGTTTGTAATCAAATACTAATAGTGCCTTTAGCGACTATAAAGTATTAGCAAGGTATTAAACCTCTATGAAATCTCAGTTTCCTCATCCATTGTATGGAAATATGAACAACAGAACTTCACAGAGCTATTGTCAAATTTAAATGTAACAATCCATGAGAATGTTGAACCATATCTTGTTTAGAAGAATCCATAAATCCTATCATAAATATGATATTTCAGATATTTCACAGTAGACCATATCCAATTTATAACATCAACACATCCAAAGCTGCCTTGGGAAGCATTATATCACTTGATGATTTATGACTATAGTCATAGAAAATAGATCCTTTAAAATGACAGTTTCTTTGCCTTGCCACCAGATGGTGATTGTGTCTTTAGTAACTTTTAAAGTACTAGCTTTGGCCTTTAAGAAGTAAAATGTTAAGTACATTTATATAATTGATAGTTTCTTTATTTACTTTAAGTGCTTTATCATGTCTGTATCTGGTTTCTTGTTACCATATTAATAAACATTCTGAACATCTTTAAAATATATACCTCACATTTTTTCTCTTCCCCTTTTCCTCATTTCTCATCTTCAACAGAAAAATTATAATAGCTGGAAACTTTTCTTTCTCCACTCTTCTTGAGTATTTAAATCTGAGGACAATTTTACAAAGTCTCACAGGTGACTGGGAAACACCATATTGTTATTCTCTCACTCAGCTTGTGTTTTATTATTATTATCATTTGTGGAAACTAAAATAATGTATAGCACACAAAACTTGTAACAGAATTCTTTTAAGAAAATAAATATAAGACAGTATATATTCTTTCTCTATGATTTTAAGTATATAGCCATGCTAATTCATCTTTGAGGATCTGTTCTGTGATATTACACTTTCCTTTCATTTTTACACCTAGTTTTATAGTTCCAAGGTCTTACTTTTCATTGAATTAAAACCTTGTTTTATGATCTCGTTCACCCATCTCTGCTCCTTTTTAGCTTATCTAACTATTCCAGCAGCTCATTTAACCTTTACATTGTTTAGACTAGGATGAAGAAATCCTTCATACATCATCGAAGAGGTAAAGTGACATATTAAAAAAGGAAGGAATACTTGTAAGAATTAAAAGACACAAAGTGATTCCATTTACATTGAAATAGACTCTTTCCAGATTTTGCAGGATACTTAAAAGCAGCTTTGCTAATTTAACATATGGGAAAATGACCTAGGTTGTTTCTCTTTTTCTTGCTAGATGCATATTGGGAAGGGTGGTAGTGATGGATTTTATATATACTTAATCTAAAATTACAAACTCAGCCATATCTGTTCTTTGCACCCATAATCTTTCAATTTCCCCCTTTAGGTTGTCAGTCTAATGACCTTTAAAATCAAATCATATTTGTCATAATACCACCAACATGCTTTAGAAAATAACAAATTTAAAGATATGGAAAAGGAAAGAAGAAATGATTTTTTTTAAAGAATTAACTATCAGTGAGAGAATAAAGTTTAAAGTATCTAGAGAATGAGGAACTATGCAAAACATCTGCATGCCCAGGATGACAATCTTCTTTGAAGAAAATGAGAACTGTCTTAGTTTAAAAAGGGGGTGGGGGTGGGGGTGGTGGTTACTAACTTCAGTGACTGCCTTATAAACAGACTTGTTATGTTGATACTTTCAAACCTTTAGGATGCTAGGAACACCTATCCATATTTCAAGAGTCAGGTTCATTTTTCCTGACTCTTCCTTGAGAGTGCTATGAATAGAGGACAGGACATAGAGTGAGTGACAGCAGTTAGTCGATGGTTAAAGAGAGAAGGTGAGCTTATGAATATTGGAAAATTCTGAGATGGAAAGAACACAGAAGTAAGGCAGTATATTTAAAAACCCAATGGCTTATGTTGTTAGTATTCTCTTATTCTTGATTTGTGTCTTCTTTTTTGCAGTCATTCTTTTGTTCTCTAGCCAGAATGATCCTTTAATAAATCTACCTACCTTCTTCCACTGACTTGCCCTTGCACCTTGAGGGGCACACTATCTTTCCTGGTATGTTCTAGCTACAAACTGGTTGCAGTGTAACAATGCAGGGATATTGTGCCTTGCACTGGGAAAAACGTTGTACCCAGCATGTAGCTTATTTCTGGTAAATAAGAGAATTCCATTCCATATGTGTGGAGGAAAAACATAAAAGGTCAGATAGTGCTATAGTGATACATACATAGATGTGTGCTCTAAGCACTTTATTACTGTTTAGGTCAGATATCTTTAAAAAGTTCAAGTGTCACAGGTTCAGGCTCTAAGCCCATGAAGTTCAGTCCATCCCATTTTTTGACCCTTTCTACAACTCTCTGTAAACCAGGAAACCTCTCCACTGGGCCTTTTAAAAATCTTTGTATTCTTAATCTCTTAACATTCTGTTGGGCTTTCCTGTCCTGCCTGCAACCTGACAGTCCCTTTGAGGACACTGGCTCCCGTGGATCTTATCATTTGATAACTCTTTTCTACCCAAACCCTTTATTTTTTCCCTAACCATATATGGAGGTTTTGAAGCTTACTGCAATCCTATTATTGTCCCTTTCTCAGCCCTAAAAGTCTCTACTGTTTGATCTCTTGTCCTCTGATAGCCTTATTGATTATTCTTGCTTCAGTTCTTTCCTGACTCTCAGGACAGGAACTTCCTTGTGTGTGTGTGTGTGTTTAATTCCTTCCTCACCAGTTCTCCAAAATAACTTTTCTTAGTTCTTTATGATTTTAAAGCATATGAGGATATGTTTTCTAACACACTAGCTTCTTGGATCCTTAAACTTTTCTCCTGAAATGATCATATTCTTCCCTATAACTCAACTAACCATTCTCATGGTTAGAGTTTAGATATAATCATTACCAGAATATTCTCTCTCCATAATTTCAGTTGCCAGTATACCACTCCATGAACACAGCCTCCCATGTTCCAGCTCGTGTTCTCTACTACCTCAATGCAACAAGCCTTCAGGTCCACAGGTTATGAGTTGACTCTCAACTGTCTTGTCCTACTCCCTTTTGGCCTGACTTCCTTTTAAATTCTACGTCCAATCATTTATTTATTTATTTATATTATTATTTATTATTGAGGGTGAAAACACCCTCAACTTCTGTATTTCTTTCTGTGAGCAATTATCCCACCTTGTGTCTATACCTGTACAGGTAAATATGGTTGGAAACACACACACACAACCTTGCTAAATAGTGCAGGCAAGCAAAATATGCCACTCTAAAAGATGCCACTTTGGCATAAGGATTATTTTGAGCTGAAAGCTATTAAGAAGTAGATACAAACAAAGCTCTCTGCTTTCCCCCTATTTACCTAAAAGCAGAACATAAATTTGCAAAGTTATCTCTCTTTCCCTTTCTAGCAGGAAGAACAAAATCATGGGAGACTTTAGATCCTTACACCCCAAAGAGAGAAGCAGAAGAATTTACATAACAAACTTTAATAACTAGCCCTTATTTTCTTTTAGTTTCCCATATATTTGCCATCCTACAATTTTCCATCCCTGAGACTCAAGGTCCTTACACTTTGTCTTATTACTTGTCAAAAAAAATTATTATTCCTTTGCTAAGATAGGACACTGAAAGATGAACTCCCCAGGTTGGCAGGTGCCCAATATGCTACTGGAGATCAGTGGAGAAATAACTCCAGAAAGAATGAAGAGATGGAGCCAAAACAAAAGCAACACCCAGTTGTGGATGTGACTGGTGATGGAGGTAAAGTTCAATGCTGTAAAGAGCAATGTTGCATAGGAACTTGGAATGTTAGGTCCATGAATCAAGGCAAATGGAAGTGATCAAACAGGAGATGGCAAGTGTGAACATGGACATTTTTGGAATCAGTGAACTAAAATGGACCGGAATGGGTGAATTTAACTCAGATGACCATTATATCTTCTACTGTGGGCAAGAATCCCTTAGAAGAAATGGAGTAGCCAATATAGTCAACAGAAGAGTCTGAAATGCAGTACTTGCATGCAATCTCAAAAAGGACAGAATTATCTCTATTCATTTCCAAGGCAAACCATTCAATATCACAGTAATCCAAATCTATGACCTGACCAGTAAAGCTGAAGAAGCTGAAGTTGAATGGTTCTATGAACAACTAAAAGACCTTCTAAAACTAACACCCAAAAAAGACATCCTTTTCATTATAGGGGACTGGAATGCAAAAATAGGAAGTCAAGAAATACATAGAGTAATAGGCAAATTTGGCCTTGGAGTACAGAATGAAGCAGGGCAAAGGCTAATAGAGTTTTGCCAAGAGAACTCAATGGTCATAGCAAACACTCTCTTCCAACAACACAAGAGAAGACTCCACATGTGGACATCACCAGATGGTCAATACTGAAATCAGATGGATTAAATTTTTTGCAGCCAAAGGTGGGGAAGCTATATACAGTCAGCAAAAACAACACTAGGAGCTGGCTGTGGCTCAGGTCATGAACTCCTTATTGCCAAATTCAGACTTAAATTGAAGAAAGTAGGGAAAACCACTAGCCCATTCAGGTAACATAAATCAAATCCCTTACAATTATACACTGGAAGTGACAAATAGATTCTGAGGATTAGATCTGATAGAGAGCCTGAAGAGCTATGGACAGGAGATTCCTGACACTGTATAGGAGGCACTGACCAAGACCATCCCCAAGAAAAAGAAAAGTAAAAAGGTAAAATGGCTGTCTGAGGAGGCCTTACAAATAGCTGTGAAAAGAAGAGAAGTGAAAGACAAGGGAGAAAAAGGAAGAAATATCCATTTGAATGCAGAGTTCCAAACAATATCAAGGAGAGATAAGAAAGCCTTCCTCAGTGATCAGTGCAAAGAAATAGAGGAAAAAATAGAATGGGAAAGACTCGAGATTTCTTCAAGACAATTAGAGATATCAAGGGAGCATTTCGTGCAAAGATGGGCTCAACAAAGGACAGAAATGGTATGGACCTAACAGGAGCAGAAGATCTTAAGAAGAGGTGACAAGAATACACAGAAGAACTATACAAAAAAGATTTTCATGACCCAGATAATCACAATGGTGTGATCACTCACCTGGAGCCAGACATCCTGGAATGTGAAGTCAAGTGGGCCTTAGGAAGCATCAGTACGAACAAAGCTAGTGGAGGTGATGGAATGCCAGTTGAGCTATTTCAAATCCTGAAAGATGATGCTGTGAAAGTGCTGCACTCAATATGACAACAAATTTGGAAAACTCACCAGTGACCACAGGACTGGAAAAGGTCAGTTTTCATTCTGATCCCAAAGAATGAACAAACTACTGCACAGTTGCTCTCATCTCACATGCTAGAAAAGAAATGCTCAAAATTTTCCAAGTCAGGCTTCAACATTACATGAACCATGAACTTCCAGATGTTCAAGCTGGAGATGGAAAAGGCAGAGGAACCAGAGATCAAATTGCCAACATCCACTGGATCATTGAAACAGGGAGAAAGTTCCAGAAAAACATCTACTTCTGTTTTATTGACTATGACAAAGTCTTTGACTGTGTGGATCACAACAAACTTTGGGAAATTCTTAAAGAGATGGGTATATCAGACCACCTGACCTGCCTCCTGAGAAATCTTTATGCAGGTCAAGAAGCAACAGTTAGAACTGGACATGGAACAACAGACTGGTTCCAAATAGGGAAAGGAGTAGGTTAAGGCTGTATATTGTCACCCTGCTTATTTAACTTATATGCAGAGAACATCATGAGAAATGCTGGATTGGATGAAGCACAAGCTGGAATCAAGATTCCCAGGAATAATATCAATAACTTCAAATATAAAGATGACACCACACTAATGGCAGAAAGTGAAGAACTAAAGAGCCTCTTGATGAAAGTGAAAGAGGAGAGTGAAAAAGTTGGCTTAAAACTCAACATTCAGAAAACTAAGATCTGGCATCTGGTCCCATCACTTCATGGCAAATAGATCGGGAAACAGTGACAGACTTTATGTTTTGGGCTCCAAAATCACTACAGATCGTGACTGCAGCCATGAAATTAAAAGACATTTGCTCCTTGGGAGAAAAGCTATGACCAACCTAGATAGCATATTAAAAAGCAGAGACATTACTTTGCCAACAAAGGTCCAACGAGTCAATTTTGGTTTTTCCAGTAGTCATGTTTGGACGTTAGAATTGGACTATAAGGAAAGCCAAAGAACTGATGCTTTTGAACTATGGTGTTTGATAGAACTCTTCAGAGTCCCTTGCACAGCAAGGAGATCCAAACAGTCCATCCTATAGGAAATCAGTCCTGAATATCCACTGGAAGGACTGATGCTGAAATTGAAACTCTTATACTTTGGTCACCTGATGCAAAGAACTGACTCATGTGAAAAGACCCTGATGCTGAATGATTGACAACAGAGGAGAAGGTGACGACAGAGGATGAGATGGCTGGATGGCAGCACTGACTCAATGAACGTGAGTTTGAGAAGGCTTTGGGAGTTGGCGATGGACAGGGAAGCCTGGCGTGCTGCAGTCCATGGGGTCACAAAGAGTCGGACAGGACTGAGCGACTGAACTGAACTGAACTGAAGATGTTATATAAGCCTAAGCTTTTATCAACTCTTGAGTTACACAACCCTGTGTTTCTCCAATGTATAATATATAAGAAATACACTGATAAATTTCTACTTGTTTTTCTCTTGCTAATTTGCCTATTGTTACAGAGTCCCAGGTCAAAACCTGGAAGAGTAGAAATAAAAATATGTTTCTACTCCTCTACTGATCTCATTATACCTTCATGACTGAGGTCTCAGGAATCACAGAAATCACACTATAATTCTTAGGTTTACTGTTGCTCCTACTCTCTCAGATCTGTACTACAGAAGTCAATAAAATGTTTGCTACCAGCCCACAAAAAGATAAGTAGTGGAGTTTAAAAAATAATTTGGATAATTTACAGCAATTTGACAGAGCAATTTTACATCCAATGAATATAATATTTTAATTAAATTTGTATTTATTTATTTTTAGATTTTAATTTTTAAATAATTATTTTTATTGTGACTTATAAAAGCATCATTCCACCATCTGTTGGAAATCAAAACAAACAAACAAAAAATCTGGTGCTTCTCCACAACTAGTTTGAGATACACTGTCTTAGATTTCTATCTGATTTCTTCTTTGGTTCAAACTTCTAATAATTCATTTCTTATACTTGTTCCTAGTCTCCTATTTTACAGAAAAATTAGAAGCAAGTAGAAGTAAACTTCTATCACCAACAGATCTATCCACTTATTTGCGACTGTACTCGTGTGGTTTACCATCTGTCCTGCTATTATGCTTGATTTACCTGTCACAGGTAGAATACACCCCTTCCATTATGGACTGGAACACCTACATCCTGTCTGCTCTTGGATGCTGCTCCAGCAGAATACTCCATTCTTGCCTGCACCCTCAATTTGTCACCCTAAGTTTGTCACTCTACACCTTGTCTTTTCCTTTGGCATAAACACGTACCACTATCTTTTACTTAAAAAAATTGTTTAACTTTTCTTGACTTCATTTTTTCCCCAGCTAACAATTTACCCCCTCCCCTTCTTCATGTTATGGCAAAACTGTGTGAAATAGTTATTTGGATTTATTGTCAGGATCTTTTCTCCTCTCATTTTACACTCTGCTGATGCCATTCTAATCGAGCCCTACAGGATCCATTCCCCAGACTTATGTTTCTGATTTCATTCTATTCTCTCCCTTGTTCACTCTGCATTAAATATACCATTTTCTCTGCTGTTCTTCAAACATTCAATCTTTAGTCTCGTTTGAGAATCTTAGCACACACTCTTCTGTCTAGACTGCTCCTCCTCTTGAGAGATGCATTGCTACCTCCTTCTTTACCTTGAGGTTTTTTCTTAAAGACACTTCCCCATTGAGGTCCTCTATGATGAGCTTGTTTATACTTCAAACACTCCTTTGAAAAGACTTTATCCCCTACATAAAAAGTGCTTCCTTTTAACAATCACCACTTTCATTGCTCACACTACATTACTTTAGTCTGTTCTGTTGTTGCTATTAGTAGTATTATTATCTGTATCCTCACCTACTGGAATGCAAGATCCAGGAAGGCAAGATATCATTATTTGTTTTATTCCTGGCAAAATGCAGCAGTTGGTTGAGAGGAAAAATGAAGGAAAACAGGACTGGAACCAAATTATCTAAACAAGATAATTGTTATTAAATAAACTAAAACAGCAAATATTAGGTAGTAATGAACAATAACCATTTATTAAAATCAGGATTAAATAATGATACCTGTTATCCCTACAAAACCAAGGGTGTTCTATTATTACTTCAGTATGTGCTTTAAAGGTATAAATAAATTGAAAAGAGAGAAATGTAACTTATATGCAACTATAAAAAGCTATTTTAATTAAATAGATGATTCAGTAAAATGTCCAATAATTTTTTTCTAAATTTACAAAATCTAGACTGTTCCTATATAGCAAAATAATAAAAATTGAAATAAAAGAATATCTCATACACCACAGTACCATAATATAAGAATATAACTAAGAAATAACAGATGAAAAAATGAAAACCCCACCTCCACCCCAAACACACACACTCCAGTCTTACAGTTTCATTGACAAAGTTGAAATAATTGCTGAATAAACAGTCATGGAAAGGAAAATAACGTACTAATGCTATTAAGTACCAATGTTTTACAAATTAAGATATATTTAATGCAATTCCAAAGAAAACTCCCAAGTAGATTTGATTATGGACTAAATATCATTTTAAGTCTCAGCATGATAAACAGGTACTAAGAAATTATCAAGATCTTTTGAAAAGTTTACTGAGGAATAATTGTCCAGCTAGATACTAAATTTCACCATGAGGACTATACTCACAAATGTAGAGTAGGAAATTTTACATTAAACTAAGATAAATGATGTCTACTATGATTACTGTCATTTAACATTTTTCTGAATGTAAAAGCCTGTGCGATAAAAGATAACAATGGCATGAATAAAATTGGATATGATTCTGTAAAATTATAATATTTGATTATTTTATACCTAGAAAATCCAAGAGACTCAACTAAAATCTTTTGGTGGTCTTGTTTAGTGGCTACGTTGTGTCTGACTCTTTTGCAACCACATGGACTCCCAGAGGGCCCTAGTGGTAAAGAACCCACCTGCCAATGCAGGAGAGACACAAGAGATCATGGGAAGGAAATGGCAACCCACTCCAGTATTCTTGCCTGGAAAATTCCATGGACAGAGAAGCTTGGTAGGCTACAGTCCATGGGGTCACAAAGAGTCAGAAACGACTGAGCGACTTCATTTGTATGGGCTGGGAAGATGCCCTGGAGGAGGGTATGGTAATCCACACTAGTATTCTTGCCTGGAGAATCCCCATGACTGAGGAGCCTGGAGGGCTACAGTCCATGGGGTCTCAAAGAGTTGGAAAGGACTGAAGCTACTGAGCACGCATGCACGTACAGACAGACTATAACCCGTCAGGCTCCTCTGTCCATGGGACTTCCCAGGCAAGAATAGTGAAGTGGATTGCCATTTCCTTCTCCAGGAGACCTTTCTAACCCAGGGATTAAACCCATGTCTCCTGCATTGGAAGGCAGTTTTTTTTGTTTTACTTTGTTTTTTTACCACTGAGCCACCTTAGTTCACTTCAGTTGCTCAGTCATGTCCAACTATTTGTGACTGCATGGACTGCAGTATGCCATGATTCCCTGTTCATCACCAACTCCTGGAAATTGCTCAAACTCATGTCCATTGAGTCAGTGATGTCATCCAACGATCTCATCATCTGTGTCTCCTCCTCCTCCTGTTGTCAATCATTCAGCATCAGAGTCTTTTCATATGTGTCAGTTCTTTGCATCAGGTGGCCAAAGTATAGGAGTTTCAGCTTCAGCATCAGTCCTTCCAGTGAATATTCAGGACTGATTTCCTTTAGGATAGACTGTTTGGATCTCCTTGTTGTGCAAGGGACTCTCAAGAGTCTTCTCCAACACCACAGTTCAAAAGCACCAATTTTTTGGCACTCAGCTTTCCTTATAGTCCAACTCTCACATCCATGCATGACTACTCGAAAAACCATAGCCCTGATTAGATGGACCTTTGTTGGCAAAGTAACATCTTTGCTTTTTAATATGCTGTCTAGGTTGGTCATAGCTTTTCTACCAAGGAGTGAGCGTCTTTGAATTTCATGGCTGCAGTCACCATCTGCAGTGATTTGGGGGCCCCACAAAGTAAAATCAGTCACTGTTTCCTCTGTTCCTCATCTATTTGCCAGGAAGTGATGGGGACCAGATGCCATGATCTTAGTTTTCTGAATGCTGAGCTTTAAGCCAATTTTTTCACTCTCCTCTTTCACTTTCATCAAGAGGCTTTTTAGTCCTTCTTCGCTTTCTGCCACAAGGGTGGTGTCATTTTACATCTGAAGTTATTGTTATTTTTCCTGGGAATCTTGATTCTAGCTTGTGCTTCATCCAGTACAGCATTTCCCATGATGTACTCTGCATATAAATTAAATAAGTAGGGTGACAATATACAGCCTTGATATGCTCCTTTCCCGATTTGGAACCATTCTGTTGTTTCACATCCAGTTCTAACTGTTGCTTCCTAACCTGCATACAGGTTTCTCAAGAGGCAGGTCAGGTAGTCTGGTATTCCCATCTCTTTAAGAATTTCCCACAGTTTGTTGTGATCCACACAGTCAAAGGATTTGACATAGTCAATAAAGCAGAAGTAGATGTCTTTCTGGAACTCTCTTGCTTTTTTGATGATCCAGCAGATGTTGGCATTTTGATCTCTGGCCCCTCTACCCTTTCTAAAACTAGCTTGAACATCTGGAAGTTCATGGTTCATGTACTGTTGAAGTCTGACTTGGATAATTTTGAGCATTCCTTTGTTAGCATATGAGTTGAGTGCAATTGTGCGGTAGTTTGAACCTTCTTTGGCATTGCCTTTCTTTGTGATTCTAATGAAAACTGACCTTTCTCAGTCCTGTGGCCACTGCTGAGTTTTCCAAATTTGCTGGCATATTGAATGCAGTACTTTCACAGCATCATATCTTAGGATTTGAAATAGTTCAACTGGAATCCCATTGCCTCCACTAGCTTTGTTCGTAGTGATGCTTCCTAAGGTCCACTTGACTTTACATTCCACTGAGCCACCTGGGAATCTCTAAAAATCTTTCATAAGGTAATTCAATAGTTTACAGGCAAAAAATTAATCTACTAAAAGTGATTTCTTTTCAATGAACAGATAGTTAAAAAGCTTATCGTATAATAGAACAAAAATAAAGATAAGGTAAAGATAAAAAAAGCTAAATCTAAGGTTCATATAGAAAAAAATTAACTGAAATCAGCAGAGAACTTCTACAAACAATTTTGGAAAAGAATACAGAATTGTTGCATTTAGACCTGTTAGTTTTTAATGTTATTTTAAACTTATAGTGATTAAAGCAAGTGGATACAGAATTTGATCATATAAACCAAGGCCTTAAAGTATTAGTAAAAATGGAATAATTAAATATATATATGTATGTATATATGCAGGAGAGAAATTTTATTTACATTTGAAACGAATGAGAATGGCCATTAGAAAAACAACTTTAATGAATTCAAGAACTTAAGGAAGAAATCTACAAAGGAAAAGAAGAAAGCTACAATTCACAGCTAATTACCAAACTGGGAAATATTTATCACACATGTAACAAATACCTTAAATTTAATACTAATAGAGCAAATTAAAAACAACAGTAGAAAAATGGGCAAATGCAAGTGGCTTTAAACTTATGAAAGTCCACTTACTTTCATTTATAATGAGAGGAATGCAAATTATAATTATGTTTAAACACTATTTTCACTTTGCAGATTAGTAAAGATTAAAAATTGCTAACAGAAATTTTAAATTAGTTGAAGAGTAAATGAGCATTCATACAATATTCATAAAATGTTCCTTATTCCAATCTACAGATGATTGTTTGGAAATACATATTAAATTCAAAATACATGTCAATTCCTACTTCTAAAAAATTATGCAATAGAGTTTCATGTTTGTGAAATGATGTATATAAGAGGTATTAGAAAACAAATTATTAGACTGATTAAAAAAAGCTGGTATTTAGTGCTTAGAAATCTGTTATTTTCTTTGGTAATGCATAAAATTACAAAACATAAAAATGTACAAAATAAATAGCTTTTATATATCCTTTTAATTCTGGAAAAATAAAAGACACACCTAATAGAACTTTGAACACCCTAATGTGATTTCATGTCACTAACATTTTTCAACAGCATGCCTTTTTTTACTTGCTTTTGCTATTGTTGCTTTTTCTAACATCAACTTTGAACCTGACTGGCAATACCTAAGCAGAATGAACTGCTGTTTAAAGGCCATGAGCATCACAGGAAAAATGAAAAAAAGCTCTCAAGATAGAAAATCTTTATTTCAAATTATTCTCTCCAGAATCTTTTGTATTTTATTTACAAATAAAATGTACTTAATCACAGTATCTGTCTTTTCTCACAATACTGCGTGCCTTTTAATATATTGGCATTATCTGTTTTATTTTTCCCCCTAAACAAAATCTCTTTTAAGGAAGTATTCTAAGAAGAGGATTCAAACATAATGCAAAAGATATTAAGATTTGGAGACTTATTTTATATGTAACATTAAACAAAATTTGCAACTGCTTTTTCCATAGCTTATTTTTCTATAAAATGAAGATAGAGATTACTTCATAAGATCATTGTAAAGACTAAAGGAGCTATAGCTGTAATACAGCTAGAAATATGTTTCATCCATACTAAATAACCCATAAAAGCTCAGTTATACTGTTTCTTTCTCTGTAAATGCTCACACCAAAGTCATAATAATTAATTATATGCTGCCCTTAGCATTATAATATGCATATAAGATATCCTTTTATATGTGTGTTGCATTAATGGTTAATGAATGGATAGATGAAGAATCTTACAAATTTCCATAGTTTCAACTACTGATGATTCTTCTATTTTTAGAACTGCAAGCTCAGACACCTCCCCTAAGATCAAGACTCATATGCCTAATTGTCTGTTAGACAATGCCACCTAGACGTACTGGAATCTCAAACTCAACAATTTATAATGGAAAGCATAATGTCCTTTCCAAACACACAAGAAACAACAGGCACGCACACACACATACACACACACACACACACACACACACACACACACACACACACACACAGAGGCAATCTTCTCTTACTCTGTTTCCTATCTCAGTGATTGGCAGCACAATCCACTAAATCACCCCAACAAGAGACTAGGAAGTCACCCTTTGATCCTTTCCCCTGTGCAGCTGAAACATCCAGTTATCTTGCCCTGATGGTTCTACTGCCTTAATACATTTCAAATTATCCTCTCCTCATCCATATTGACCTTCTATACTAACCTCAGCTGGAATACAACCACAGACTGCAGTCAGATCTTTGTCCTTCAGGTTTTTATTATAGCTCATTCTCTTCATTGCATAAAAATCATCTTTTTAAAATTAAGTCTTTTTAAAAAAATTTTTTGACAGATTTAACCAGTTTTGTATTACAAGCTTAATTGGCACAAAGTTCACTGAAGATGCATTCACTTTTATACAAACTTGTAAACAGAAAAATATATTGACAAAAAGACACTACTTTAATATACACTCAAACACATGATTTCAAAATAAAATATAGAAAATAGTAATTCAAAAAGATACAGTCACTCCTATGTCCATAGTAGCATTACTTACAATTGACGACACACAGAGGTAGTCTAAGAGCTCGTCAACAGATGAACGGATAAATGGATAAAAACAATGTTTTATGTATATACATATATATATGACATATGACATATGGTCATGTCTCTTCATAAGATATATATATAATATATGTGTGCATGTATATACATACAAATATATGTATACACACATACACATACAATAGGACACTGCTGCTATGTCGCTTCAGTCGTGTCCGACTCTGTGCGACACCTTAGACGGCAGCCCACCGGGCTCCCCCGTCTCTGGGATTCTCCAGGCAAGAACACTGGAGTGGGTTGCCATTTCCTTCTCCGATGCATGAAAGTGAAAAGTGAAAGTGAAGTCGCTCTGTCGTGTCCAACTCTTAGCGACCCCATGGACTGCAGCCTACCTCCTCTGTCCATGGGATTTTCCAGGCAAGAGTACCAGAGTGGGTTGCCATTGCCTTACTATTTAATCATAAAAAATAATGGCATTTTATCTCTGCAAAAACATGGATGGACTTGGAGGGTTTTAAGCTAAGTGAAATAAGTCAGATAGATAAAGGCAAATATTTTGTCATATCACTTACATGTGGAATCTAAAATATAAAACAAACTAGCAAATATAACAAAAAAGCAGCAGACTCACAGAAATAGATAATTGAGTAGTGGTTACCAGTGGGGAGAAGAAAGAGGAGAGGAGCAAGGTAATGGTAAGCCATTAAGATGTACAACTACTATACATAAAATAAGCTATAAGGATATATTTTACAGGACAGGGAATATAACCAGCATTTTATAATAATTATAAATAGAGTATAACATTTAAAAATTATAAATCACTACTTTTTTATAACCTATAACTTATATAGTGGTATATATACAGGTTTTTATATACATATATATACCTACAGTATATATACATGTTTTTTATAACCTGTAACTTATATAGTAGCATACATCAACTATATTTCAATTAGAAAAAGAGAAGAAAAAATGATGGTCACAAGGCATTACACATTTATAGGATATACAATATGAGGAGTAAACCCTAAACTATGAACTTCAATAATAAGTAAGTATTCTAAAGTGATTTTAAAATAATAATAAATAATAATAAAATCTCATTGTGTCATTTTCCATATAAAACTGCTTGACAGCATCTGTCACAAAATAAGATCTAATCTCCTTACCTGGCATAGAAGACCCTCCACACCTGGCCCCTTGTTTTCTGTCTAGCATGGTTTTCTTGCCAGTTTCTCCCATGCGTGCTATACTTGGGCGATATTAAACTATTCAAAGCTCTTTCAAATTTCTTCTTGCCTTTCTCTCTCTTTCTCCTTTCTTATGTCCCCCTGCTTCCTGACTGGCACTAGTGGTAAAGAACCTGCCTGCCAAGGTAGGAGACATAAGAAACACAGGTTTGATCCCTGGCTCGGGAAGATCGTCTGGAGAAGAAAATGGCAACCCATTCCGGTATTCTTTCCTGGAGAATCCCAAGGACAGAGGAGCCTGGTGGGCTACAGCCCATAGGGTCACAAAGAGTAGGACACAACTGAAGTGACTTAGCATGCACACAACATGTATACCTCGGCTACCTTTTGTCTCTGGCCTTGCTGTATATTTTAATTTGTCATTCCCTACCAGTAAATCCATCATTCAACAGTCCAATACCCAATTAACTTCTAATAGCTCTTCAGAACTCAAATTAAATATAGCCTTCTCTTTGGAGCTGACTCTGTCTCTCTGGGGTTTTACTAGGCCAGGACTGAATCACTCAACTGAAGAGAAAAAAGAAAAAAAATAAAAAGGGGATCCTAAATAAAGTATGCTGCCAACAGGAAGAAGTAAAGTACAAATCACTGTGTACTTTTAAGAAAATAGATGTCATCACATTGAAAATCACTAATAAAAAATAAGCAATAGTGAGAGATTCACTTGTATAAATCTACTACAGGCCATATCTGTGGTACAGGCTTTATTATTCATATTCTATATTATTATATTTAATTTACTATTATGCCTTAGCTATACGGGTTATTAAAATTCATGTAAACTATCATTAAAGAAACCACACTTCATAAATCCAAGGTATATATTCCTGCAGTTTCTTCAAGGGTAAGATTAGGAAGTTTAACATTAAAACACAAATGTTTTCACTAACTACAATTAACATGCATTTTGATACTCCAAAATAAAAAAAAACTGAAGGCTGTATTTCAAATACTCTCCTAATGCTGAAAGGTGTGTGTGCATATGTGTGTGTGTGTGTGGCAGAGAGAGGGTTGGAGAGAGGCAGATTTCTCTCTGAGGAGAGAGGTTAATAGTGAAAGAAAAATATACAAAGAATCGCACATTTTTAATAGAAGCCTCTTATTCATAAATATGATCCAAAACAAATCTTTAAAAAATATTTACTGGAAATGTATTTGTTAGCATGCATAATGGAAACATTTGCTGTAGAACGCAATTGCATTTTATCTACATAGTGCAAAAGGCCTTAGGATTTACGTCCTTCTAGTACCTAAAACATAATGAATAATGAATACCACGAGAATGTCAAGTATTATTTTCTGTATAAAGTTTGTGAAAGGGTGAGTTTCCAGTTACAACTCAAAATGGTAAAAAAAAAAAAAAAATGAACAAAGAAAACATAGCATTGTAGAGAGAAATGCATTAAAATAACCTTAAGTTGCCATCTGTTTATATACATACAGACTTGACAGAACAATAAACTGAACTTCCACTTGCTCTTAAATTTCCTTTATTAAGCTACCTAGTATAATTAATCTCCTTTATAAAGTTGGTATGATGAGAACAACTTAGGTTAAATTAGAAATGTATGTAGTTATTTTTGAGGTACAAGATTTGATCACCGAGACTGAGTAATACTCAGCCTAGATAATACTCAGTCTAATAATCTAGACAGCACTAGATTCCTTGCCATTTTCCCATGTCATATACAGAGCTGAGTATCTGCTAATGGTTCAGCTGCAATATTTTAAAGCATTTTCCCAGAATACTTCAGGACGGTATTTCCCCCGCTGTCAGTTGATGTGTGCTCAGAGAATACAAACTAATTGCCCAAAGCAAAGCATGATTAAGGAGGGAAATTTACTCCAGAAACATCACATAATACTTCCTTCATACAAATAGAAATGGCTTCTGAATTATGTTTGGCATGATTCATTACTATAGTACATACCTTCTGCAGATGGTGAAGAGAGGACCATATTCGTCATTATTGATAAATAAAGTTAAGATCAAATACAACCATGGGGCCACTCAAAAAATTCATTTAGAATCCATCAAAGTGCCGTCTTAGAAAAGAACATATGCTATATATTTAAGTCTGTGCAAAGCTCTAAGCATATAGTTAGATGTTCTGTCAACTTATCCCATATGTCTGTTCAGGCGTGGTGATGAGTGTTTGATACAAGAATAACTGGAAGTTAGAATAAAAGAAGACAAAGATATCGAGCCAGGCCCTTAATGAACTAGACAAATCGTGACTGTACTCATTCTGAATTCTCACTATTCACTTTCATTAATACAACTGTTTTAAAGTTTGCATAAAAGTCTAAGATTCCTAAATTGCAGAGAGGTAATGAAATTTAGTAAAGAGGAAATTAATCTATACAAAAGTAACTATTTTCTATCCTCGATTTCCTCAACTTTAAAAGAGAGTTTTGTTTACTGAAAAGCAAGGGACGAGAAATTTTATTTTTCTTCCTACTTTAATATTTTTTAATATCATTCATTCAAACAATTTAATGTCTCTACTATATTTCAGGCAACACACATAGTGGGATAATGGATATAAAATGATTAGCTAAAATATACCTAATTTTATAGTTAAATTAATTAACAAAAATACATCTTTGCCAGCTTTTATCAAGTAATTAACTATATAATTTAAATTGCCAATGTCATGAAACTACAAATTAGGGAACAGAAAGATATATGGGTTGAACTTGATTTAGAATTTCAGTACAGCAGAACTTCTATCAATGGTAATTTAAAGGAAAAGTACAGAATATGATATGGGAAAATTTATATAAATTTATGAATTAAAATAAAATGCAAAATGCCCTTTTTATGCTATTTGATTCTATGTATATGTTCTCCCATCCAGGTGAAAGTAGAGTTTATTAAATCATGAAGTAGTACAAACTGTCTAAATAATGATGCTAACAGAATTTTCACTTTTTCATTATATGAAAAAAAAAAATCCTCTATGAATATCAAGTTAGGCCAGCTTTAAAACCATATGAAATGAAAGGTGAAAAAGACTTATTGGATAATCTTGTCAATTCCTCTGTCATGGGATACTTTCCCTAGTGTTTTAATTTTAAATGCTTTGCCAAATTCAGTTTTAAAGACTCAAGCAAAAGGTCTAAAGCACATCAGCCTAATATACTTAGCATTAGGAAATTAGTTTAGATGTTAGTTATAGAAGGGAGAAAAGTGCCCACATCTCTGTAGGTTCTCAGAACTGCTGCTTATATGTCATCATTCCTGGAATACTGGCCAGAACAATGCCACTTCCTGGACTCGAAAGAACCAACCAGCTTACCAGAATTTCTGATCTTTTGATAAGATTCGAAGCTGTGCTTCTTGCAGGCAAGATGTAAAGGCTTCCTGGAACTGCCTGCCTTAATACTGAAAGGTTCATTGAAGTTAAAAAAAAAAAAAGCTAAATGTCTTGTTCCTTCAATACTTTAAAATATATTGTTCACAATATAATATTTTATAAAACAACAACTAATAAGGATCAATGTTGGAATTTGTATCTGAGCTTCAAGTTACAAACATAGGCTTTTAACTACTATACCTGAAAAACATCCAAAGGGATGTTTTATTAGGTGAATATTATTTTGGCAGTTTCATTTCTAATAGTCCCTTTGGATTATACTGAGTTTTAACAAGTTTATAACATGTAATAGCTAGGAATAATTCTCACAAGATCATATATATATATATATACATATTCATGTGTATATATATACTTGGTGTATATATATATACTTAGATATATATATATATACACACACTTAGATATATATACTTAGTATATATCTATATATATATACACTTAGATATACATGTGTGTGTGTATATATATATATATACTTAGATATATATATACACACACTTAGATATATATACTTAGTATATATCTATATATATATATATACACTTAGATATACATGTGTGTATATATATATATACTTAGATATACATATATATATATACACTTAGATATATATACTTAGATATACTTACATATATATTTAGATGTACTTATATATATATATATATATATACACTTAGATATACTACAAAAAGAACAGAGTTTTTGAAAGCCTGATGAGTGCTGCCGGTAAAACATGGTGGTAGCGGTCTATTCGCTAAGTCTTGTCTGCCTCTTGTGATCCCATGGACTGTGGAGCTCTGCCAGGCTCCCTTGTCCATGGGATTTTTCAGGCAAGAATACTGGAGTAGGTTGACATTTTCTTTTCCAGGGGTTCTTCCCAACTCAGGAATCAAACCTGGGTCTCCTGCATTGCAAGCAGGTTCTTTACTGACTGAGCTATGAGAGAAACCCATGGAAAAGTCATAGCTGAACCTAAAAATCATTAAAAATTATGAATATCACAATAGACTTGATTGCTGACAATGAATGCCCAGGTGACTGAAACTAATTTTATATTTGGAATATGTGATTTTAATTGTGTTCTCAAAGTTTACTCTGTAGTTTTAAATCCTCCAATTAAAAAAAAAAAAAAAAGACTATGTTCCAGTCACACATTCACTTATTAAGACTGCTCTCATTTTCTTTACTGAGTAGTAGATTATGTAGAGAAAATGAAGCTTTCTCATGTTTTATAAAATGTTGAGGCCCATAGCTGGTCTGGAGGGCAGAAGATGAAAAGCTCACTATTAATAAAACTATGCAGAATGCATAGTTCTTAAGAATTCAGAAAAATAAGGTCAGTTCTGTGTCACAGCGTTGAAAACAGTGCTTTAATATTTATACAGGAATATTTGTTGGTGGTATGGAAACCGTAAGAGTAAGGAGATAAAGAATAAATCAAAGAATATGGGAGAATGTTTGGCTTAACTATTATGCAAAAGAGTGGCTCAGTAGAGATAATCCAATACTGAAACAAAGCCTTCCTGGAATTGAGGGAAAATGTTATTGGGTACTCTGGTTTCGAGTAAAAAAATCCCAATTTGAACTGGCAAAATGAAATGATATCAAATGAAATGAAGAGATATAATTTATTATTGGCTCACTGACTGAAATTCCAGTTAGCATTGGCTTCTTGCATAACTGGCATTTAAAAAAGGCTTATACTATATCACTGGAAAGAATCAGGGATTCACTCTCCTTTTCTCTTCATCACTCTCCTCTTTTCCTCTGAATTGACCATTCTCAGATTCTACATGGTGGCTCCTGGCAGCTCTAGGCTTTCACCTGAATTCCTACATTGAGAGATAACCTTCCTCCAACCCTTTCAGCACTACAAAGTTTTTAAGATATTATCATACTAGTGAGTGAGACATACTTAGTTTCAGTTATCGACTCTGACCCTGGGCATGCGGTTAGCTTCACCAGCTCTAAAGAGTCATAATTTCTTTACCTGTAAAAGGGATAGTACTGATCTCTATCACCCAGAACTTATGAAGAATTAGTTCATCTATCTAAACATCTTAAAAAAGAAGCTAAGTACATAAAAGCATTAGCTAATATTATTTTTCCTACTGAATTTTTATAATCACCAACCTACAGTGAGTCATACCATTGCCTAAACTATTACGGCTTCTGTGATGGAATATTCTGATTAATTTAGATTAAAAAGTGAAAGTCGCTCAGTCATGTCCGACTCTTTGTGACCCCATGAACTATACGGTCCATGGAATTCTCCAGGCCAGAAGACTGGAGTGGGTAGCCTTTACCTTCTCCAGGGGATCTCAGGGATTGAACCCAGGTCTCCCACATTGCAGGTGGATTCTTTACCAGCTGAGTCACAAGAGGAGCCCAAGAATACTAGAGTGGGTACTCTATCCCTTCTCCAGGGGACCTTCCCGACCCAGGAATAGAACTGGGGTCTCCTGCATTGCAGGCAAATTCTAGAATCATTCAAATAAATCCTGGAGAAAATGGGATTAAGGTCAATCCTATTCAAATCTAAATATACTGTATATAAGCATGAAGTGAAGTGAAGTGAAGTCGCCCAGTCATGTCTGACTCTTTGCAACCCCATGGACTGTAGCCTAACAGGATCCTCCATCCATGGGATTTTCCAGGCAAGAATACCGGAGTGGGTTGCCATTTCCTTCTCCAGTATATAAGCATGGTCACCCCCAAAAATTTATGTGGCCATTAATAGAAGAAAAGGCAATGGACGTTGACAGAACAAAACATTTGTGTATGAGAAAACATAAGGTGAGAAACCATATGTAAAATTTCATCTATGTCACTAAAAAAATTTATTTAAACTCTAACTACTAGGCTGCATTTACTCAAAGATATAAATTTGAGTTTTCATTTTGAGTTAGGAAATGATATTTGTTTTTCTTTTCAATGACTAGATTTTTCAAATTTTCTTACACACTTTTATTTTTACTTATTAACTAAAAGCAACTGATAATATAACTCATTTTCTAGGTTAACATTAAATATTCACTTAAGGATTAAATACCCTGAAATTTGGATATTTCCTCTGTTAACACCTGGTGTTTCATTGCTGTATCTTTGAATATTTAATGGCAGTTACAGCCAGGGCTCTTTATCTTCATACACACGTGTTTATGGGCATCTCTGGTGGTTCAGCTGGTAAAAACTCTGCCTGCAATGCCAGAGACCTGGGTTTGATCCCTGGGTTGGGAAGATCCCCTGGGGAAGGGAAAGGCTACCCACCCCAGTATTCTGGCCTGGAGAATTCCATGAACTGTAGAGTCCATGGTGTTGCAAAGAGTTGGACACAACTGAGCTACTGTCACACACACATGCTTAAATCTTTCAATCAAAGTATATTGAAAATCTTAACAGACATTTCTAATGTCGTGTTCTGACTAAATAATTACAACTCTTAACCACATGATATTACAGAGTTTGCCAGGGAAAAGGAAAAAAAAATGAGAAAATAAATGAAAAGGAAAAAAGAAAAATATATTTAAGGTAAGTTTGTAGAGAACATAATCAAATAATTTATGGATACACTTCTCAACTGACAGCTAGTTAGCTGTTGCAATGGTATACACTCAGAGCTTAAATCAATATAAAACAGGTCTCCATTGTTCTATTTTGTTTTATTGATATAAAAGCTACACTCCTGGACTTCTAAAGTTATGGGAAAGTCTTTTGGTAGATCAATGTCATGAACCTCCGTCCATAGTTCATCAGGCACTCTATCTATCTGATCTAATCCCTGGAATCTGTTTGTCACTTCCACTGTATAATCATAAGGGATTTGATTTGGGTAACACTTGAATGGTCTAGTGGTTTCCCTACTTTCTTCAATTTAAGTCTGAATTTTGCAATAAGGATTTCATGATCTAAGCCACAGTCAGCTCCCTGTCTTATTTTTACTGACTGTATAAAACTTCTCCAATCTTTGGCTGCAAAGAATGCAATCAATCTGATTTTGGTATTGACCATCTGATGATGTCCATGTGTAGAGCTGTCTCTTGTGTTATTGGAAGAGGGTGTTTGCTATGACCATTGTGTTCTCTTCGCAAAACTCTATTAGCCTTTGCCCTTCTTCATTTTGTACTTGAAGGCCAGACTTGCCTGTTACTCCAGGTATCTCTTGACTTTCTGCTTTTTCATTCCAGTCCCTTATGATGAAAATAACATCTTTATTTATTTAGTTATTGTTTTTTTGTGTTAGTTCTAGAAGGTCTTGTTGGTCTCCATAGAACTTCAGCTTTGTTGGCATTAGTGGCTGGGGCATAGACTTGGATTACTGGGCATAGTTTTGGATTACTGTGATATTGAATCTTTGCCTTGGAAACGAACAGAGATCTTCCCATCGTTTATGAGATTGCACTCAAGTACCGCATTTTGGACTCTTTTGTGACCATGAAGGCCACTCCATTTCTTCTAAGGGATTCTTGCAGACAGTAGCACATATAATGGTCATTTGAATTAAATTTGTCCATTCAGGACCATTTTAGTTCACTGATTTCTAAAATGTCGATGTTCACTCTTGCCATCTCCTGTCTGACCACTTCTCATTCACTTTGATTAATGGACCTAACTTTTGAGGTTCCTATGCCATATTGTTCTTTACAGTATAGGACTTTACTTCCATCACCAGTCATATCCACAACTGGGTGGTGTTTTTACTTTGGCTCAGCCCCTTCATTCTTTCTGGAGCTATTTTTCCACTCTTCTTCAGTAGCATATTGAACACCTAGCATTGAGCACCTGGGGAGTTCATCTTTCAGGGTCATATCTTTTTGCCTTTCCATACTATTCATGGGGTTCTCAATGCAAGAATACTGAAGTGGTTTGCCATTCCCTTCTCCAGTGGACCACCTTTTGTCAGAACTCTCCACCATTACCCGTCCGTCTTAGGTAGCCCTATGTGGCATGTCTCATAGTCTCATTGAGTTAGACAAGGCTGTGATCCTAGTGATCAGTTTGGTTAGTTTTCTGTAATTTTGGTTTCCATTCTGTCTGTCAGCTGAGGGATAAGGATAAGAGGCTTGTGGAAGCTTCCTCATTGGAGGGACTGGCTGTGGGGCTATCTGAGTCTTGCTCTGATGGGCAGGGCCATGATCAGCAGATCTCTTTAATCCAATTTTCTGTTGACAGGTGGGGCTGTGTTCCCTCTTTATAGTTTGGCCTGAGGCATAAGGTCAAAAGAACTTATGCCAGCACTGTTGTATTCAGTGCCCCGACACCATGGCAGGCCACTCTCAACCCACACCTCCGCTGGAGACTCTTGGACACTCACAGACAAATCTGACTCAGACTTTTTTTGGGTCACTGCTCCTTTTTCCAAATCATTAAATCTGTGAAAATTATACTAAAGTGGAGTGGCATTCCTAGGTCCACACAGTTTTCTTAGATATTTTAGAAATTCTTGAGAAAATGTTCCTTTTATAATTAAAGAGTAACCTTCTTTTATGGACCTTAAGTGTCCCCACCACATGTACACACACACACACACGAAGTTAAAATTATGTGAGGTGATAAATGTGTTAATTTGTTTGTGGTAATCATTTCACACTGCATATGTGTATTAAATCATCACATTTTAAACCTTTAAAAATTAGACTGTAAAACCAAATACATAGATAAAAATTGTTTTTTAAAAAACTAATAACTCTCTCGGCCCTAATAAAAACTTCTTTTATTAGTTTATTTCGAGTGATCCCATTACTTCATGGCAACTAGATGGGGGAAAAGCAGAAACAGTGGCAGATTTTATTTTCTTGAGCTCCAAAATCACTATGGACAGTGACTGCAGACATGGAATTAAAACACACTTGCTTCTTGGAAGAAAAGCTATGACAAACCTAGACAGTATATTAAAAAGCAAAAACATCACTTTGCCAACAAAGGTATGGTTTTTGAGGTATATACACCACTTTGAGGTATATTCAAAGCTATGGTTTTTCTAGCAGTCATGTACGGATGCGAAAGTTGGACCATAAAGAAGATTGAGCACTGAAGAATTAATGCTTTTGACCTGTGGTGTTGGAGAAGACTCTTGAGAGTCCCTTGGACAGGAAGGAGATCAAATCAGTCAATCTTAAAGAAAATCACCCTGAATATTCACTGGAAGAACTAATGCTGAAGCTCCAATACTGTGGCCACCTGACATGAAGAGATGACTCACTGGAAAGGACCCTGATGCTGGGAAAGATTGAAGGCAGGAGGAGAAGGGAGAGACAGATGACAAGATGGTTGGATGGCATCACCAACTCAATGAACATGAGTTTGAGAAATCTCTGGGAGATATAGAAGGAAAGAGAAATCTGGTGTGCTGCAGTCCATGGGGTAGCAAAGAGTCAGACAATAACTGAGTGACTGAACAACAACAATCGTAGATGACATATATTTACTGGTTTATTTCTGAGCTCTCTATTCTGTCCAGTTGATCTATGTGTCTGATTTTGTGCCAATACCACACTATTTTGTTAACTAGAGTTTTGTAATATAATCTGAAATCAGAAAATATCATACCTCTGGCTTTGTTCTTTCTTGTAATGATTTTGGCTACTCCAAGTCTTTTGTAGATCCATACAAATTTTAGATATTTTTTTTTTTTTTTAGTGAAAAATGTCATTGAAATTTTAATAAAGATTCCATTGAATCTGTTGATTTTGGGGAGGAGGTTAGCATGAACATTTTAACAACATTGAGTCTTCCAAAACACAAGCCTAAAACATTTTTCCATTTTTTTTTCTTTTTACCTTTTCCAATTTCTTTCATCAATGTCTTATAGTTCTCAAAGTACATGTCTCTCACTTCCTGGGCTAAATTTATTTATACATATCATTCTTTTTGATGCAATTACACATTTTTAGTTTATTATTCTGAAAGTTTGTTGTTAGTATATAGAAATGCAACAAAATTTCTGTATTGATTTTCTTTTCTAGAACTTTATTGAATTCATGTATTAGTTCTAACAGGGATTTTTCTCTGTGGAATCTTTAGGGTTTTCTATATATGTCATTGCATATCATATTATCTACAAATAGAGACAATTTTTTTTCCCTTTCTGAACTAGATGCTTCTTATTTCTTTTCTCATCTAATTATTCTGGATAGGACCTCCACTATTATACTGAATAACAGTGGCAAGGGTGGCATCTTTGCCTTTTTCCGTATCTTATAGGAAATCAATCATATTTTTCACCAATGAGTATGAGGTTAACTGTAGATGTTTCGTATATGGCTTTTATATGTAAAGATATTTCTCCAAAGAAGACATACAGCTGGCTAACAAACACATGAAAAGATGTTCAACATCACTCATTATCAGATAAATGCAAATCAAAACCACAATGAGGTATCATCTCACACTGGTCAAAATGGCTGCCATCAAAAAGTCCACAAATAATAAATGCTGTAGAGGGTGTGGAAAAAGGGAACCCTCTAACACTGTTGATGGGAATTCAAACTGGTATAGCCACTATGGAGAACAGCATGGAGATTCCTGAAAAAAACTGGAAATAAAACTGTCATATGACCCAGCAATCCACTGTTGGGCATTCACACCAAGGAAAACAGGATTGAAAGGGACATATGTAACCCAAAGTTCATTGCAGCACTGTTTACAATAGCTAGGACATGGAAGCAACCTAGGTGTCCATCAGCAGATGAACGGATAAGAAAGTCGTGATACATATACACAATGAAATACTACTCAGTATAAAAAAGATTGCATTTGAGTCCGTTCTAATGAGGTGGATAAAACTGGAGCCTATTACACAGAGAGAAGTAAGTCAGAAAGAGAAACACTAAAACAGTATATTAATGCAAGTATATGGAATTTAGAAAGATGGCAATGACAATCCTATATACAAGACAGCAAAAGAGACACAGATGTAAAAACAGACTATTGGACTATGTAGGAGAAGGTGAAGGTGGAATGATATGAGAGAATAGCATTGAAATATGTATATTACCATATGTAAAACAGATGATCAGTGTAAGCTCAGTGAATGAAGTAGGGCACTCAAAGCCAGTGCTCTGAGACAACCCAGAAGGATGGGGTGGGAGGTGGGAGGGGTTCAGGATGGAGGGAAACATGTGAACACATGACTGATTCAGGTCGATATATGGCAAAAACCACCACAATACTGTAAAGTAATTACCTGCCAATTAAAATAAATAAATTAAAACATAGTTCAGTTCAGTTACTCAGGCATGTCTGACTCTTTGCGACCCCATGGACTGCAGCATGCCAGGCTTCACTGTCCACCACCAACTCCCAGAGTTTACTCAAATTCATGCCATTGAGTCAGTGATGTCATCCAAAAATCTCATCCTCTGTCATCCCCTTCTCCTCCCACATTCAATCTTGCCCAGCATCAGGCTCTTTTCACATGACAGTTCTTCACATCACGTGGCCAAAGTATTGGAGTTTAGCTTCAGCATCAGTCCTTCCAATGAATATTCAGGGCTGATTTCCTCTAGGATGGACTGGTTGGATCTCCTTGCTGTGCAAGGGATTCTCAAGAGTTTTCTCCAACACCACAGTTCAAAAGCATCAATTTTTTGGTGCTCAGCTTCCTTTATAGTCCAACTCACACACATACATGACTACTGGAAAAAAACATAGCTTTGACTAGATGGACCTTTGTTGACAAAGTAATGTCTCTACTTTTTAATACGCTGTCTAGGTAGGTCATAACTTTCCTTCCAAAGAGTTAGCGTCTTTTACTTTCATGGCTGCAGTCACCATCTGCAGTG
The DNA here is from genome assembly GCF_019320065.1 of Cervus canadensis. Classification (NCBI taxonomy): domain Eukaryota; kingdom Metazoa; phylum Chordata; class Mammalia; order Artiodactyla; family Cervidae; genus Cervus; species Cervus canadensis. Next base: position 21,937,231 of record NC_057400.1, read on the forward strand.
ATTTTGGAGCTCAGAAAAATAAAGTCTCTCATTCTCAGTGTTTCCTCTGTTTCCCCATATATTTGCCATGAACTGATAGGACCAGATGCCATGATCTTTTTTTTCTGAATGTTGAGCTTTAAGCCAAATTTTTCACTCTCCTCTTTCAGTTTCTGGAAAAGGTCAGTTTTCATTACAATCCCAAAGAAAGGCAATGCCAAAGAACGCTCGAACTACCACACAATTGCACTCATCTCACAGGCAAATAAAGTAACTCAAAATTCTCCAAGCTAGGCTTTAGCAATACGTGAACCATGAAATTCCAGATGTTCAAGCTGATTTTAGAAAAGGCAGAGGAACCAGAGATCAAATTGCCAACATTCACTGGATCATCAAAAAAGCAAGAGAGTACCAGAAAAACATCTGCTTCTGCTTTATTGACTATGCCAAAGCCTTTGACTGTGTGGATCACAATAAACTGTGGAAAATTATGAAAGAGATGGGGATACCAGACCACCTGACCTGCCTCTTGAGAAACGTGTATCCAGGTCAGGAAGCAACAGTTAGAACTGGACATGGAACAACAGACTGGTTCCAAATAGGAAAGGAGTATGTCTTATTTAACTTGTATGCAGAGTACAACATGATAAATGCTGGGCTGGAAGAAGCACAAGCTGGAATCAAGATTGCCGGAAGAAATATGAATAACCTCAGATATGCAGATGATACCACCCCTATGGCAGAAAGTGAAGAAGAACTAAAGAGCTTCTTGATGAAAGTGAAAGAGGAGAGTGAAAAAGTTGGCTTAAAGCTCAACATTCAGAAAACTAAGATCATGGCATCCGGTCCATCACTTCATGGCAAATAGATGGAGAAACAATGGAAACAGTGGCTGACTTAATTTTTCTGGGCTCCAAAATCACTGCAGATGGTGATTGCAGCCATGAAATTAAAAGACACTTACTCCTTGGAAGGAAAGTTATGACCAACCCTAGACAGCATATTAAAAAGCAGAGACATCACTTTGCCAACAAAGGTCTGCCTGTCAAGGCTATGGTTTATCCAATGGTCATCTATGGATGTGAGAGTTGGAATATAAAGAAAGCTGAGCGCAGAAGAATTGATGCTTTTAAACTGTGGTGTTGGAGAAGACTCTTGAGAGTCCCTTGCACAGCAAGGAGATCTAACCAGTCCATCCTAAAGGAGATCAGTCCTAGGTGTTCATTGGAAGGACTGATGTTGAAGTTGAAACTCCAATACTTTGGCCACCTGATGTGAAGAGCTGACTCTGGAAAAGACCCTGATGCTGGGAAAGATTGAGCGCAGGAGGAGAAGGGACAACAGAGGATGAGATGGTTGGATGGCATCATTGACTCAATGGACATGGGTTTGGGTGGACTCCGGGAGTTGGTGATGGACAGGGAGGCCTGGCATGCTGTGGTTCATAGGGCTGCAAAAAGTCAGACACAACTGAGCAACTGAACTAAACTGAACTGAACTGAACTTTCGTCAATAGGTTCTTTATTTCTTCTTCGCTTTCTGCCATAAGGGTGGTGTCATCTGCATATCTGAGGTTATAGATATCTCTCCTGGCAATCTTGATTCCAGCTTGTTCTTCATCCAGCCTGGCAGATCGCATGATATACTCTGCATAAAAGTTAAATCAGCAGGGTGACAATATACAGCCTTGGCGTACTCCTTTCCCGATTTGGAACTAGTCTGTTGTTCCATGTCTAGTTCTAACTGTTGCTTCCTGACCTGCATGCAGATTTCTCAAGAGGCAGGTCAGATTGTCTGGTATTCCCGTCTCCTTCAGAATTTTCCACAGTTTATTGTGATCCACACAGTCAAAGGCTTTGGCATAGTCAATAAAGCAGAAGTAGATGTTCTTTCTGGAACTGTCTCACTTTTTTGATGATCCAACGGATGTTGGCAATTTGATTTCTTGTTCCTCTGCCTTTTCTAAATCCAGCTTGAACATCTGGAGGTTCATATTCACGTACTGTTGAAGACCAACTTGGAGAATTTTGAGCATTACTTTGCTAGAATGTGAGATGAGTACAAATGTGCGGTAATCTGAGCATTCTTTGGCATTGCCTTTCTTAAGTGAAGTTAAACAGCACTGTTAACAATGTTGAATAAATTTATTTCATTGTGATAAAAAAAGATTTATGCCATCTATACCCAGTTTTCTGATAGTTTTTATCAAAAATGGAGACTGGATTTTGTCAAAATCTTTTCTGCATCTTTTGAACAGTCACATGATTTTTATACTTCATTATGCATTAATGTGGTACATTACAGTTATTGATTTGTAGAAGTTGGACCATCTTTGCCCTCTTCGAATAAATTCCACTCAGTCATGATACATAACTCTTTTACATACTGTTGAATTTGTTAAGTTTTTAAAATAATTTTTTGTATCTAGTCAAGAAACTCTGTACTTTTCTTCTTTTGAAGTATCCTTGGCTAGGTATGGTGTCAAGGTAATACTAGCTTCATAAAATGCCTTTGGTAGTGTTCCCTCCTTTCTAATTTTTGGAAGAGTTTGAGAAGAACTGGTAAGGAATCTTCTTTGATTGTTTGGCAGATTCACCAGTGATGCCATCTGTCTTAGGACTTTACTTGGGGGGAGATTTTTTATTACAAATTCACTCACCTACTGGTAATTAGTCTGCTCATATTATCTATTTCTTCATGATTCTGTCTTGATAGATTATATGTTTTTAAAAATATACCAATTTTTCTAGGTTGTTCAATTTGTTCACATTTTATTGTTCATGGTAGTTTCATGATATTTTGTATTGAGCACTTCTGTGATTACTGCCTTCTTTCCCACACACTTACATCAACTGAGGTGTCTCTATATTTTTTCTTGGTAATTTCACCTTTTAAAAAAATTTCTTATTATCACTTATCTGTTTTATTGTCTTTTTTTACCACTATTTCATTTATTCCTTGTCTGATTTTTTTTAAAATTTCCTCCATCTGCTAAATTTTGGCTTAGTTTATTATCTTTCTAGTTCTTTTGAGTGTGACATTAGGTTGTTTGAGATCTTTAGTTTTTAATTTAAAATAGGCATTTATCTCTATCAACTTCCTTTTTAGAACTGCTTTTGTTATACATCATACGTTTGATTATATTCCCATTTTCCTAGCCCTCTTTATGATAATCCTGCTACAGTTATCCTTTTACAGTTAATGGACTATTTATAACAGTATCTCCTTTATATATATGGCTATCTTTGTAGAGTAGCTTGGAATTTTGTTTTTCATTTTTGTTATTGTTATTATTAGTATTTTAAGAAACATATATTTTAACCTGCAACTTTACCTGAAAATTTCTATTCACATTTTATTTATTTAATTTTTTAATTACAGGATAATTGCTTTACAGAATTTTGTTGTTTTCTGTCAAATATGAACATGACTCAGCCATAAGTGCACATATGTCCACTTTGGAAATTATTAATGATTGGAAGGAATATAATAGGTGACTTGCACTAGAGCAATGGTTCCCAAACAGAGGCAATATCAGGGCCCTCTCTCACCCTCACGGACATCTGGCAATATATAGAAACATATTTGGTTGTTACAACTTGATGAAGGATATGCTACTTGAATGTAGGGTGCACAGCCTATGGATGCTATGAAATATCATTTTATCTACAGGATCCCACAAAATAAAAAATTACCTGGCTTGAAATCTCAATAATGCCAAGGCTGACAAATGACCCTTTTACTATCTAGTCCCTGAAGAATGAAGCATTATATGCCAATTTTAAGACACACCATTTTTAGGCTTAAAATACCGAGGTTCAAGTTTCTAAAAGGGATTGTTTCCCTTGCATTATATATACAAAGTAAATAAGCCTTGTTACGTGTTGGAGCGGCCAACTTGGCAATTTATTTTATAAAGTGAGAGTGAAACTGAAAGTCGCTCAGTCTTCTACTCTTTGAGATCCTATGGACTATACAGTCCATGGAATTCTCTAGAATAGAATGCTGGAGTGGGTTGCCTTTCCCTTCTCTGGGGGATCTTCCCAACTCAGGGATCGAACCCAGGTCTCCCACATTGCAGGCAGATTCTTTACCAGCTGAGCCACAAGGGAAGCCCAAGAATACCAGAGTGGGTAGTCTATCCCTTCTCCAGGAGATCTTCCCAACCCAGGAATCAAACCGGGGTCTCCTGCATTGCAGGTGGATTCTTTACCAACTTAGCTATGAGGGAAGCCCATATATTTTACTCTTAATTACTCTTTTACTTCTTTTACTCTTTTAATTAATTTTACCTCTTAATTACTACATGTAAAATCTGATGGGCTTGAGTGCCTACTTTCTTCTCTATACTTGCAAAAGACATACAAAAGTGTGAGGGAAAATGTGAGAAATTTTGAGGCCAGTGTTAAATGTTGAAAACTAAGATCATGGCATGCAGTCCAATCACTTCATGGTAAATAGATGCAGAAACAATGGAAACAGCGAGAGACTTTTTTTGGGGGGCAGGGGGGGCTCCAAAATCACTGCAGATGGTGACTGCAGCCATGAAATTAAAACATGCATGCTTCTTGGAAGAAAAGTTATGACCAACCTAGACAGCATATTAAAAAGCAGAGACATTACTTTGCCAACAAATGTCCATCTAGTCAAAGCTATAGTTTTTCCAGTAGTCATGTATGGATGCAAGTGTTGGACTACAAAGAAAGCTGAGCATCGAAGAATCGATGCTTTTGAACTGTGGTGCTAGAGAAGACTCTTGAGAGTCCCTTGCACAGCAAGGAGATCTAACCAGTCCATCCTAAAGGAAATCAGTCCTGAATATTCACTGGAAGGACTGATGCTGAAGCTGAAACTCCAATACTTTGGCCACCTGATGCGAAGATATGGCTCACTGGGAAAGACCCTGATTCTGGGAAAGATTCTGGGAGGGAGGAGCAGCGGACAACAGAGAATGAGATAGTTGGATGGCATCACCGACTCTATGGACATGAGTTTGAGTAAGCTCCAGGAATTGGTGATGGACAGGGAGGCCTGGCGTGCTGCAGCCCATGGAGTCGCAAAGAGTTGGAAATGACTGAGAGACTGAAATGAACTGTTAAATGTTGGTGTCCAGCTTGTAGGTTTACTCACAACAAACTGATCAATCAATTCTGTAACAATGAAAATTACAATATTTGAAACAATTCTACTTATAGTTTCCTCATCCTGGAGATCCCTAAGTTAAAATATTTTTTATTTGGACTAAAATTCCACCCTGGAGCCCAGATTATAAGAATGGCGTTTCTATCCTGCAAAGGAAGTCCATCTGAATATTTCTTAGCTGGCTACAGATGTTGATTAAATCCTCACAATGTCTAAGTGTGAAACATTTCCTGATAAAATAGGTTAGATACTTTTGTCTATAGCCAGATGTTAGATTTTTAAATTATATTTTACAATTTGAAGAATATTTTCACTTCAAGACAAACTAAAGCAAAAACAAAAAAAAAAAGGAAAGCCTGAATTTACCCACCTGCTTTAAACAGAGAAATGCAAATAGGCAAAATACACAAAATGTTTGTTGTTAAAACAATAAACAACAAACAATAAGGGTCAACAATTCCTGAGAGTTAAGAAGCAAATGACATAAGCCTTATTTTTGCCCCAGCTACTGTTTTAAGCCCCTTCATGGATCACTGCCTTGTCGTGGCAAAGGGGCTTGCATAACCCAATGAAGTTATGAGCCATGCTATGTAGGGCTATCCAAGATGGATGGGTCATAGTGGAGATTTCTGACAAAACATGGTCCACTGGAGGAGGGAATGGCAAACTACCCCATATGAGAACCTCAAGAACTGTATTAAAGGACAAAACAATATAACCCAAAAAAAGATGAGTGCCCCAGGTCTGAAGGTATCCGATATGCTATTGAGCAAGAGAAGAGAAATACTAATAACTTCAGAAAGAATGAAGCAGTTGGGCCAAAGCAGAAATGACACACAGTTGTAGCTGTGTCTGGTGATGAAAGTAAAATCCTGCAAAGAACCGCACTGCATAGGAACATGGAATGTTAGGTCCATCAATCAAGGTAAATTGGACATGGTCAAGCAGGAGATGGTAAGAATAAACATCGACATCTTAAGAATCAGTGAGCCAAAATGAACGGGAATGGGTGAATTTAATTCAGATGACCATTATATCCACTACTGTGGGCAAGAATCTCATAGCAGAAATGGAGCAGCCCACATAATCAACAATAGTCCAAAATGCAGTACTTGGGCACAACCTCAATAATGACAGAATGATTTCAATTCATTTCCAAGGCAAGCCATTCAACATCACAGTAATTCAAGTCTATGCCCCTACCACCTATGCCAAAGAAGCTGAAGTTGATAAGTTCTATGATGACCTAGAAGACTCGTAGACTAACACTAAAAAAAGATGTCCTATTCATCACTGGGAATTGGAATGCAAAAATAGGAAGTCAAGAGATTCAAGGGGTTAAACCTAGTAAACAGTGTGCCTGAAGAACCATGGACAGAGGTCTGCAATATTGTACAGGAGGCAGCCAACAAAACCATCCCAAAGAAAAAGGAAAGCAAGAATGCAAAGTGGTTATCTGAGGAGGCTTTACAAATAGCTAAAGAAGAGAAGTGAAAAGCAATGGAGAAAGGGAAATATATATCCAACTAAACACAGAGTTCCAAAGAACAGATGGAGAGACAAGAAGGCCTTCTTCAATGAACAGTGCATAAAACTAGAAGGAGAAAACAGAAAGGGAAAGACTAGAGCTCTCTTCAGGAAAATTGGAGATATCAAGGGGACATTTCACCTGAATATGGGCACAATAAAGGACCGAAATGGTAGAGATCTAGTAGATGTTGAAGAGATCAAGAAGAGAGGGAAAGAACACATTGAAGAACTGTACAAAGAAGATTTCAATGAATTGCATTACTACAATGGTGTAGTCAGTCACCCAGCGCCAGACATTCTGGACAGTGAAGTCAAGTGGGCCTTAGGAAGCCCTGCTATTAATAAACCTAGTAGATATGATGGAATTCCAGTAGAACTATTCAAAACACTAAAGGATGATGCCACCAAGGTGTTGCATTCAATATGTCAGCAAATTTGGAAGACCAAGCAGTGGCCACAGGACTGGAAAAGATCAATCCTCATCCCGATTCCCAAGAAGGTTAGTTGTAAAGAATGGGCTAACCATCAGACAATCACAGTCATCTCCCATGCTAGTAAAGTCATGCTTAAAATCTTGCATGCTAAGCTTCAGCATTATGTGAACCAAGAGTTTCCAGATGCCCAGACTGGGTTTAGAAAAATTGCCAACATTTGGTGGATCATAGAGAAAGCTATGGAATTCCAGAAAAACTACACTAAAGCCTTTGACTGTGTGGATCATAATAAACTGTGGAAATCTCTTAAAGAGATGGGAATACCAGACTATCTTACCTGTCTCCTGAGAAACCTGTATGTGGGCCAAGAAGCAATAGTTAGAGCCCTGTATGGAACAACTGATTGGTTCAAGATTGAGAAAGGAGTAAGACAGGGCTACTTGCTGTCACCCTGTTTGTTTAACCTATATGCTGAGTACATCATGAAAAATGCCAGGCTGGATGAGTTACAAGCTGGAATCAAGACAGGTGGGAGAAACATCAACAGCCTCAGATATGTGGATGATACCACTCTAATGATTTAAAGAAAAGAGGAACTAAAGAGCTTCTTGATGAGGGTGAATGAGGAGCATGAAAGAGCAAACTTAAAACTATATATTAAAAAAATTTAAAAAACAATGCCTAATAATGGCATCCAGCCCCATTACCTCATGGAAAATAGAAGGGGAAAAGGAGGAAGTAGTGACAGATTTCCTTTTCTTGGGCTCTAAAATCACTGTAGATGGTGACTTCAGCCATGCAATCAGAAGATGATTGATTCTTGGCAGGAAAGGTATGACAAATCTAGACAGTGTGTTAAAAAGCAGAGACATTATTCTGCTGACAAACATCTGTATAGTCAAGGATATGCTCTTCCCAGTGGTCACATAGGTTGTGAGAGCTGGACAGTCAGAAGACAGAGGGTCAAAGAATTGATACCTTTGAACTGTGAGCTGGAGAAGACTGCTGAAAATCCTTTGGACAGGAAGAAGATCAAATCAGTCAATCTTAAAGGAAATCAACCTTGAATACTCCTTGGAAGGACTGATGCTGAAGCTGAAGCTCCAGTATTTTGACCATCTGATGTGAAAGATGACTCATTGGAAAAGTCCCTGATGCTGGGAAAGAATGAGGGTGGAAGGAGAAGATGGTGTCAAGGATGAAATGGCTGGATGGCATTAAGGATGCAATGGAGACAAACTTGGGCAAACTTTGGGAAAGGGTGAGGGGCAGGGAGGCCTGTCATGCTGCACCACTTTGTCAGTGGTGTCTGACTCTTTTTTCAGTCACCCAATGTGACTGAACAACAACTGCCTTTAAAGAGTTTTCAAGCCATAGTTCAGGGAAAGAGAACTGAGATGGAGCTCAGCAGATTTCTTGAAGTGGATAGGCAGACTGATAATCCAGAAAGTAAAAGGTAGCTAGAGTTCATACATCAAATTACTTGAGAAGAGGAATGTTCAGAACCCCACAGATCTTCAGGGAGTTTTCTCCTCAGGTCCTCAGTAGAAGACACATACATGTGAAGAAACTAACTGGGGCTTGGAAAAGAATCATCCAAAAGACCAAAAAAAAGATGGCATGGTTCTCATATAGGGCCAGTTACACATGTTGATACCAGCCAGACTGAAAAACTCCTAATCCACAGCATTGGGTTGAGTATTTCAGAAAATCTTACCTCTGTAGTGAAGAACAATTGGCCCTAAAATGAACCTTGATCCAGACTCAAGGAACAATCATAAATGTAAGAAACAAATGGATCAAACAGTTTTTGAGTCATAAACTGGATCTCAGAACATAACTCAAAGAAACTTAAGGGAATACAAAACCAGTCAAGACTTAACAAAGTAAAATTCATGCTATCTGGTACCTAATCAAAATTATCAGGCAGGAAATCCCTGATACATAGTGAGGAAAATAGTCAATTGATCAATGAAAAGTGACCAGGAACTGACCCAGATGTTAGAATTAGCATAGAAGGGAGCAAACATAGGGAAAATATTTTTAATACTCAAATCAAACTTTCAGAGATAAACACTACAATATGTCAGATGGAAAATACAATAGTTGGTATTAAGAGAAGTTTAGACATGGAAAAAAAAAGATTAATGAATTTAAGGCATAAGAATAGAAACAATTCAAAAAGGAAGCATAGAGAGGGAAAATACACACACACAAGAGAGAATTAGAGAGCAATGGGGAAGCCTCAGATAGTTCAATATATGGGTAACTGGTATACCTCAACCATGAAATTAAAAGATACTTGCTCCTTGGAAGCAAAGCTATGACAAACCTAGACAACCTATTCAAAGGCAGAGACACCATTTTGCTGACAAAAGTTCATATAGTCAAATCTATAGCCTTTCCAGTAGTCATGTATAAGCGTGAGAGTTGGATCATAAAGAAGGCTGAGTGCTGAAGAACTGATGCTTTTGAATTGTGGTACTGGAGAAGACTCTTGAGAGTCCTTTGGACTGCAAGGAGGTCAAATCAGTCAATCCTAAAGGAAATCAACCCTGAATATTCATTGGAAGGACTGATGCTGAAGCTGAAATTCCAATACTTTGCCCACCTGATGTGAAGAGCTAACTTGTTGGAAAAGACCCTGATAATGGGGAAGACTGAAGGCAAAAGGAGAAAGCAGGGCAGAGGATAAGCCTGTTAGATAGCATCACTGACTCAATGGACATGAATTTGAGCAAACTCTGGGAGATAGCAGAAAACAGAGGAGCCTAGTGTGCTATAGTCCAGGGGGTTGCTAAGAACTGGACATGACTTAGCAAATGAACAATAGGTTGGGGCACAGAAAAATACATTTTTTAAAACAGCCTAAGATTTTACAAATTTGAAGAAAATTAAAAGCCACATATTCTAAAAGTTTAACAATATTAAATATAGTTCACATTAAAAGAAAAAGAAAAAAAGGTATGTCATAATCAAATTTCTCAAAGTCAGTGAGAAGAGAAAAATGTAAAAGCAGACAGAGATGAATTTTGTCACCAAACAACAACAACAACAAAAAACAAGGAAAAGGGCAAAAAAGGAAAAACATGTGGCTTTTAATGTTCTTCAATTATAACAATATTTTAGGGGCTTATAATATACATAAAAGTAAAATGCATGACAAACAATATCATACATTTGAGAGAGAATGCATTATCATGTCTTTACACATGAAGTGGTATAATATAATTTGAAGATATACCTGCAATAAGTTAAGTAGGTATAATGTGAATACCAAATTAGCCATTAAATAACAAAATAATTACTGCTAATAAGTCAAAAATGATATAAAAACCAGTTCATCAAGAAAATTTAATAATACTAAATATGCTCCTAAAAGCATAGATTTCAATTACATGAAGCAAAAATTGATAAAACTGCAAAGAGAAACTGATAAATCTATTATTTTAGGGAGGGATTTTAACACACTGTCTCAATAATTGATAGACCAAGCCAACAGAAAATCAGCAAGAATGTTACAATCTTGAACACCACAATCAACCAATTTGACCTGGCTGATGCTTATGAACCATCAAACTAACAACATTCTTCTTCTCAAATCTAAAAAGACACTTAGCATACGGGTATTTACTAAAATAAGCCATATTTGGGGGGTATAAAAGAAGATAAAACATACATTTAAAAGAAATCAAATGATTCAAGAATCTTCTCTGACTGCAACAAAATTAAGTTAGAAATAGACAACAAAAATAAATCACCCATAGGGTGAAAGAGAAATTAAAAGTGAGTATAAAAAGTATTTGAACATAATAAAAATGTAATACACACACACAGAAAACACAATGGAATCCCACTAATTTTAGGGGAAAACTTTAGCACTAACTACCTATAATAGGAAGGGCAGTCTAAAACCAATGACCTCATATTCCACGTTAAAACTTGCAAAAAGAAAACTAAACACAAAATGAGCATAAGAAGGGAAATAATAAAGAAGCAAAAATCAATGAAATAGAAAATATAAAGATAATAGAGAGAAATCAAACAAAACAAAAGGCTGATTATTTGAAAAAATAAATAAAATGGATATAATACTATCCTGACTAGACAAAAAGCAAAGAGATGATATAAATACCAAGTATTAGGAATGGAGAAAATGATATGACTACACATTCCACAGCAGTAAAAGCATAATAATAGATAATTAGGTAACTTTGACAACTTATATGAAAAATGAGAGATTCATCAAAAATGTAGTTAACAAAGTTCCTTCAAGAAAACATAGTTTATTGAAGTTCTATATGTATAAAAATTATAATTTTAAATAAAATATTCTTACAAAGAAAAATTCTAGGATCGATTGGCTATATTGGTAAATTCTACCAAGTAATTAATAAAGTAAATACACCAATTAAAAAGAATAAAGAGGAAGTACTTCCAACACATTCTATGAGGTCAGGGTTACCCGGACATGAAATAGTTAAAGACACTGCAGTAAACAGAAATTGCAAATCTCTCATAAATATAGATGCACCAATTGTAACCAAAATTTAGCAAATCAAATTCAACAATATATTAAAAAATACATGTCATGATCAATGATTATGTTTATTCCAATAATGCAGAGCTAGTTTAATACTTGAATATAAATTAGTATAATTATTCATATTAGCAAACTAAATCATCTCAATAATGAAAAATCCACTGACAAAATCTGACATCCACTACTAATAAAAGCTCTTAGCAAACTAGGAATGGTAGGAAGGTACTTCAATCTGATAATGGGTAGCTATTAAAAATAAACCTATAGGTAATATAGTTACTGGTGAAAAACTGAATGCTTTTCCAGTAAGAGAAGAACAAGAAAAGACAGTAAATTGCTCTCATTACTTCTATTCAACATAAGACTTGAAACTCTAGCTTTAGATAAAAAAATTGAAAGAATAAGAAGGAATAATGATTTGGAGATGACATGTTTGCTTATGCAGAAAATCCAGTGGAATCTACCAAAAGATGCTAGAAGTAATGAGTTTAGTGAGGATGAAGGACATGATATCAATATGCAAATTATAGACATTTCTATGTCTATACACTAGCAACTAACAATTGAAAATTGAAATTAAGAAAATCACCATTGAAAACTGCATAAAAATATGAATTGAGCATATTAAATATGTAGAAGACCTATAAATGATAGCAATAAATATTGTGAAGAAACATTTAAGAATAAGTAGAAAAAAAAAAAAAATCAAAAAAAAAAAGAATAAGTAGAATAAATGGTACAGACATTTTGAAAAACAGTTCTGCAATTTTTCAAAAAGGTAAATATCCAGCCCTTCTACTTAAAGGTATTTACCCTAGAGAAAAGAAAATGTATGTCTGAAGATCTGAACACAAATACTAATAGCATCTTTATCCATAGTGGCTAAAACTTGGACCCAAAAAGCTCATTAACAGGTGCAAAAATGAACATACTGTGTATCTGAACAATGAAATACTCCACAGTGATAAAAAGTAATGACTTTTGATAAATGTAGTAAAATAAATGAATCTCAAAATAATTATGCTGATTGAAAGAAGCTTCATTTTTATGCATTTTTTAAAATTTTCGTAATTTGGTTCTCTGTGCCAAATGAATTTAACATTGCTTCCATAAAATATTTTAAATATCAAGAATACAAAAATAAGTCCAACCAAATGTAATTGTAGTAACTTAGGTCTTTTAAAAGAATTTGTTCATTTGAACTTTTATTAATGCTACGAATCTCTTGGACTCAGTCCACTACACTAGATAAGGTAAATTTTTAAACCTTACCTCTCTCCAGCCTTTTATCATCAACGATGATTGTGTTACTCTGTAATGTCAATTTAAATCTCCATATCATTCCTTAACTTAAAGACCTTGTATGAAAAGACTGTTAATTAGGAAGTAATATTTAATTACATAACTGCTATAAGGATATCAATATTTATAAAAAGTGAAAATGAAATGAACTAAATGACCAAAAAAGTTGTTACTTATATACCCTTGTCAATGAAAAACCTAACTGCTTCTTTTGTAAAGTCCAATTAGGATGGTGACACTTTTCTGGATGGGCTGCTAGGTGCCAGACATTTGTTAATTGCCCTTATATCTTGTACTATGTTCTTACCATCCATATAGTTATTGACCAAATCTTTATGAAATATTTATATATTACATTCCAACAGGATTCATTGCACTTGATTTTATTTTCTACTAGAATAATTTAAGCAGAGTCATGTAACTGTATCATCAAGTGGTCTCTCTTTTCTCTTATACTTTTCCTAAAGATCACTCCAATAGTTTTAGATCATAGATAGAGACCTCTAAAGAAACATCAAAAGAAAGATAGTCTTAGTACAGGACTGTGTAAGGTTCTCTTAACTATTGATATCAGAGAGAACACATACTCTGATGGATGTGTTAATACATCTGATGGATGTATTAATAGGATTTTCAGTCTAAATTGATTTTTCCAGAGTAGACAGCTGTCACACTGTAACAGGAAAACAGACCAGGAGTACTTTTGTTCAGAAGTAAGTGACTTTGAGAAAGAAGACTACTGACATAAAATCTGGCAGAACAAGAATATTTCTTTGAGATGGAATTCCACTGATAAGGAAAATCTGTGGAGAAGATTTAAAATTTTAAAGAGCATGTTAGGAAATCTTTTTCTTCTTCAGTCTATGTTTCAATGCAGCAGCCTACACTTGCATAATCTGTAATGGAAACTGTTATTTTCCTAACTTGTTTCCCAGAACTGAGGGGGAAAAAAATCTCATGGGAAATATTAAGATACATTATAATATAGTGATTCACCCAAAAGAATTAAGGCTACTGATTCTGTTGAAAAGATGACACACTGATACTAGCTTTATCCATAAAATTATACAAAAAATTGATCAAATGCCATGAAATGCCTTTACTAAATCAATGTACTTTTTAATAGCAATGTAGCTTTTGGGGGGGTTATTTTTTGTTTATTTGTTTTTTCATAATGTTAGTAACCATGAGCTGGCCTGGAATGTCACTATAAAGTCATTATTTAATTATATATGACAGGTCTACTCTTAACAAACAAGGACTTCCTTGCTTATGTGGAAACAATAGTGCAAATTCCTCCTAGGAATTGATCTAGCACCTGTTCTCTGACTTAAGAAGTCCTGGTCCATTGAGTGATAAAGAATATTACTTCTTTGCTTGCTGGAAATATTGGAACATTTGGGTACTTCCTAAAAACAGAATATGCATAGAGTCTGGGGATTAGTAAGCAAAAATCTGTAGAGTGAAATTAGTTGCTGAGGTTGGTTTCTAGCTTTGGAATTTAGGAAGTAATAAATGTAGTAGGAATATTGCTTATCATATAGATGATAATATATCACCAGGGACTTCACAAAACCTTGAAAGAAGCTAATCTGCCTGTGTCTCTGCTTTTCCTGAACCTAAAACATGTTCTCTACATGCTAATAGTCACTGCCTCTTGTTGCAGTAATGTAAATAGTAGAGGATAAATTATATAAAACATCAGTTAATGACACTGAGTCAAATATCTCAAAGCAAATTTATTTGGACAAATCTGTACCACAGGAAGTAAAGCTAAGCCCAAAGTGGAACTGAAAACATATTTTCTTTCTATCATGGAAGTATAGATATCATGAACCAAAAAGGATTTTTATTTATAAATGTTTTGCATTCCAACAGTTAAGCAATAAATTACTCGGCCATCTTAAAAGTTTTATTATCTTGAGAAAAAAAAAATGTCCTTTTTTTCCCACTACCAAACAGAAGGACTCATAACTGCTTAAAAACCAACCTAGAGTTATCCAATCAGATTTGTCAAGAGCTATGTGACAAAGTCTTTTGCTTCTGGGAGCCTATAGTTCTAAAAGAAGGGCTCTTTGAATTATGCTTTATAAAAGGGAAAAAAAGCTCTCACCCAGAGATCATAAATTATCTACAACTTTTATTTCTGGCAAATCCAAGGAAACTTCTTATGTTTCTGTATTCATGGCAGCTTTTACAAGGCAAGCATTTCCAAAAGAACAAGGTATTGGATGGGAAACCTAATTCCTATATCAAATGAAAGACTAGAAGCATATAGCCTTCCTGACCTGTAGAGAGCACAGAGTTAGAATTTAAAAAAAGAGAATGACATTTACCTCTTTCTAGTGGTGCTGAAAGCTGAACTTTAGGTACCAACTTTTCTAGGTTTCAATTTCTTCAATGGTAAAATGAAGAAAATCTTACATATCTCATAAGTTTATGGTGAGGATTGAACAAAGTATTTAATGGCCTAATAGAAATGCTGCTTACAAAATGAACAAATTAACATGAGAATAATATTAAATGACTTCATTCTGTTACCTTTCGGATCAATGCTTGCCCCAAGAATTTTCAAGTATTTTCAGTCATTAGATGCACATATAACACCCAAAATCCTTTGATCTACCTTGAATACATTCCTGGAATTAGGTGGCAGGTTTTGCAAATTTAAACTTCAAATCATTGTACCAAGGTATGAATCAATGCCCATCAACTGTTAAACGAGGGACAAAATGTATCATCACTTCATCACACTGTTCTTGTTGCATTCTTGTACTCCAAACTCAGTTTTTAAAGCTATTTCTTATACTTTCTGAAAGGGCTTCCCTGCTGGCTCAGTGAAAAGAAATCACCTGCCAATGCAGAAGACATAGGTTCAATTGCTGGGTCAAGAAGATCCCCTGGAGGAAGAAACGGCAACCCACACCAGTGTTCATGCCTGGGAAATCCCATGGACAGAGGAGAATGACAGGCTACAGTCCATAGGGTTGCAGAAGAGTTGAACATGACTTAGGGACTACACAACAACATACTTTTTGTAATGCTTCTTAGTGTGTGTATGATAAAACAGTAATTCCGTATGTGGTTTAAGATAGTATTCTCCCCCCTGGGGATGGGGAAAAATGGTCTCATAATAACTACTTCTTTACCATCATACATAGTATATATATGGACTAATTTTGTTGAAATAGTAATGACAATACCATGCTAAATGAAACATAGATTTTAATTTTGAAGTTGAAATTTTAATTTATGATTAAAAGCCCTGGATGATATCAATGCCAGCTCTCAAGTACAAACTAAGTTTAGCTATAAAGGTTTGGTAAGCTTATGAGTTACTACAACTGAATTTTATTTTTAATGTTATTTGAGATGAATATTTATATGATTTTCATTTTTCTTCCTTATACTATACCCTAATGTTAAGCTACTTCACTTGTGTCTAAATGTCTATATATTGTTTCAATCCTCTAAATTGTTTCTAAATATATTGTTTCAATCCTATTTCTTTAACTGTACTATGAATATATGTTTATAAGTGTATGTATATTTGTTATATATGCATATACATACACACAAGCAATAATCTGTGTATCTCATTTAGCTTATCCACTTGAATAGAACCCTGAACTTTGACAATGTTTCTCCTTGAGATACCTAGAGAGAATAAGTATTTTTCAATCACTAAGAAAGCAAGCCATGGCCAGTGGAAGTACAAATTTTGATAAATATGGTTTGGCAATCTTCTATAAAGGTATTGCTTTCTGATTTTTGAGCATGCTACTGTATTTCAAAATATCTTTCTCTGCTTCTTTACAGAACAATAATCATATATTTGTTACCTGAAGAGAAAAATGCCTTAAGAAACATAAAAACATTCCAGTAATTTTTTGGAGAATAGAACTGTTACAAAACTATTCTAGGGAGTTTTTGTTTCAACAATTAACTTGACATTTGGATTATTCTTCTTGTAGAAAAGTTATTTATAAAAATTAAAGTATGCAACATTTTTCAAATAAATGTGTTTTCTCAGTTTGTCTCAAAAAAAAAAAAAAAACTTGGTCCTTTATGATGTCCAACTTTAGACAGAAATTTAGAAAATTCACTTTCTTATTCTAATGAGCAGAAGAAAACGGGAATCTGCAGGTATAAAAACGGTTAGGGTAATTTAAATCATTTTTTTGTTCTGTAATGAAATAATTTTTTATTCAACTACTGGTTACCTGCTGGTTTCAGTGGGTACAGAAGTACATCATAAAATAGGCTTGTAAATGTTACAGTGTGTAACACAACACAAAATTATAGTTTGTTTGTTTTTTTTTTAATGAAGTAGAAACAGCTATTGATTATCCTAAGGCACTGATTATAAAGCATTAACAATCTGGCATATCACAACAGAAATCTACTTTTTTCAATAAATGTCCTAATTATCTTCCAAACTCCTTTAACTGGCATGTCCTGATTTTTACTTTTGAAATGTGAATCTTGACATCTTCTGTATAGATGCTGTCTCATTAGAGGCCGATGAATGTTGAGAGAAAGTGGCCATGTTGACAGCTGTTTCTAGACTTTCAGGCAAAATAGTAATGATCAGACTGATGCTAGCAGTTCTCCTGCATTATTTGCAAACACTGGTTTCAGTTTTAATCCTTCAGTTCCTACGGTCATTTTCAGAGAGGTAAGTTTCCTTGTTGGCTGCAAATACAAAAAGTTCTTTCTTCTCTAAGCTCCAGCATAATATAACTGATAAACTGAAAATACAACCTTTAATAACAACTACTCTTTAAATTTTATAGTACTAATAGTTGAAAAAATTGTCTTTACAAATATAATCAAAATGTTGACTAGGAATTTTCCTGTTGTACTAGAACTGCTACTGAGGCTCAAAACAGAAAACTGTAAAGCTTTAAATAAGTTGTGTGGTTTGAATATTTAACTAGATTGGGTGAATAACACAGAAACCAGAAAAAGTATAGTATTTGCCTAAACTGTCCTTAGGAGATAGGGACAGTAGACATCAAAATACAGCATGATTGAAATCAGTGATTAGAAAAGACTGGAATTGTTTTCTATTAATATCCCACTGAGTGGTCTTCAATGAGCTCTTTAATCACCCCTTATCTCATCGTATCTTCAAATATACCCCTTGGAATAAGACAGGGATGAATCATAGCTTTGTAGAGGTGAAAAGTAAAAATAATAAATTTTTCATAACACTCCTGCTTCCTCTCCTACACTTTATATATAAAGGAAATTGATGAGCAGAGACCAGTTAGTGACTGAAAAAGCCAAAACCAGAATCTAAATAAAATTTTGTCAATGTTACACCTTAAGGTTTCATAACTTTGACTGAAAGAAGTGGTAATAGATTGTCTGATTATTTAATTCTAGCCTTTGATTTGGCCTCTCTTCCACCTTTGCACAGCTGAATCCTTCCTATTATATAGAGATAACAGTAAGTGCCACGAGTGACCCTGGAGAAGCCTTCCTGGACCATTGAGTCACCTCTTCCCCATGGGCATGATCTTATCCCCTTTCTCTGTTCAGTTTTCTTCCAAGTACATTACGCTCTGAAATCATGTTGTTGACTTATGTGATTATTTATTGACTTTTTTATTAGTATTCCATGGAGACAGGAAACTTAATTGGATTTGTATAATGATAAATTCTTATTATCTCACATGTAATATCATTTGACATAGTGAGTGTCAAAGAGTTTCTAAGCAAGTGTCCTGAGGTTTAGTGTCATATTATTCTCTTCTCATTGATCAGAACTGCCTTTGCCCACTTGGTACACAGAGTCAAATAAATGACTATAGCAGAAATTCTATTCTCAACGTTTTAAGCTATATCTCTTCCTGTCTTCCATTATTTGTCTCAAGTTTGTCCTCAACAATGGTGACATAAAAATCGATCCATCAATGCCAGGTTCCTTCATATAATTTTTGAAAGGGGGAATGCAAAACTTCAAAAAGTTAAATTATTTGCTTTTGGGTTATATATTTAGGAATTGTAGGAACTTAAACTAAAGCAATGTCTTTTGCCTTATTTTTCTAATATAGAACACTTATGCAATGCTATGAAAAAATAAAAGTACCTGGTCAGTGTGTGGGTAGGAGGTAAACCTCTAGAGAAGAAATTGAGGGTTTATGTTACTCTCTACTATTGCACAGATCTCTAAAATTCTGGGATTCCAATGCCAAAAAAAAGGAGCCTACTAAAAAGACATCATTGATCTATCTGGTTTTATTCTCAAGGGGGAGAAATTAAAAAATCAAATTCAACCCACCTCAGAGATAATAGTGTTTTAGATTATCCCTAGATATTTCATGCAAAGATGGGCACAATAAAGGATAGAGTTTGTATGGACATATCAGAATCAGAAGATACTAAGAACAGGGGGCAAGAAAGCACAGAAAAGCTATGCAAAAAAGGATCTTAATGACCCAGATAACCACAAGGTGTGATCACTCACCTAGTCAGACATTCTGGAGTGCAAAGTCAAGTGGGCCTTAGGAAGCATGACTATGAACAAAGCTAGTGAAGGTGATTGAATTCCAGCTGAGCTATTTCAAATCCTAACTTATGATGCTGTTAAAGCACTGCACTCTATATGTCAGCAAGTTTGGAATACTCAGCAGTAGCCACAGGACTGGAAAAGGTCAGTCTTCATTCTAATCCCAAAGAAGGGCGATGCCAAAGGACGTTCAAACTACCACACAACTGCACTCATTTCACATGCTAGCAAAGTAATGCTAAACTCCTCCTAGCTAGGTTTCAACAGCACGTGAATGGAGAACTTCCAGGTGTATCAGCTGGATTTAGAAAAGGCAGCGTAACCAGAGAACAAATTGCCAAAATCCACTGGGTCATAGAAAAGCAAGAAAATTTTAGAAAAAAAACATCTATTTCCACTTTATTGACTATTCTAAAGCCTTTGACTGTGTGGATCACAAAAAGAAAATTCTTAAAGAAATGGGAATACTAGACCACCTCACCTGCCTCATGAGAAACCTATGTGTAGGTCGAGAGGCAACAGTTAAAATGGGGCATGGAAAAACAGACTTGTTCAAAATTGGGAAAGGCGTATGTCAAAGCTATAAACTGTCACCTGCTTATTCAACTTAAATGCAAAGTAACTTATATGAATGTGAAATACCAGGCTGGATGAAGCACAAGCTGGAATCAAGATTCCCAGGAGAAATATCAATAACCTCAGATATACAGATGACACCACTCTTATGGCAGAAAGCAAAGAGGAACTAAAGAGCCTATTGATGAAGGTGAAAGAGGAGAGTAAAAAAGCTGACTTAAAGCTCAACATTTAAAAAACTAAGATCATGACATCTGGTCCCATCACTTCATGGGAAATAGATAAGAAAACAATGGAAACACTGACTGGATTTATTTTCTTGGGCTTCAAAATTACTGCAAATGATGACTGCCATCATGAAATTAAAACATGCTTGCTCCTTAGAAGAAAAACATGACAATGTATTCAAAGACTGTGTATGCAAATACCTATACAGTGTATTCAAAGCAGAGATATTACTTTGCCAACAATTGTCCATATAGTAAAAACTGTAGTTTTTCCAGTTTTGATGTACAGATGTGAGAGTTGGACCAGAAAGAAGGCTGAACACTGAAGAACTGATGCTTTTGAACTGTGGTGTTGGAGAAGACTCTTGAGAGTCCCTTGGACAGCAAGATATCAAGCCAGTCCATCCTAAAGGAAATCAGTCCTGAATATTCATTGGAAGGACTGATGTTGAAGCTGAAACTCCAATACTTTGGCCACCTGATGTGAAGAACTGACACATTGGAAAAGACCCTGATGCTGGGAAAGATTGAAACCAGGAGGAGAAGGGGACGGCAGAGGATGAGATGGTTGGATGGCATCACCGACTCAATAGACATGAGTTTGAGCAAAATACGGGAGATGGTGAAGAACAGGGAAATATGACATGCTGCTGTCCATGGGGTCACAAAGAGTCAGACATGCCTGAGAGACTGAACAAAAGCAATATCATTTAGATGAAAGATTATCTCTGTTTTACAGGAGAGTAAATCAAGACTCAAAGTACTTAGGTAAATAATTTGCCTGAATTCACAGACATAGTAAGTTAGAACCAGATTTCAACCCAGTTAGTCTTGTGTATGAAAAATATACATTCACAGATGTGAAATGAAACTGAAATATCATTCACACAATAAGAGCAAGCTTAGATTTCATACTAATCAGCATGTTCTATCCTCAAGAAACAAAGAAAGCATTCCATAACATCTCTCATCATAGATCTCCATAATATCTTCTAGAATCAGGAAGTTCTACTTCACATCTAAGTTAAATCTCTCCGGTTACAGTTAAAACCTACTGCTTCTTGTTTGAATGAGTAACAGCTGGTCACTTTATAATCATACTCTTCATGACCTTTCATATGCTTGAAGATCATTATTAAGTCACCCTTCAGCATTCTATGATACAACAGGCCCTATAAAAATACCATCAGGCACAAAAATCATTAGAAGCACCACAAGGCACCATCATTAAATTCACCATCTGGCATAACTGGAAATGCCGGCAAAAAAGAGTGCATATTGATGGGCACACTACTGTTTATGCCTTTTAACTGGTCAGCAATGTTAATTATAATTACATCTTCATTGTAGGATTTTATAGCTTATATGGACAAATGAACATACACTCGATTAACTAACTACAGACTAAATGGAAAATGGTTCTCAGGCTAATGTTTCCAAAAGCCATTAGTACTTATTTTTTTGTTGACTAATATCTCCACAATCATTGAGTGCTGAGAAAACAGACAAATTGGTTCTGCCTTCAAAGAGAACCCAAGCTCTATTTCCAACTTAGACTACAGAAGTGACTTCTTAATTTAACCTTTCAAAAGTTAAAGTAATTTTCCTTTTGCTTTTGTAGTTTCACTGTGGATATTTTAATGCAGATAATGTTAGATTTATATAGACTAATGATATGTTAGTAATGCTCTTCAAATTCAGTTTCTTATAAAAAGTTTTTGCTATTAAAATTATAAGCAGTAAACTTGAAATGACTATGTTATATGTCCCTTATATTTTAACAAAAATAAAATAAGCAATTAAATTTTTGTTATACTATAAATAAAGTATAAGAATTCTTTTCTTATAAATTGAATTCTTGAAAATATACTCTTCTTTTCTTTAGCGTCAAGAACATACTCGTCTTTTCTTTAGCATCCTTCCAGTCTGAAGTTCTATGTGTGCTGAGAAATTAAACTATACTGTATAAGCGATACTTACCACCAAAAGATTTCTCATCACAAACATGATACATCTATATTTATCTCAGATATTTAGATTATACTGCATGTACTATTGTTGTAATAAGCTATTTTTGTTAAAATGGAATGTTAAGCTTTTGTTAAAGCTCAATGAAATAAACGGTCTTGGTTTGCTAAAATACCTATTATGAAATATTAGTTCAATTTTTTTTTTAATCAAACGTTTTCACTTTGGCATTAGAATTGGTTACGGCATTAGAATCATTTGGCATTAGAATGATTCACAAACTATGTCCTCTACGAGGTTTTATTGCTACTTCATCTCACTAGTTTACTCTTATCATTACCCTTTCTGCTTCCTTTGTATTATCCCTACCTGGTTCATTCTCCCTGCTCAGTGGCCTTCATAGGCTTTTCTGTAAAGTCACATTATTTCACATTTCTTTTTTATATTCACTGCGCTTGGGGGGAAAAAATCTGTTTTTCTTAAGTACAATGAAAGCACATAAAATTGGAATAATTGGATAAGCAGTTTTTAGTGCAAACTAGTATTACCATGCTACAGGTTCTATTCATAAAAGTCAAGTGGCAATTTTTTACTTTCTCCACACACAAAAAAAATTAAAGTAAGAGAGCAATAAATAGAATTTCTCTAAAACATATAGCAGAGAATACTGTATAAGAGGCTATTTTCACCTCCCAGATGTATAGAGAGAGTGATTATACACACGGGGAATATTCTTGTCTTACTGAGAGACAAGTCGTAACTAGAGATAACAAGAATATTAACATAATGACATAAATTGTTATGTATAGATGTAACATATCCAAATGTGCATATTTGTGATCAATCTATTTTGTCCTCCATTCTCTTGGCAGCAACATGATATTGATCACATAGAAGATGCTTTCCTCATTAATGATGTTTTAGCTGTACTTCTCCGATTACCTGTCTACTTTGTATTTAAAGGGCCTGGGTTTACCAACTTCCACTTGTAACATGGAGATAAAAATAAGAGCTGTGCCACTTTTCTTCTCCATTTTCCTAGACTCTTTTCACTACCTTTTTCTACTCTGCTCTTTGCACCGAGAGGCTGATCCCTATGGATTGCAGAGCTGACCTACCTTCTAGATGGTTTCTGTCAGAATTCAGCCAAGGAGGGTCATCATTGGGAGATCAAAGGGTGGTAAGAGATTTTATTTTTATTTTTTTCCCATTTCTTTTCTAATCTGGGAGGCATCTTCTAGTAGAGGCTACAGTCCCCCATGATTACAGCTCCTTTTAGGCAGTTCTTCCCACATGGCACCTTGTCTCACTGGGTTCTGATGGTACCTCTTGCTCCCACTGCCCTTCAGGTTTAGGGGTGAAATAGCTTCATATTATTTCTCTCACATAAGTGCCCCAGGATGCTTTATTGGCTCCTTTAAAATGTTCTCACACCTTTGAAAAAACAATATTTTTGCTAAATTATTGAACCATGCAAGGTTCCTGTCATGGTCCTAATTAATACATATTCCCATTCTAGAAGGATAAAACTAGTTCTCTTGTTTTTAAATTGGATAGCTAAAGTAATAGAAACACTTGCTTTAAATATTTTGTTTACATTCATGTTCATAGCTTCACATGTTACAATTATTTCAAATGTATAATATGCATGAATGAATGAATGGTATGTTTTGTTAAAATTTTAAAATCCCAGATTTTATGGGATGTCATGCACTCAAGCTAATTTCAGTATGATTTCAGGGATTTCTACCTCACTATTCTACATTAAAAAAAAAAAAAAACAACCTGTCATCAGTATCAATATTTACAAATTTATTTTACTGTGATTCTGATTTGAGGCACATTTTTTCAGCCTGCTTTCAGAGAGGCATTTTTTTTTGCCTTGCTGGGCCAAATAACATCAAATGGTCCTGTGAAGATACTACTTTGAAATAGTTGCTTTCTTGGGAATATTCATTTAGAGAGACTCAGTTCTAGTAATGGTTATGAATTGGACCTTGTGATTTCACAGATAACTCAAGGTTAGTAATTGCTTGTGTAACAGGACTATGACCTGGTGTCCAATAAGGCCTATCTAATTCAAATAAAGCAAACTGTTATATCTGAGGTTCCTAAGCTTGGGATTTTCAGTAATCATAAATAAATTAAGAAATTCCAAAATAGCCAGGTGGATAAATATGCAGAATTGCACCAGTCATCTTATGCAGACAGATCACTCAAGAATCCAGAATACTCATCTATGGGAGTTAAGCACAAAGCAGTGCTGCCCTCAAGAGAAGCCACCTGGAAAAGACAGCCCTCAGACTGGGAGAAAATAATACCAAATGAAGCAACAAACAAAGGATTAATCTCAAAAATATACAAGCAACTCCTGAAGCTCAATTCCAGAAAAATAAATGACCCAATCAAAAAATGGGCCAAAGAACTAAACAGACATTTCTCCAAAGAAGACATACAGATGGCTAACAAACACATGAAAAGATGCTCAACATCACTCATTATCAGAGAAATGCAAATCAAAACCACAATGAGGTACCATTACACGCCAGTCAGGATGGCTGCTATCCAAAAGTCTACAAGCAATAAATGCTGGAGAGGGTGTGGAGAAAAGGGAACCCTCTTACACTGTTGGTGGGAATGCAAACTAGTACAGCCACTATGGAGAACAGTGTGGAGATTCCTTAAAAAACTGGAACTAGAACTGCCATATGACCCAGCAATCCCACTCCTGGGCATACACACTGAGGAAACCAGATCTGAATGAGACACGTGCACCCCAGTGTTCATCACAGCACAGTTTATAATAGCCAGGACATGGAAGCAACCTAGATGCCCATCAGCAGATGAATGGATAAGGAAGCTGTGGTACATATACACCATGGAATATTACTCAGCCATTAAAAAGAATTCATTTGAATCAGCTCTAATGAGATGGATGAAACTGGAGCCCATTATACAGAGTGAAGTAAGCCAGAAAAATAAAGACCAATACAGTATACTAATGCATATATATGGAATTTAGAAAGATGGTAACGATAACCCTATATGCAAAACAGAAAAAGAGACACAGATGTACAGCACAGACTTTTGGACTCTGTGGGAGAAGGCGAGAGTGGGATGTTCAGAGCATTGAAACAAGTATACTATCAAGGGTGAAACAGATCACCAGCCCAGGTTGGATGCATGAGACAAGTGCTCAGGGCTGGTGCACTGGGAAGACCCAGAGGGATGGGATGGGGAGGGAGGTGGGAGGGGAGATTGGGATGAGGAACACATGTAAATCCATGGCTGATTCATGTCAATGTATGGCAAAAACCACTACAATACTGTAAAGTAATTAGCCTCCAACTAATAAAAATAAATGGAAAAAAAAGAGAGAGAGAGAAGTCACCTGGAGAGAAATTGTTCTTTCCTCTATTCTGAGGCTTCTAGTTTTGAACTGAAAGGCGGACAGAGGCAATCCTCTTTCTGCACTGGACAGAAGACGCCATCTTTGACAAGTCTGATCTGGTATTCAGGACTTTAAAGAGGTGGCTATAATGCCAATTCGGGGAAAACTGCCTCTATTCATGAAATGTCATTAGTCTAGATTCAAGTAGTGGAGTTCTCAAAGGAATAACTACATTGTTGTTCAGTCGCTAAGTCTCATCCAACTCTTTGCAACTCCATGGACTGTAGCCCACTAGGCTCCTCTCTCCATGGGGTTTTTTGAGGTAAGAATACTGGAGTGGGTTGTCATTTCCTTCTCCAAGGGATCTTCCTGGAACAGGGATTGAACTTGCATCTCCTGCATTGGCAGGTAAATTCTTTACCACTGAGCCACCAGGGAAGCACATAGAAGAACTATTAAAATACCCCTAAAAACACAGGAAATAAAGAAGAAAATTAGAGCTTCTCTTATAAAAATTATGTAAGACATGAAGAGTAGGCAGAGTTTAGTGGCTGAAAAGAGGAGTTCATAAGAAATGAAATAATTTTCAACAGAATCTAATTTATTTGAAATACAGAATTTTTTTGTTGATAGGTCTCAGTATAACAAGTATTTTGTTATGAGTATTGAGCGATGATATTAATAGTACTAATTTTCTTTTCTCTGACTGCTATGGCTTGAGAAACCTCTATTACCTATGAAATCTAAGTAAATTGCTCTAGATTCAGCCAGCCAGTTGATACTAAGAAGATTTCATTAACATTCAAATTAACATTTTGCTTGTCTGCTAGTCTTCGCACCCACCTACATAAAGCAGAATTTCAGTCCCATCAGTAACTTTATTGTATTTGAAATGGGAGGTGTTGATGGAGTAAGTATAAAGGGAATCTTACAGCATAAAGAGCTTTCTTTTTGTATTTCTGTTCTGAACCCTCCTCCTAGGTGCTGTCTTCAGCCACTTGAGGCTACATGTATCCTCCTGGGGAATAACAAATCTCTGACCAAAGTACTGCTCCTGGTGTTCCCTAAACCATGAATGAAGAAGAGACCAAAGGTTCTGTATTAGCTTCAGTCTTCACTACCCAAGAAAATTCAGAAATTATTATAAGATGAGAATGTTGTACTTCAGGATAGGAATGGTTAGCCACAGGCCCACAATCCATTCTCTCTCTTTAGGGAAAGTGGGGTGAAGAGGCACCTCAAAAGAAGAAAGGAGGAAAGTGACTTTCCACAACAGGAAGGAGGTGGGCTAAAAAAGCAAGCAAGCAATCAGTGCTATGACAAAGAGGATTCCTCTGGCAAATAAATTCCAGAGTACATTAAAGTAAATCAGTGGGGTAGTGCCTCTTAGGAATCTATTTAGAGAAGTTTAGTTGAATAGAAGATGCTTGAAAAGAATAGAGTGGGCCCCAGGAACTTAAGCTTGGCAAGTGAAAAGCACTGATGGTGTTAAGCGGAGAGTGGTGTCATACTGTCCTCCTCCACTGACAAGGCAACAGGCAGAAAAGTAAGAATCCAGTGAACTGCTTTCTGAAAGAAATTGATAATCTAAAGAATACAGGAGAGGGTGAGGGGCTTTCCAGGTGCCTCAGTGGTAAGGAATCTGCCTGCCAGTGCAGGAGACACAGGAGACATGAATTCGATCCCTGAATAAGGAAGAACCCCTGCAGAAGGAAATGGCAATCCACTTCAGTATTACTGCCTGGAAAATCCCATGCATGGGGATCCTAGTAGGTTATGGTCCATAGGATGGCAAGGACTCAGACAAGACTGAGCGACTGAGCATGCACACACTCACAGGAAAGGGTGAATGAGATAAAACAAAAGATCGGGTTGTGAAAGATGCTAAACATTATTAATCAGTGAAATGCAAATCAAAGCCATAATGAGATATCACCTCACATTTATTAGAAGTTATATTATCAGAAAGATAAGAAATAACAAGTGTTGAATAGAATGTGGAGAAAAAGGAGTCCTCGCACATGGGTGGTGGAAACATAAATTGGTGCAAAGAAAAACAGTGTGAAGGTTCCTCAAAAATTAAAAAATAAAACTGCCATATGATCCAGCTATTCTATTTCTGACCATTTATCCAAAGAAAAAAAAAAAAAAAAAAAAAACACCAGTATTTAGAAAAGACATATGCACTCCAGGGTTCATCACAGCATTAATTACAACAACCAAGATAAGTGAACAACCAAACTTCTATGGATGAATTAATGGATAAAAATGATATCTCTCTCTCACACACAAACATGCACAAATACTTGAATATTAATCAACCATAAAAGAAGAAAGTCTTGCCATTCGTGATGACATGAATAGATTTCAAGGCATTATCCTAAGTGAAATAGTTTAGGCAAAGAAAGACAAATACCATATAATTTCTTCCATACATATTTAAAAGTAAAACAAACAAAAACCAAACAACCAAAAAACAAGCAAAAAATACACAAGCTTATTGATACAGAAAATAGATTGGTGTTCACAAGCAGTACAGACTGGAAGGTATGAAAAATGGCAAACCTTTTTTTTTTTCCTTTTTTTCTTCCAGTTTAGATAAAAAATAAAAATGAAAACAATTGCACACATCTGACCCTTTAGTCAACTGCATAAGGTAGAGGTAAGATAACAGATAGAACAGATAGTATGTACCAGACTATTATTTCTCTTTTATAAAAAAATGAGGAAACTGAGGCACACAGAGATTAAGGAAGCATCCCGCTCACAGCTGGTAGTGTGCAGAGCCAAGCGTTAAAGCCACGCATCCTGGTTATGCTATCCTTTCCAACATGGCAACCTCAGTGTGGTCCGATCACGGCCTGGCAACTCAGGACTGCAGGACTGAGTGTTTCAGTGAATAAGGTGAAGCTACCGGCCTTTTACAATGTGACCTTAGGAATTATCTAGTGTAGTTTCCTCTGTAATCTTTCGGTTGACAGTGACAAGCCTACTCAGATTCAGGAATATGGGGGGAATGTCAAAGAGTCAAAAAAAGTTTCAGTCACACTTTGAAGCCATCACAGTTGAGTGAAACAGCAGCCGCAATGACGACAACATATGATACCCAGGTTGGCTTTTATCTGCTAAAACAACATTATGGTTTCCTCTGTTTGTTTCTCATTTAGGGAAGGGGAAAACAGGAAACAGAAGAGAATAAAGTCCTGACTTAAGGCAGTTCTCCGTGCCACTGGCATTCTTATAACAACTCCCTTAACTCTGACAACCCTCCAAATGGCATCGGACAAGACCTCCACTGACTCAAGTTTCATTGATATAGTTGTATTCAAATAGAAAATGTTTTGTTGCCTATATTCAAAACACATGGCTAAGCCATTTTCTTTACATTCTCCTGAATTTCTTCCCCTGGGTGGATTATATAAACTGCTGTTTGAATCTTATACTTTCAGATACTTTTGAACAATAATCAGAGGAGAGGAAAAGAAAGAAAAAAATTGTTTTTTGAAAGATGATGTTGATATGTATGGCAGAGAATGGTATATGTGTGTAGTTCACAGAGGAAAAATATAGGTTTTCTATTTTAACTTAACTGTAAAATACTGACTACTTTAGCTCAGATTATGTGAATGAAGTTTCAATTTATGGAGTTAGTGACTGTCAAAAAATTAAAGTGGCAAAAATATCAGAAAAACTGCTCAATTCACTAGACTTGTTTTTGATTAAAAAATCTGATTTTTTGACCATTATTGCTTTAAAAAAATAAAAGCTTTGGTGAATGCTACAATTAGAGTATTCAATGAGAAGTCTTTATGATGTATCCTGAGGGAACAATCTGATTGCTTTATAGAGAAAAAATTCAAAAGAGTAACATTTCCTTCTGTGCCATAATCTAAGACAAGAATTTCACATACACAGGCAAATATTGGTGTGATTCAGCTGGTTCATCTGTTATCTCTTCGTGGCCAAGGTTAATTCTAATTATGTGGCTGGTTGACAAATCTGTCATTTCCACTCTTATCAAGACAAATCAAAGGAAAAAAAAAACTGTTTGGATTTCTGGACTGGAGAAAATACTAAGCAATTTATAAATCTATTTCATGTTTCATTTCTGTGTAAAAGTTTCACAGCTAGATTCATACAGAATACCACTAAATTACTAATGCAGCATTTTTTATGTAAAAAAATCACTGTTGCTAGTACTGTGAGTGGCAAGGGCTTCGAGTTACTTCTCTAATGGAAGTCTCAAAGTTCTTCTTCCTGCTCCTTCGTTCAATTAGCATTAACCTTTGCCTTCCAACAGTAACATGTATTTACTTCTGGTCCATAAATTATGTAAATAACTTACCCTCCTTTCCAGATGACTTTTATATTGCTGTTTTTGCTATGCTAACTAAGCCTATACACTCAGAGAGGGCAACAAATATTCATGTGTCTTCATTCATTAAGTCATTCATAGATTCAATAAATATTTATGCCAGATACTATTTTAGATAATGGAGATATAATGGTAAATAAGCTATGATTCATACTATCAAGGGATTCACAATATATATATATCAGACACATCAGGCAAAGATATGCTGCAGTAACAAACAACTTCATATATCAATGCCTTAAAGTAATGGCTTTTTTCTAGCTAGAGCTACCTGAAGGCTCTGGAGGATGCATTCATTGTCATCATTTAGATTCTTAGAGAGATGGATGCTCCCTTTCAATGCATGCTTCCATAATTGCTAAGACAAGAAAAGGAAATGTAATAAATCACACACTGGCTGTAAAACACTCTGCCAATAAGTGGCACACTTCTGGCACTTCATTGGCCAAAGCAAGACAGATATGTGTCTGACATGTTGAGGAAACAGGATTTCCTAATGAGCATAGGAATATAGGGTCATATTCATCAATGTACTGTTTTCACCACTTATATCATGCTGTGAAATTGCCAGTTGGTACTGTATATACAGTTAACAAAAACAAGACCGGGAGCTGACTGTGGCTCAGATCATGAACTCCTTTTTGCCAAATTCAGACTTAAATTGAAGGAAGTGGGGAAAACCACTAGACCATCCAGGTATGACCTAAATCAAATCCCTTATGACTATACAGTGGAAGTGAGAAATAGATTTAAGGGACTAGATCTGATAGACAGAGTGCCTGATGAACTATGGATGGAGGTTTGTGACATTGTACAGGAGACAGGGATCAAGACCATCCCCATGGAAAAGAAATGCAGAAAAGGTAAAATGGCTGTCTGAGGAGCCCTTACAAATAGCTGTGAAAAGAAGAGAAGCTAAAGCAAAGGAGAAAAGGAAAGATATACCCATTTGAATGCAGAGTTCCAAAGAATAGCCAGGAGAGATAAGAAAGACTTCTTCAGCTATCGATGCAAAGAAATAGAGGAAAACAACAGAATGGGAAAGACTAGAGATCTCCTCAAGAAAATTAGACATACCAAGGAATATTTCATGCAAAGCTGAGCAGAATAAAGGACAGAAATTCTATGGACCTAACAGAAGCAGGAGATATTAAGAAGAGGTGGCAAGAATACACAGAGGAACTGTACAAAAAAGATCTTCATGACCCAGATAATCATGATGGTGTGATCACTCACCTAGAGCCAGACATCCTGGAGTGTGAAGTCAAGTGGGCCTTAGGAAGCATCACTACGAACAAAGCTAGTGGTGGTGATGGAATTCAGTTGAGCTATTTCAAATCCTAAAAGATGATGCTGTGAAAGTGCTGCACTCAATATGTCAGCAAATATGTCAGGGAGGTACCATGGATGTAAACACCAACATGAATGATAGTCAAGGAAATCATGCTGAGTGAGGAAACATCAATCTCAAATGTTATGACTATATAAATTTCAATATATTTAATGTTCTTGAAGTAACAAGATAGCAGTGATGAACAGATCAATTGTCCAGAGGTTAGGGCTTGAGGTAGGGTGTGAGTTTAAAAGAGGAGAAAAGAGTGCCTCTGGTGATGGATGAGTTCTGTATCCTTCTTTTGGTGGTGCTTACATAAAGTTATACAAATGATTTTTCAAAGAACTGTATATAAAAAAATAACTGTGCCTATGAAATCTGAATAAGGTCTGTGGCTTAGTTAATAATACTACACATAAATATCTTGACTTTAGTAATTTACTATGACCATGCAAAGATGTTATCATTAAAATAAGTGGGATGAATTATTTACAGAAACTCTTATTAATTTTGCACATTTGGAGAGACAAAGTATTTCAAAATTAAGGTATTAAATACAATAAAACAAAGGATAATTTTTCTTTTACCATTTGTCTGGTATAGAGAGAAATTACCATAAAATTCAACTTGGTTTTCTCCATTACCTTTGAACTACTTTGCAACTTAGTTGCTACTATTTATACATGTATCACATGGAAAAAAATATGAAATACTTTCAACACTGATCATAATATATGAAAGTTCATTTTCCTAGTTACTGTAACATTGATTATTCTTTCTGGGAAGAAATAGGATAAAAATATTAAAATGGTGAACAAAAAGTAAATTTGTCAAATAGACATTCTCAATTTCTTGTATAATTACATTTTATTTGCAGGTTCTTCTCAGGCTACATTATTTAAAAACATGACTGACTGACAGGAGAAGAAAGACAGAAATATAAATAAAGCCATTCAAGATGTAAAGGCTAGAGTTTCACCATCTAAATAAATAAAATATTGGTAGATAATTCTCCACTGGGTCTCTTACATGTCTGCTCTTTTCTAAAATGCATAAAGGCACTGGCAGATTTTGCTTTATGCTGTCTTTTCAAGGCTGCTTGTAGCACAAACAGCCTGCGATGACAATGATAGTGTTTCCCTCTGGGACAGAAGGCAGATCTCTTGTCTGCAAAGGTTATGCAGGTTGCTTAGTGAGGCCCTAGAAAATTGGTCGTTTCTTAAACCTCGAGTTCAGCTATGTTACAAGTTCTCTCTGTGCACCCACCTGGGTCCATTTCTACAACGCCTGCTTGGGATTTGGGGGCGCCAGGGGAACTGATTTGAATATCAAGCTCAAGCTGTGTGCTGTGCTGTGGTGAATAAAAGTTCTCTTTCTCTGACTCAGGATATTGTGAAACTCTGACAAGTTGACTTCCTGACTTGTAAATAGGATAAAAACCTCAGGTGAAGAAGTTAAAGGATTATAAAGAATTATATAGAATTCTTTTGAAATTTCTGGATTCCTTTCTATTTCTCAGCCAAATGTGTCTTTCTTTATCCTATAATGGCAACCCCAGGTAAGCCTAATGAGTATAATCTTTGGATGGCAGCCTGTCCAGAATGAGAATTAGGGATTTAAAAGTTAATTCTTGTTACGGTTTTAACATACACTTTTGTCCCTCTTTTACTTGATATTTCCAGACAAAGGTCTGGATAGAAAAGATGATTTGGGAGGTAAAATGAAAAAGTGAAGCTATAGGTACTCCAGATTTTCTGGAGGTAAAGGGAAAAACATCCAGTCCTTGGAGGAGAAATACTCTTAGATTTTGAGAGATACAGGAAAGAAGGGGCATTCATGACTTCTTAGAACCACTCCTGGTGCCTTCCTCTAGAATATAAACACACCCTGCTGCTCTTTAGCTTTTGAATGAAGTTTGAAAATGAGGGGCACCAATTTGAGCATTCAGCACATAATTCCTGCTGTCCTGGCGATAATAATGTATTTCATCTCTGACTCAGAAGTTTTATTCTTTCTGCCAAGCTCAAGGAAACTCTGACAGGCAAATTTGTTGGCTCGCAAGTAGGATAATATCACAGATTATTTGCAGTTTCGATATCAGCACAAAATAACTAAAGAAGGCTCAGATTAACTATATTCTGGATTTCCAAATATGAAAATAGAAATTGGAAATATAGGGATGAAAACAGTAATACTGGATTCTGGATGATTTAATTAATGTTTTCATAAGCGGTTTAGCTCTGAGGTTGATGAGAACATACATAGGAATGTATCTGATACTCTACCATGCATCTTCAGGGCTTCTAATTCTTATGGAATCATAGTGGACAGTAAAACATGAGCTTTGGGGAAGAAAAGTCAAAAGAAGAGGGGATATACGTAAATGTATAGCTGACTCACTTTGCCGTACAACTAAAGCTAACACAATATTTTTAAGGAACTATACTGCAAAAAAATAATAAAATAAAATAGAATAGCATATTGTAAGAGAAAATAGTTGTCTTCATAGTAAGGAATACTGATATATATCTGTCTTGGTTCTGATTGTTTAATAATTAATAATTAACTAATAGTACCTATATATTTTTTTGAGCTTTACATTTCAAAATTCCTTCTCAATATAATATTTGATGCAATAGTAAATTGTTTTTAAATTATTTCTAATAAGTCTGAATAAAGTACATCAAATATTTCAAGTATATACACACACACACATACACGAGCTTTGATTTTCCATATATTGACAGCATCTCACCTTGAGCAAAGAAAATCTTGTTCAGCAGGCATGCATACATCTGGATATTAACATACTAAAAGCAACTTTCAGTGAAGAGAGAAAAGGAGTTTGTCATGGTCTATCCTCAGGTAGAGAGTTCTGACAAGTATTCCATATGCTTCGAGAAAGTTCTAAGGAGAATGAAGCCTGAATTTACCATGGTTGTCTCAGTAGCATGCCTCACACTGGCTTTTTTTCCTTCCTTTTCCCCTCATACTCTTCCTCATGGCTCACTCTTGCTTCCTAAGACAACCATCTAAATAGTGTACCTAAATCCAAACACTTATCTGGAACTCTTCTTTTGGGAAGTCTTGAATTTAAAACAAAGGAAACAGTTCATTTTAAAACAGATTATTTACAGTTTCATATTCATAAATTTTGTTTCTGTTAATGCAAATTTGCATATTCCTTTGAAATGAAAGGTTTATATTACAAGGTGTAACATGAATTGAATTTTACAAAATAAAATTTAAAACTCTCAACCTGGCAATGATACTGTTTTGCATTGCAAAATTAGTCTATTAAAGGATGATCATTTGGGTATATTATAATTTGTGAATTAACATTGCAATGCATAAGGAAAATGCTTGGACAAAATCAAGATCAAAGTCTCTGGTTTGACACCAATTCAAAATTATTATCCTCTGTAAAGGAATATTACATCTTGAACCTACTCAATATTAGGTATTTGGGGATTTTCTGAATAAAGCATTCAAACTTTGATGTCATCTTCCTTTTCCTCTGGAAAATCTACATTAGATCTGATAGGCAATTGAACAAGACTAGGAAAGCATTAATGGATTATTTACCATGTAAGCCATCAGGGAAGCCCAAGAACTGCTTTCTCAATAAACACAAATTAACAATAACAGTCAATGAAATATCTTCACTGATTTTTAAACTCTGATATTTTAAAAAGTCATTGTGTAGAAAGACTGTGAAATGAACAAGAAAACCTATATAAAAGTAGGAAGAGAGCTCTAATCTTGGGTAGTCTCCAGAAAAATCACAGAATTTGAGAGTTGAACGGAATCTTAGAAATCAACAGCCACAAAGTAACCAAGGTTACCTAAATCTAGACCTGGAAACCAAGTCTTCTGACTTAGGGCAGAGCTCTCTTTAATATACTATGTTATTCATTGACATCAACAACTCTCTGGCCTTACTTTCTTGACTTTTTGACTGTCTTTTCTCTTTTAACTCTTCAGTGGTAAAATATTGATAGCATTGATTAAATGTCCATATTTATTATAAACATGATGAGAAAGAATACTTAATTACAAAAAAATTTGCTAATAATTTCCCATCATTTATTAGATATGCATTTACTTTTTATAAGCTCATGATACACAGAATTTTTAAATTAATTATTCAATTAGTATTATTATGTTAATTTAGGAAGTACATCATCATCTTCTACCAATAACATGAAATTTTTATGAATTGAACCATTGAGAAAATAGGAAGAACAATTGCATGTTCTCCATAAGTTAGCGGCACTAAAATGAATTTGTAATGAAAAATAAGAGGAGCCCTATAATTTGTGATTATATAAATAATCACAAACTCTCACTCATTTAAAAATAAATCACTTTCAGTTAGAAATCTTAGTTACCTCAATGCTCACTACAGCACAGTTCTAATATGTTCTTAAAAACTAAGCATACCCTTGTTGCTTTAACATGTTTTCAGTTGAAGTCTTAAGCCAAAGCTGTTTGTAATAAAGCAAATGTCTTATATACATAATATTGATATATTCACAAGGTTTTAAAAGTGATATGTTTCCTCCATCTATGCAGGTACTACCCTAGTCCAGGAAACCATAATACACCCTAAAATATTGAAATAAGCTCATCACTAACTTTACATTCCATTCCATTATGTGTGTGCCCCATACACACACACACACACACACACACACACACACACACATACACACACACAGCATATTTTACGATAACACAGTTTTCTAGATTGTAAATCTGGATGACTTGGCTTAAAATTTGCCAACCTGGTTTACAAGGCTCTCCATGATACAGCCCTGGCCTCTCTTTCCACATTCATTTTGATATACTCTTCTTGCTTGTTGTCCTCTAACTACACTGCCCTATTTTTTTCCAGTTTCTCAAAACATGCCCCTCTGTAGCCAGTAGACTCACTTTCTCTCTGAAATACTCTTCTGCTTCCTTTCCATATTTCCATTTCCTTTTCATAACTTTTTTTCCTTTTCATTATTTTTATCTTATCCTTTAGGTCACAGATTAAAGGTCATCTCAGTGAGACTTTCACTGACCAACTAAATTAACTAATATTCTATCAGCCTTGATAATAATGCATCATTTATGTTCACATAGCACTTATCATAATTGGTATTCATGAATGCCTCTATATAGGAAAGCATTTATTGGTTACATCAGAGTAAAGATGAATCAGTTCAGTTCAGTCACTCAGTCATGTCCGACTCTTTGTGACCCCATGAATCGCAGCATGCCAGGCCTCCCTGTCCATCAACAACCATAGCACTCTTTTAATAATTTGGTTTTATAAGATGTACCAATTATATACTCATTGCTTTTTAACAACTTTTAAAAATACCTTAGAAAACTATATTATTATATTAGTGTAGGGCAGTACTAACAGATCTAAATATTAATGCAATATCCATGAAACATGAAATCTCTATACTTCAAAGTACCTATCCTGTATGGGTCTATCCCGATGTACTTCAAATACATTAATTTAAAAGACGGGTCATTACTTTTATTTTTATTTCTGAAAATAATTAATTAAAAACTTTAAATATAAAATTTATATTTTAATTTATATTTTGAGACTTGTAGAAAAGTTGTAAGAATTATACTTTTCCCATAGGACTCCCATAAACCTTTGACTCAGAATCCTCATTTATCATTTTACAACACTTGTTTTGTCATTGTACAAAGGAAAAAAAAACATATATATATAATAAATTTTTTCTAAAAATATGAAATATACAAAGTGCTTCCCAAATGTCATCCTTAGGCAGGAGTCAGGGTAACCTTTGTATTATTAGTTCCATTTTTGGTGTATGTGTGGCTGAATTGAGCACTTGGCATTTTTAATTTTACCAAATCTAACTCCCATTACATTTGCTAAATATCATGTCTGTATAAATTAACCAAAAGAGGCACTGCAAAGGCATTCAATTACTATACACAATGAATAATAATAACAATTCTTACTTTTGTCTTTTCATTAGTGGTACTAAATTACTTATCAAACAATGCAAGATAGAAATCAACTAACCAGAAGTAACTGATAGGATAACAGATATGTTAATTTAGCTCCTTCGCATTTTAAAATTTGTTTATATCAGGACTTTCATCATCATTATTTGATGCCTCATATGAGACAACTTGACGTAGGAAATGGCAACCCACTCTAGCATTCTTGCCTGGAAAATTCCATGGACAGAGGAACCTGGCAGGCTACAGCCTATGGGGTCGCAAAAAGTCGGACATGACTGAGTGATAGCATGCATGTACAGGAGAAGTTAATGATCACTAGGGTAAATTATAGTCACTTTAAAAGGATGCATTCACTTGAGCTTTAAAATAATCTCTGATAGATGTGTTACAACATGAGAAAAAGAGCTTTCCATTATTAAAATATATGTTCCATTTAGTCAGGAAGTGACTATACTGGAATTCAAATCTAGGTCTGTTGGATTCTAGAGCACATTTTTATAACATAATACAACGAATTATAAATACAAGGTTCTAGATTTTCAACAAGGAATAGGAATACATCTAAGATATAACTATTAACATAGAAAGTATAATAGTTTTAAGACAAACAAAAAGTTGCTATAAAAGAAGTGATGGGAATCAGGGTGTGTAGTAAGAAATCTAAAGTAGAAATCTAAAATGGAAAACGACAAAGACTACTTCAGCCTATTTCATCTACAGAGTCAAGTGATATGGCATACTTTCATCTGGGTGGCTAGCATATGTATCAACAACTGCCACTAAAAATAAATGTCTGATTCAGCATCCTACTTTACCAGAAGTTATTTGACAGCTTCTATCTATTGTAAACAATGCACATTAAAACAAGATTGCTCTCCATCTGCTAGAAAGTAGAGCAGTGGTTTCTACTGTAACTATGTGTAGGGAGAAAATGAGTCAGAACTTATGAGTTGTTAAGTGCAAGACAGTGAACTATTAAGCAATCATACTCAATCACCATAGAATCCTGAACCATAGAATCACAAATAAAGTTTTCCAGCTCAGATTATCAAAAGAGAAAAGGTCATAAGAGAAAATAATTTCAATACATAATAGTAATAATATAATAATAATAATGCTGTTATGAAATAACTTTTATGGCTATCCTCTTTCATTGAATTCCTTCTGTATAGCAGTTTATAACTAATCAGTATCTCTAAGTGAGATTTTCTAAGGTTTAAATCCTGACTTCATTATTTGTTAACTGTATGACATTTAGTAAGTGTTTTATCTTTCTCCATCTCATTTTCCTGATCTGTGTAATGGCTACTACAAAAATGCATATCTCATAAGTTTTTGTGAAAAAATCAATGGCTTATAAAATGGTGTGTCAGATAAACACAAAGTGTGTCAGACAAATCTCCAATAACTGGGAAAGATTGAGGGAAACAGGAGAAGGGGGCGACAGAGAATGAGATGGCTGGATAGCATTACCAACTCAATGGACATGGATTTGGGCAAATTCCAGGAGATAGTGAAGGACAGGGAAGGCTGGTGTGTTGCAGTCCATTGGGTGGCAAAGAGTTGGACATGACTTAATGACTGAACAACAAATAACAATAGACATGGTGTTCAATGGCATTTTGTTATAAATACCCTTAGTAGAGCAGAGTTGGTTGGAAAAATTGAAGCATTTGTAACTAAATAGGAAAAATCTTCTAATTACTGATTAATCTTGACATTTATGTGTGTGTGTTTCCATTTAAAATTACTGGAGGTTTTGCAAAACTTCACCAATGGCTAGCATTGCAAAGTTTCCCAGGACAGTACAGATGATCGATGTATTTGAGGATAACTGTACCGTCATTATTTCTGCATTGCTTGGTACAGCAGCATGTAGGGATGGAAATTATAAGGGCAATAGCAACAGAATTACATCTGTTATGTAGTAAGGAAGAAAATCACTTAGTATATTATGGCAAAATTGATAACAGGAAGCAGCAAGTCCAATATCAACTAGATTCAAATGTAGGAGTAGAGACAGGATTTGAGGACAGGCTGGCATTGAATAAGATACCACTCCCTTCCTCCTCCATTCCCCACTCCCCCTTGCCTGGCAAATAATAAAAAAAAAAAAAAAAAGGAGTTAAGGTTTGAACATAGAAAAACTGTTGCCACTCCAGCTAAAGAAATCATTAATATTATATTCATGGTGGATTTTTAGTTACCAATTACACAGACTCTCAGGTGAAAGTGAAGTCGCCCATCTGTGTCTGACTCTTTGTGATCCCATGGAGAGTAGCCTACCAGGCTCTTCCATCCATGGGATTTTCCAGGCAAGAATACCGGAGCGGATTGCCAATTCCTTCTCCAGGAGATCTTCCCAACCCAGGGATTGAACCCAGGTCTCCCACATTGTAGGCAGACGCTTTACCATCTGAGCCACCAGGGAAGATTATAGGGTACCTACATATCATTTGTGAATATGTCTACATATTCCTATTCCTATTAAATAGTATACAGCAATATCTATTCCACAGTGTAGGTTTAGATATTCTCTACCAAATTGTGCTATCTTTTTAAAAAATCTGCTTGCTTTAGAGGTCAGAGGATGAAGTAACCCTAACAATGCTGAAATGGTAGATATGAATATGAAGTTCATGCAACTCACATGAAGTCGTTTTTGCATAGGGAACTGCCCTTTAGGGGGCAATCAAGCCACCAAACCTAGCAAATGACACCTAAAGGAGCATTTCTTGAGCATGGGTGAGCCAGTCAGTCTTTATTTATGCCTAAAGCATGACTCTCTCTTCATTCTGCTTTCTCTCTCTCTTTCTCTTTCCCTAATCACCTGATTTCTCTCACTGTTCTTGCTGCCACCCAGTATCACATTGAGCTGTTAACTGTGGATAAAGGCAGCTATGAGTTCATTTGACCTTCTCAGCCTCTGAGCTATTTCTTTCTCAAAATGTGACTTGAACGGTAAGAAAAGTGGAAGCAAACTACTTTCGACTCCACAAAAATATTAGTATTTACACACCTCCTTTCCTCAGTCCGTACTAACAACTTGTATGTTTAAAATTGAGAGCAAATACTCCTCCTCTCACATGTCTCATCACTAATCACAGAAACAGATGGAAGATGAAAATATTTTTTCTGTGTAAGTTATACACATAGGGAAACAATCCAAACATTATTCAGTTGTACTCCTGTAGCTTTATAAGACCTAATCATGTTTTCTAAAAGTGTTTTGTTTCTATTTAAAGGGGTACCTAGGGCAAGAAGGGGACTTGGGCTCTCCCAGAGTTCATAGCTTAGCAGTATGTAGAGAGGATAGAAGAAAGGTATTTTTGGGATTTGTAACTGAGAACATGCAAGTCGTGGATGTCAACACTAAAGTGGAAAAGACCATCCCCAAGAAAAAGAAATGCAAAAAGGCAAAATGGCTATCTGAGGAGGCCTTACAAATATCTACAAAAAGAAGAGAAATGAAAAGCAAAGGAGAAAAGGAAAGATATACCCATTTGAATGCAGAGTTCCAAAGAATAGCCAGGAGAGATAAGAAAGCTTTCCTCAGCAATCAATGCAAATAAATAGAGGGAAACAACAGAATGGGAAAGACTAGAGATCTCTTCAAGAAATTTAGAGATGCCAAGGGAACATTTCATGCAAAGATGGGCTTGATAAAGGACAGAAACAGTATGGACCTAACAGAAGCAGAAGATATTAAGAAGAGGTGGCAAGAATACACAGAAGAACTATACAAAAAAGATCTTCATGACCAAGATAGTCACGATGGTGTGATCACTCACCTAGAGCCAGACATCCTGGAATGTGAAGTCAAGTGGGCCTTAGGAAGCATCACTACGAACAAAGCTAGTGGTGGTGATGGAATTCAGTTGAGCTATTTCAAATCCTAAAAGATGATGCTGTGAAAGTGCTGCACTCAATATGTCACCAAATTTGGAAAACTCAGCAGTGGGTATAGGACTGGAAAAGGTCAGTTTTCATTCCAATCCCAAGGAAAGGAAATGCTAAAGAATGCTCAAACTACCACACAATTACACTCATCTCACACGTTAATAATGCTCAAAATTCTCTAAGCCAAGCCTCAGCAATACAGGAACCGTGAACTTCCAGATATTCAAGCTGGTTTTAGGAAAAGCAGAGGAACCAGAATCAAATTGCCAACATCCGCTGGATCATCAAAAATGCAAGACAGTTCCAGAAAAACATCTATTTCTGCTTTATTGACTATGCCAAAGCCTTTGACTGTGTGGATCACAATAAACTGTGGAAAATTCTGAAAGAAATGGGAATACCAGACAACAGGACCTTCCTCATGAGAAACTTGTATGCAAGTCAGGAAGCAACAGTTAGAACTGGACATGGAAGAACAGACTGGTTCCAAATAGGAAAAGGAGTACACCAAGGCTGTATATTGTCACCCGGCTGATTTAAATTATATGCAGAGTACATCATGAGAAACTCTGGACTGGACGAAGCACAAGCTGGAATCGAGATTGTTGGGAGAAATATCAATAACCTCAGATATGCAGATGACACCACCCTTATGGCAGAAAGTG
This sequence comes from Cervus canadensis, assembly GCF_019320065.1. NCBI lineage: Eukaryota > Metazoa > Chordata > Mammalia > Artiodactyla > Cervidae > Cervus > Cervus canadensis. Next base: position 21,979,116 of record NC_057400.1, read on the forward strand.
AAGAGGAACTAAAAAGTCTCTTGATGAAAGTGAAAGAGTAGAGTGAAAAAGTTGGCTTAAAAATCAACATTCAGAAAACTAAGATCATGGCATCCAGTCCCATCACGTCATGGCAAATAGATGGGGAAACAGAGGAAACTGTTTTTTTTTTTAATTTTGGGGGTCTCCAAAATCATTGCAGATGGTGACTGCAGCCATGAAATTAAAAGGTGCTTACTCCTTGGAAGGAAAGTTATGACCAACCTAGACAGCATATCGCATATATATGGAATTTAGAAAGATGGTAACAATAACCCTGTATGCGAGACAGCAAAAGAGACACAGATGTATTGAACAGTCTTTTGGACTGTGGGAGAGGGTGAGGGTGGGATGATATGGGAGAATTGCATTGAAACATGTAAATTATCATATGTGAAACGATTCACCAGTTCAGGTTCGATGCATGATACAGGATGCTCAGGGCTGGTGCCCTGGGATGACCCAGAGGGAAGGGATGGGGAGGGAGGTGGGAGGGGGGTTCAGGATGGGGAACACATGCACACCCATGGCAGCTTCAAGTCAATGTATGGCAAAACCAATACAATGTTGTAAAGTAAAATAAATAAATTAATTAATTTAAAAAAAAGCAGAGACATTACTTTGTCAACAAAGGTCCGTCTAGTCAAGGCTATGGTAGTCATGTATGGTGTGAGAGTTGGACTATAAAGAAAGCTGAGTGCCAAAGAATTGATGCTTTTGAACCGTGGTGTTGGAGAAGACTCTTGAGAGTCCCTTGGACTGCAAGGAGATCCAACCAGTCCATCCTAAAGGAAATCAGTCCTGGGTGTTCACTGGAAGGACTGATGCTGAAGCTGAACTCCAATATTTTGGCCACCTTATGCAAAGAGCTGACTCATTGGAAAAGACTCTGATGCTGGGAAAGATTGAGGGCAGGAGGAGAAGGGGACGACAGAGGATGAGATGGTTGGATGGCATCACTGACTCAATGGACATGAGTTTGAGTTAACTCCGGGAGTTGATGATGGACAGGGAGGCCTGGCATGCTGCGGTTCATGGGGTCGCAAAGAGTCGGACAGGACTGTGCGACTAACTGAACTGAACTGAATTCCGAAATTTGTCATCTGTTTCTCAATTGATCTGCAATTATAGCCATATAATCACTCACAATTCAGTTTCTTTTTCTCCTTCTTTAAAAAAGTTAATAGACATCATTTTTAGATAATTATTTTTATAGCAAATTGAGTAAATATATTGTCCCCCCTTTCTTCCTTCTCACAACTCTCATTAGTAACATTTTGTATTAGTGTGTTACACATGTATACATTCATGAATGGATATTGATATTATATTAACTTAAAGCACATAGTTTACTTTTTGAGTTGTATAATTATCTATTTTTGTTTTGGCAAATGCATGACTTGTATTCACCATAAGGTATCAAATAATATAGTTTCATTACCCTAAACATTCTTTCAGTGTTCATCCCTCCCTTTTCCCCTGCCCCAACCTGTAACCCTTTTCCAGAATATCATGTAGTTTCTTTTAATTTTCAGCAACTAATTCTGTGTCATTTCTGTTCATCTTGATGGAGATGACATATAAGCAAATCTACAGGTGCCCCTTACGGAGATATAAAATTCCCACATTGCATATTCCTAAATTGTCATTTTCTGCAGGGCTGAGTACCCAGTCTTGTGGATAAATGCTAGCATACTATGAACCCCCGACTCATTATAAAACTTACTAGCTTAAAGCTGATTCATTGTTGGCATAGAACAGTGGATATGAGGACAGGCTACAGAGTGACATTGCTATGGTTTGAATCCCGACTGCAATACTTACTGTTCTTTAACCCTGGACCTATAATTTACCTCTCCCCAAACTTCACTTTCAAAAGATAGTAGTACAAATTATCTCACAGGACACTGCAAATTTAAGTTAATGACTGTAGAGGAAGTGAGCAGCCTAGCCCAAAGTAAACAGTAACACTGCTGTGGATGTTAATTTCGTTCCCTATCACTGACTCTCAAACAAAATGGGTCCTATTGGAATGGCAAATTCCCATTCTGATGCAGCACAAGGAAAATAAGATAGAAAATGTAAAACTAGTTGACTCTACCTTTCCATACATGAGTTAACTAGTTTAGTATTTACTTTGGTAAATGATGATAAAGTGACTTGAGTCTCTACAGCAGTTGAAGTCATGTATGAGAACATACTTATTAAAATCATCCCCATCATGAGGAAGTTTATAACAGCACAGATGAGCTCACTGTGAACTAACTCCCTGTAATGGGTTCACCATCAGTTCAAGGACAAAGGGGCAGAGCAAGATGCTCCTTAGAGTACTGCATTATAATTTGTCTTCAGTGGTTTACATATGGTTCTACAATATGAACACAAAGAGTGTTATTATGACAAACATACAATATCCTTGCTAATTCAAACTTTTCATAAGACTATCTCCCAGAAAATGCCACAGCTCAGATATAACTTTTAGAAAATACTATTAATATTAATTACAGGTGTTTAAGACAAGGACTATGATCCTTTAAATTGACTTATTACTGGCAAAAATAAATATTTCTATCTCATGGGGGGAAAATAGGATTTTGATTTTAATCATAATTAATCATATTTTAGCCTTTAATCCTACAGATTACAAAACAAAGAAGTTTTATGAGCTATTGATGTTCACTATTACCTTAATATAATTAATGTTAAGAAATATATTTAAATTATTCCTCAAATAAAGCAATATTAAGCTGTATATTACCTGAAAAAACTATGAAAAATGAAGGAAAAACAAAGCAGGCATAGCTTTTTTTTTCTTCATTAAGGTAACTTGAATTTATGTATTCTCATGTATGCATTTATTCAATTCAGTTACTTGTCAGAATAATATAAACATACACAGATTGAAGAGTAAGAAGGTCTAAAAAAAGGCAGATTATGCAGCAGCTAGTCTTTCTAACTAGGAATTTCCTTATTATCAATCATCTGTCTCTCTTATTTACTGGGAAGTCACTAAAAATCTCTCTTTCCCTGTGGAATAGACTAGGAGTTTCTCTTTAAATTTAGCAGTCTTCAAGATCAAAATCCACACTTGGTAGCCACAGTTTCAAAACTGCCTTGATAAGGAGAGTATCACCATCACTGGTGATATTGATGCTGTTTTCATGGCCATCTTCATCATCATCATCCATCATCATTATCATTTCCATTACCACCCTTATCTAGTATTCACAGAGCTTTATAAAACACCTAAAGTATCTATCAGGAAAATTAGAAATTTGCTCTCAAGTAGTTTGCATTCCATAGAAAATATTCCGATGACACTAAATCCATACATCTCTGTTCCATTCTCACTGACAGTATCTGTTTTGGTTTTTTCCATTTATTTTTCTCCCAATAGAAACTTGATCATGTTCAGAGAGCCATCATTCCCGCATACCCTCATCAGTACTAAAGCCCACATGACTCAGGGGAAATTGAACCCACTTTCAGATCTTGGGGTGAATTCTACTTAATGTGATTCCCCCAGCCATGGATATTGCTCAACGTATAAGAAAACAACCTTATGTAGCCATTTACAAAGAAGTAATGGATTTTTAGTCCATATTTAGGGGCCAGGTTTCTTTCTGCATGAGAATAAGTAAGCAATGTTTCCTTAGTTGCTGCTGGCAGAAACCTTATGACCATGAGGGATAAAGAAATGGGGTTTAGCTGTGGATGGCAGGGCCGACATAATTGAAGAGAGGTTGCTTTCTGATGATGTCATTGAGGCATCAATTCAACTAAGCCTAGATGTAATTCTTTTTTTTTTTTTTTAATAGCTGTGCCATGTGGTTTGTGAGATCTTAGTTTCTCAACCAAGAGTTAAATTCAGGCCCTCAGCAGTGAAAGTTCAGAGTCCTAACCACTGGAATTTCCCTCTGTCCTTCCTCTTAAGTGATGAAACAAATGATCATTTAATCCAGTAGAAGCTAGAATTTCTGCTAGTATCAAAAGTATTCTAAAATTCACTGAACCTTATCATAGTATATTTTTACTATTCAACTGTCTTGTTTTTCTGTTCTACATCTAGTATTACCCTCATCAATACTTTATTTTGTCCTTCACGCTCAGATTGAATTTCTGCAAATATTAAATGTATTCAGACCATTCACCTATTAAGCAAAAAGGATAAGCAATAGTCTAGAGTGTATCAAATAAAATCCAGAATAAGGCCTTCCATGGGTTAGGAGTAGTAGTACCTTAAGAAACACAAATAGAAGAGGACAACTCCTTCTGATGTCTGAAAAGAGTGCAAATAATATCACATGGTGTTTCTAGTCCTTTCAGAGAAGAGGGTAAGTAGATTCTATGGATCTGGCACTAGTTATTTAGTGAAATTGTTCCAATGTAAAGATACTTATCATTTCACTCATTGACTAGGTAATAATCTACATGGTTTCCTGACTATATATCTGCCAAGCAAACTTTTAATAGATGATTTGGATTTGTGAATGTGTTAAGAGGAAAGATGAATTTAATAAAAATGACTCATTCAAGGTAAAGACACTTTGAAAAAAGATGAACCTATTCAGTTTAAAATACCTTTAAGAAACAAAGGCTTTGAAATGATAATCTGATCTACATTTAATTTGCTAGTAACCAAAAGGCAAATATATATTCATATATATTTGTGTAATCAATATATATATGTGTGTGTATATATGAAGATATATTTGTATTTATAAATCAGTCAGAGACTACAGTGGCAGAGACAGTCATTGGTCAGTCCAGTCATTGGACAGTCAACCAAACACTCATGCTTCTCCCTTCTCAAAATCTGGAGTAGTTGACAACTTCTCAGCTAGAAACCATGCTATCCAGTCTTCTTACTTCCAGATGTAATTAAATGACTAGATGTCACTTTCTTTTTTAAACAGCAGATGCATCCTTTCTCTCCCCTCAAAAATCAGAAGATACCAAGACCATTAAGGATGTAGAAACCACAAGACAGAAGGACTCTCCATCTTAGCATCAACACCTGGAGAAAAGCTATCTAATAAATAGGAACATGTGCATTGGACTTTAACTTGAGCATTAAAACAAAAAACATATTTATATTGTGTGATCCACTGAAATTTACAGCAGCAAGTATTACCATAACAGATTCAGAAGTTGGTAGCACAATTAGCAGTTCAGTTCAGTCTCTCAGTCGTGTCTGACTCTTTGCAACCCCATGAACTGCAGCACACCAGGCCTCCCTGTCCATCACCAACTCGTGGAGTTTACCCAAAGACTGATCTCCCTTAGTATGGACTGGTTGGATCTCCTTGCAGTCCAAGGGACTCTCAAGAGTCTTCTCCAACACCACAGTTCAAAAGCATCAATTCTTCTGTGCTCAGCTTTCTTTATAGTCCAACTCTTGCATCCATATATGACCACTGGAAAAACTATAGCCTGACTAGACGAACCTTTGTTGATAAAGTAATGTCTCTGCTTTTTAATGTGCTGTCTAGGTTAGTCATAACTTTCCTTCCAAGGAGTAAGCACTTTTTAATTTCATGGCTGCAGTCACATCTGCAATGATTTTGGAGCCCCCCCAAAAATAAAGTAAGCCACTGTTTCCACTGTTTTCCCATCTATTTGCCATGATGTGATGGGACTGGATGCCATAATCTTAGTTTTCTGAATGCTGATTTTTAAGCCAACTTTTTCACCCTCCTCTTTCACTTTCATCAAGAGGCTTTTTAGTTCCTCTTCATTTTCTACCATAAGGGTGGTGTCATCTGCATATCTGAGGTTATTGATATCTCTCCCAACAATCTCGATTCCAGCTTGTGCTTCTCCCAGCCCAGCATTTCTCATGATATACTATGCATATAATTTAAATCAGCCGGGTGACAATACACAGCCTTGACGTACTCCTTGTCCTATTTGGAACCAGTCTGTTCTTCCATGTCCAGTTCTAACTGTTGCTTCCTGACTTGCATACAAGTTTCTCACGAGGCAGGTCAGGTGGTCTGGTATTCCCATCTCTTTCAGAATTTTCAACAGTTCATTGTGATCCACACAGTCAAAGGCTTTGGAATAGTCAATAAAGCAGAAATAGATGTTTTTCTGGTACTCTCTTGCTTTTTTAATGATCCAGCGAATGTTGGCAATTTGATCTCTGGTTCCTCTGCTTTTTCTAAAACCAGCTTGAACATCTGGAAGTTCATGGTTCACATATTGCTGAAGCCCAGTTTGGAGAATTTTGAGCATTACTTTATTAGCATGTGAGATGAGTGTAATTGTGTGGTAGTTTGAGCATTCTTTAGCATTTCCTTTCCTTGGGATTGGAATGAAAACTGACCTTTTCCAGTCCTATACCCACTGCTGAGTTTTCCAAATTTGGTGACATATTGAGTGCAGCACTTTCACAGCATCATCTTTTAGGATTTGAAATAGAATAGCTCAACTGGAATTCCATCACCGCCACTAGCTTTGTTCATAGTGATGCTTCCTAAGGCCCACTTGATTTCACATTCCATGATGTCTGGCTCTAGGTGAGTGATCACACCATCGTGACTATCTCGGTCATGAAGATCTTTTTTGTACAGTTCTTCTGTGTATTCTTGCTAGCTCTTCTTAATATCTCCTGCTTCTGTTAGGTCCATACAATTTCTGTCCTTTATTGAGCCCAACTTTGCTTGAAATGTTCCCTTGGTATCTTTGATTTTCTTGAAGAGATCTCTAGTCTTTCCCATTCTGTTGTTTTCCTCTTTCTTTGCATTGATCACTGAGGAAAGCTTTCTTATCTCTCCTTGCTATTCTTTGGAACTCTGCATTTAAATGGGTATACCTTTCCTTTTATCCTTTGCTTTTCCGCTTCTCTTCTTTTCATAGCTATTTGTAAGGCCTCCGCAGACAACCATTTTGCTTTTTTGCATTTCTTTTCCATGGGGATGGTCTTGATCCCCGTCTTCTGTACAATGTCACGAACCTCTGTCCATAGTTCATCAGGCACTCTGTGTATGAGATTTAGTCCCTTAAATCTATTTCTCACTTCCACTGTATAATCATAAGGGAATTGATTTAGGTCATACCTGAATGGTCTAGTGGTTTTCCCCACTTTCTTCAATTTAAGTCTGAGTTTGGCAATGAGGAGTTCATGATCTGAGCCACAGTCAGCTCCCGGTCTTGTTTTTGCTGACTGTATAGAGCTTCTCCAGCCCCAGTATAGAAGTACCTTTAAAAATCTAAAATACATAACCTTGGGCTTAATGTTTAAGGCAGCAGGAGCAAGGTAACTATTGTTCAGGACTGCAAATACTAAAGGCTAAAATACTTGATTAAAAATGTCCTTTTTAATAACTTGGAAAATATCTTGGGAGGGAAAATCAAGCGATTATTGAGCCTTATAGATTTAAAGAAAGACATTTCAAAGTATGATAGTAGTTGTATCAGTTACTGCATGCTTATTTGGCCACGTATTACAAAAAAAAAAAAAAAAAAGTTTAAGTTCGAATTGCCTATTTGATAGCAAAAAATGAAAGGGAAGTCAAAGTTGGGACCTCCCAGATTTTAAAAAGTCAATTGCTTCTAGACCCTGAATAGTAAGAAAAAATACTGAAACTAGCTTTAAGCAACAAAGCCAGTTAAGCTTTCTCAAATAGAGGAGTTTATCCTTTGGACAAAAGGTATTTGCTTCACACTGAATTACTGTTTTCACGCCTCAAAGTGACCACTATTATGCTGAAAGAGAAAACCAAGAAAGTGAGGTGGAAAGAAATAATTTGATACTTATTCCTAAACCACAACTGAGTGTGGTTATTGGAATGTCCAAGTAATAGGAAACAAAGAAATAAGTCTACTAATTTTCAAGGGAATTTGTAACTGCAAAAAGCCATGTGCCTAGCTTACAAAATCCTTTGTCTCTTTAAATCTTTAAACAATTTGAAAGGAACAACTGTGAAATACATAAACCCCCCAGGGAAAGCAGATTCCCTGCTGCCACCTTTGATGTAGCACTGAGCACAACAGATGAGAGAGAACCTCCCAGTGGAAGCAGAGGTAAAGGAGAACTATGGAGGAGGGGAAATGTTTCAGGGAAACAAGCTGTCTAGACCAGTGACTTCCAAAAGGTCAGAGGAGGAAGTCTTCACTTTACTTGCCTGGCTGACTTCATTATTGCTCTATCACAAAGACTACTATGTGCATCCAGTCTTCCATTTTTTAAGTGGGAATTTTCTGTTATTTTATCACTGGTCCATTCATCTATATATTTTGTTTTTGGTTCACAGTTCACTTTACAACAAAGAGCAACAAAAGGACACAATAGAGGGGACTGCACATCACCTAGAGATCCTTTACTTTGTCTTAACTGTATTGGATTTGATATATGGGAAGAAGGATGCAAATGGATATTTGGTATCCAGAAGACAAGACATTGGCTGAGATGGCAAAGTATTCTTTGGAAATGGATGCTCCCATTTGCATTCTATTGTGTTGTCATGAACAAGGAACTCCCTAGCCAGGGGCTATGTTTCCCTGATCCCCTAGCACCTAACTCTGTCTCTGTATCTTCAATATTTTCCCCTTCAGCTAGTTAAGAGAATATTCTAAGACTCTATGAGATTCCAGGGCCATAAAATAGAAGGAACTTTGATACTAGATAAACTACTTGAAGTAAGCTGTGTACCAACACCTTCATCAAATCCACATGTAAGGGAGAAATATAATTGTATTATGTTGCAACCTAAGAGTTTATAAAACTACATTACCTTAATAAATATAGTTGTTGTTAGATTATTCTATTTATATTACTTCAAAATTTGTGTGTAACCTATATAAATTATACTCGCCCTAAGCAGTCATTTTAATAAACAAATTATTTATATACATTTGAAATACACTTATCAAATTAAAGTCATAATGCAATAAAAATTAAAAAATAAAGTGGGACATTTTACTTTCATAAAAAATTAATCGAGGCTGTATCAACTTAGAAGTGTTTGAATCACTGCAACGTTCCACTTTAGACAAGTTCCAGATTGACTTCATTAGAAAAATTAAATACCTAGGTATACTTCAAGTTAATTAGATTCTCAATTCTAACTTTTATTTTAAGACCTAGACTGAAGGCTTCTAGAAAACAGGGATATTCTCTATTAGTATTTAGTCTCATTTATGCCACATTAAAAAGATTTAGGAAGTAAATATAGGGATTTATTAAGCATTTTTATGATGTTCCATAACTATACTCAATCATTATGAACAAGAAGAATTACAGAAATTGTTCTATTTTTCTCAAAAAGCATTAATTTATTTTAAGATGTCACCAGGGCACATTTTTATCTGCAGTTAATTGTGTATTTAATCATAATTTTTCATTTTACTTTTTACAGTTTCATTGAGAAAAAAATGACATGTATCACTGTCTAAGTTGTCATTTAATTTGCACTTCTCTAAAGAATAGTGATGTTGAACATCTTTTAATATATATGTTGGCCTTTCATACATCTATGTCCTTTCATACATTATGTCCTTTACCCATTTTTCAATTGGCTTTTTTTTATGTTATTGAGTTGTATGAGTAAATAACTAATACATTTTTGGATACTAGCCACATATCAGATATATTGTTTGCAAATATTTTTTTCTCATTCTGTAGATAGACAACGTATTAAAAACTAGAGACATCACTTTGTCAACAAAGGTCTACATAGTCAAAACTATGGTTTTCCAGTAGTCGTGAACAGATATGAGAGTTGGCCCACAAATAAGGCTGATTGCTGAAGAACTGATGCTTTAGAATTGTGGTGTTAGAGAAGACTCTTGAGAATCCCTTGGACAGCAAGGAGATCAAATCAGTCAATATTAAAGGAAATTAATCCTGAATATTCCTTGAAAGGACTGATGCTGAAGCTCCAATACTTATGCCACCTGATAAGAAGAACTGACTCATTGTAAAAGACCATGATGCTGGGAAAGACTGAGAACAGGAGAAGAAATGGGCAACACAGAATGAAATGGTTGGATGGAATCAACCAGTGACTGATTGACCATTTGGTTGACTCAATGGACATGAGTTTGAGAAAACTCTAGGAGATAGTGAAGGACAGGGAAGCCTAGCCTACTGTAGTCCATGGCATCACAAAGAGCTGGGCACGACTTTGTGAATGAACAATGATATTGTCTTTTCACTTTGCTGATTTTTTTTTTTTTTTTTTTGCTATTTAGAAACTTTTAAGTTTGATGTATTCCCACTCGTTTAATTTATTTTATTTTTAATTTTGTTGCTTGTGCTTTAGGTATCATATTCAAAATTGATTGCCTAGACCCATGCCAGGAAGCTTTATTCCTATATTTTCTTTTAGGTTATTTCATGATTTCAGGTCTTACATTTAATTCTTTAATTCATTTTTAATTCATTTGTGTAAATTATAGGCAATAAGGGTCCAGCTTCATTATTTTGCATATGGATATCCAATTATTCTAGCAGTATTTATTGGAGAGTCTCTTTCCATTAAGTATTCTTGGCTTCCTTATCAAAAATATTACTTGTCCATATATGCTTGGGTTTATTTCTGTGCTCTCAATTCTCTTGCACTGGTGATGTGTCTATTTTTATGCCATTTCCATGTTCTTTTGATGACTGTTGCTTTACACTGGAGTTTGTTATCAGGAAGTATGAAGACCCCTGCCTAAGTACAATTTTTACAAATACGAACATAGACAATTTTCTAGCTAAAACTGAAAGAATACCAAAGGCTCCCAAGATTTGCTTTTCCTTTTGCATGATTAAAAAAAAAAAAATGTTGAGTGAAAAATCACTTGCCATTGGAAAACATCCACTATGACCCTAAAAGTCAGATTAATTTCTCCTAAACCAAACCACTGAGAATCTGGCTCAAGGGAAAATATCAATTTTGGTTCAATATCCTGCAAGGTTTAGCAGTCAAGCAGAACAAATTGTATCTCAGCATAAAAGCTGAATATTGTTTTTACTTCTTGTTTGTGCATGTGTGTTTTGGTTATATATGATTACAATGTACATGGTAAAATTCAGAATTTATGTTAAATGTTCAAGGGGAGTGGTGCCAAGTACTTATTCTATTGTTTTTACATCTTGTCCTTTCCTTCAGTGTTTACAAACCAAGTTTCTCTCATTTTTATTTTTTTAAGTAATATTTATGCCTTATCCATTATTTATCTCAGAAATGTCAAATAACTTACTGCTTAGTATTTTTTATCTATAATTTTTGTGGGTAAGCTTTAGTAACCATATCTTCTGACTATAATATTTGATATTTGATGCATAATTCCATTATACTCCAAGCTCCCTAAGAGAACAGATTACATCATTATCTTTGATGTCTTATCACACCTGAGTGCTACATGAAGCTATCCATATATTTTCAAAAGCAGTAAGTTGCCTTATTACTACCTCATGTTTTCATAGAACTCTATGCAGGAAACAATTAGAAATAAATTTTAATTTCTTAAAAATATAAAATTATTGTTTTTAATAGCACAAATTCTTCAAATATGTAAACTATTCTTTGGCAGAGAGTAAGAAAGTTTTCATGCCACCATAGAATCATTTCATAAGTGAAACAATAATTTACTTAATATAACCCCAGTGATTCAGAAATAGTCACATAGTTTCCAAGAGTGTTGGAAAATCTGATACAATAAAAGCTTCCATCCCAGTCTCTCACACTATATCTTTAAAGAGATAGTGGAATGCTATACAGAGTACCTCCAACCCAGTCTCTTATCAGTATTGCAGAAAAAATTACAGAAAACAAAGAAACAAAAATAATTGTCATTTTCTTTAAAAAGGTGACAAGAGAAATACTCCTCAGAATTAGTTTTAACATTCTGGGCTAAAAGCAAACAGAGGAACTCTCAGAGAAGATGGAATGAAGGGTTGGAAAATATTATTTGTACATATTCCACAGGGTTAGCTAAGTGAAAAGAGGCCTCTCAGTGCCTGAGAAATATAAAGAAAGGACAAAGGGCTGTATATGAGAAAGGATTATTACACTAAAATGTCTGTGGAAAATGATATAGGTGCATAATCCATTTTTCTTTCTTCCATGTTATTGTGGTCCCAAATTCTCTCCCATGTCCCTCTGTCTTTCATATGCCAATGGTAAAAAAAAAAAAAAAATTTGTCTGTGACTGTCTCATTTAAGTTGGCATGTACCCAGTTCTGACCAAGAAGACATGAGGGAATATCTGCTTTGGGAGCTCTTCTACACCCAAGGAAGAAGCAGTGCTGTTTTTTGGTTTTTGTTTTTTTAACTGACTGCCATGTTCCTATTTAGGATCCCTGAAACTTCAGTAGCTGTCTTGTAACCACAGGGCAATTAGCTTGAAAAGCACACATTAATGATAACATCACACAATAAAGAGGTAGGTGGAACCCAGGTGGTTAATGATACAGTTGAGTCAATAAATCAACCAAGGGCTATCCTAAATCTAGGTTTTCAGAGATGACATATAAATCCCTTCATAATTTAGGCTGTACACAGCTTTTCTGTTACTTTCTCTAGTTGAGTGGACATCATTATTCAGTGAGAATTCAAAGAAACCTCTTTAACAGGGATAGGCTAGAAGATTGGGAAGATATTATGTATGATTAAAACAAGCTTTTGAACTCAATAATTTAGAGATAAGATTAACAAACACTGGAAACTTAGTTAAAAAAAAATGAGATAGAGAACGGCAAAGAGAATAGAGATGCAGAATGCTTTGTATTATTTTGACGTTGTGAATTATATGAGTCAAGAACACAGTGAGAGTTAAATCAATGTGTGTTGTTTCCAGGAAAGGTTGTACTGAACAAAATAAGCCACTCCAAGTTGCTCTTCCAAACTCCCAGGCTAATTACAGTATAATGGAATAATCATTTGTAACTGAAGGAGTCAGTAATTAAAGGTGATGCCATACATAAACCTACACTTGAAGACAGGTCTATAGAGGAATTTGGAAAGAAGTTGAACCTAGACAAAATTAATTAATGAGAATAAAAGAATTTGAGTCACAGTTAAAAGAGCTCATATGGATTTATATACTTGAATGTGGCTCTGATTCACTAATTTCAGTTAAAATAGTTCAGACCATGAAACACATACCTATATATCCATGTTGTCTTGCCTATTTGCATCTGTAACTCTTGATTGAAAAATGGTAGGTGATAACTCTCCTAAAACTTTTGGTAAGCTGGCCTAAGATAGGCAGATGCCATTTTCTTATATAATTATCTATGAACCTAAATCCAAGATTGTTAGACTACCCAGAGAAGTTTGTAGTAGTGTTAAGTGGGAAATATGCATGTATATATTTAGATAGCATATTTAGATAGCTTATAGACAGATAAAAAGAAATATAGCTAGTGCTATATAGATATCCACTTGAATTTCATTGATATGGGTAAGAAAATGCATTGGTAAAATTTCTGAAATAATTAATACAAATTTATAAGACTAAGGAGGTTTTCATTGTACTGCATTATGTACAGTGCTTAATCACCCATTGAGTATAAAGAGAAGTAGACAATGTCCTTAGCATTTTCCCACATACAGATGAATGCAGAGGTCAACCCAACTGAGTACTACCATCATGTTCAAGACCAAGACTGTTTCCAAATTAAATTAACAGACCAAAATACACTTTCAGCATTTCCTTTTATTCCTCAACATATAAAAATAAAATAAAATAATGTTTAAGATGTCCAAAGGAAAATTACAGCAGATCAATACATAAATTCAGGAGAATGACTATTGGAGCTATTAAAATGTCTCCATGGTTTTTTCTGAGTTTTCTTCTAATGAAGAGGAATACAAAAGAAGGTACTGAGGGAGTATCTTTCATTAGTCAGTCTTGGTCCCTGTTGGCTTTAACTTTGATTCTATTTTTAATTTCTCAGCCATGACTAGTTTCACCAACAGCAGGGATCCAGGTTGGTGATGGGAAAGATATTATTAACTATTAAATACTGCCAATTACTCTTATGTGAATTCAGCTTCTGAGACTTAAGCTTCATTCCTCCTCTGGCTCCTGACAGATGAACTACTTTAATAGAGAACAAACACAACACATTTTTTCCCCTCAATACTGACATGGGGTCATGGATTCACAAATAAATCCTACAGATCATTCTGCCATTCCTTCTCTACAAGTCAAAAGTCTACCCTGAACAGAAAAATGGTACACATAGTACTGGTAATGTAGTCAATTTCCACCATTTTTCACACAATATAGGAGATTTCCCCTCTCTCTCTAATTAGCCATCTCACATAATTCTATTGAATATGAGTTCTAGCTAGAATCTGCCTGCCAATGGAGGAGATGCAGGAAACACAAGAGATGCATGTTCAGTCCCCAGGTTGGGGAGATCTCCTGGAGGAGGAAATGGCAATCCAATCCACTCTAGTATTCTTGTCTGCAAAATTCCATGGACAAAGGAGCCTGGAGAGCTACAGTCCATGGGGCTGCAAAAGAGTTGGCCATGACTGAGCAACTGAGGACAAAAAGCACATCATAATACCTCAAGCCCCCCACCCCCAAATATTTTCCCTGAATTTTCAAGTCCAACTCCATCCCTAAAATATCTCTTAATTTTACTGTTTTTCTAATATTTACCATGCTTTAGCATCAATTGATCCCCTCTTTTGCAATATTATTTTAACAATTTTATACTCATGGTGAAATGTATTTTTGTATAGTTTAGTGTGATGATTTTAGTTTAATAGAAAGCTTGGAAACAAACCTTAGAACCAAAATTGTAAACTAGTTTCTCTCCTGTCCTCAGTTACAACTTTCATCAGACTGAAAAACTAAATGGTTTATTAAAACAATTTGATATTAAAAATACAGATCAACTGACAAAGGTAACTATGAAGGGGATTTATTCTCTAGTTTTATATTCTGAAAGACCTTGAAGATAATTCAAACATATCTTCCACAACATCAATTGTTAAAATAGTGTTTCCTCTGCTACTTTCTTCCTTAAATCCATAGTTATTCTATAATTTTCTCCTCCATCACATATACATTTCATTTTATTCCCAGTCCATACTACATTATTCTCATTTCCCCTCCTTTTACTTAGTACTTGGTTATATAATAGCCAGTCTATATGAAGTAAGCCATTTTAAAGCATTTGTAGTAGAAAGAGAATTGGACTGTAAACAAAAAGATCATTTTTAATGAGGCAAAATATTGGTCTGATTATTCTATTCACAACAGTATTATAAGCATTGGAAAGATTAGTAGTTATTTTTGAGGCAACATGAAAAAGAGAATTTCACATACTCAGAAAGTATTAAAGCCCTTTATATGTTTGACATTATTTAATCCTCACAATAGCCATTTAGTGGATTATCATTATTCATATTTTTAAGATAAGAAAATAAAGATACAAAGAGACATCCAACATCACTCAGCTAGTAACTGGTATAGCTAGGATTTGATCCTAGGGAGAGCAACTTTAGATTAAACTCTTAATCATTAAACAAGCCAAGTTCTTATAACTACCACCAGAAAAACTATTTTTGATACTGGTTGGACTATGGTCTCTATGCTACCTTCAAACACCAATGACAGGATAGAAATAGTTTTAGAAACTTCTTCAAGAAACCATGGGAAGAGAACACTGCTAAAATTTGAAATTAATAAGAAAATCTCAAGAAATATCTCCAGAAAAATAGCCTGAATTAATTAGTCAGTGTCAATACTGCAAGAACGAAAAAAAAGTTTATAAACAATCTTTTTCTGGCAAATTTAGATTGGAGCCTGGTCCAAGTCATATTGATTTTTCTAGAGAAAATTACTAATCTATATTCAACAAATGAAGAAATTTTTTAAAAAAATCAGAAATTTTAGAATGACTATATTGTAATAATTTTTATATAAAAAGGGAATAGGAGGTTGAGAAAAGTAACATCAAAAGTACAGTCAGGTAAAAAGTATATTTTTCAATGTGGCCTGTGAGAGGTAAAGCAAATTTCCATCCTTTTCTATACCTATTAAGGTCAAGGTCTTAATAGTCGGGTCAAACTTTTAAGACATTCTGATATTTTCTGAACTGAAGTTATAACAATTAGGAAAAGGCAGGAGAAAGTTCACTGGTGGTGCTTGTCCCCTTAAGTAGATCATGCAGAGTCATTCTAACCTCAACTATTCAAATTACCCTTGATTTGCCCAAAAATAGAAGAAAAAAGAGAAAAAGAAAAACCTGCTGTTCTTTCCCTAGACAGTATCATATTAACCCTAGCCAAATTTCTGATATTAAGAGAAAAATATCAGAATATTTTAAAAACTGTTCTATGATAAACAAGATTATATTTATAAACATGAAGAGCTTTTCCTTCTCTGATTTTTAAAATCCATGACTGAAAAAACAGCAATCGAGACACACAGCAAACTCCAACAAACAAACAAAAAATTCCAAAGAGCCTTTTGTGATAAATGATACATGACAAAATACATTTAAACAGTTACTAGGCCCAGAGGAATCCAGCAGAGAATAAACACAACAATGTGGGGGTTTTCTACTCCTAAGTCCTTTGACAAAAATGACAAAATATGGTCCTTTCATGTCATGACAGGGAGAAATAGGAAGCTTGAGAAGATAAAATATGTCGCTGTTCAGAAGGGGAGATGGTGGTGTCACAAACATCATATTTCAGATTGGCAGTTCTATTTGAAAAGAGTCTCTGAATCTTTTGTTTTTAAGAATGGGGAATGATAAGAGTGGTAGAAAGGGGAGAAACACAACAGCTTCATCTCTTAACATTCTTGACAGACAAGACTGTAGAAAGGCTACTTCTGAATTCATTTAGCACACCCAGGAAGAACACACATGCAAATATATTTCTCAACAGAATGCCAGAAAAATGTTGTTAGCACATTTGTATATTTCCAATTCTTCCTTACTACCCTTATTCAACCCCAAACAAATCAATTTAAGTACAACTTCTCTTACTAATGACTTTCGAAGCATTGCTGCAGTCAGATTTGAGTCAAGTAACCATCTGCTGCAAATACAAATAGAGCTACATTCAAGAATTATATTACACAGGCTTCCTAGTAAAGCTCTTACGTGCAAGCTGTTCTTGTCAAAATCAGAACCATTGTGATGATGCATCTTAATATTCAATCAGACTTTAAGTAAAGAGTGACAAAAGTCCACATATGGATGACAGCTGTTTCTTCAGTAAATATTTTCCCATTTATTGAATGGAGGCTTATGGCAGTTTAGGCTATGTTCCATCAGACATTTCAGCCTGAACTGCTGGGAGACGATTAAAACAATAAGGATAAGATTTTTGTTTTTAAATCTTCATTACAACTTATATCTGAAGAAAGCACCCACCAGCTCCTCCAACTAAAGTTGTACTCTATGCCATTATTTTGAGAATATCCTTTTCCAATAGTTACTGGTAAAAATGCTGATTTTATAGAACCATATATATATGGTTCTTTATATAATACCATAGAACTTTACATAATACCATAGTGTTTGTAAAATTAAAGTATAATTCCTGTATTAAGTTTTTAATTACATGAACAAAGTTACTGGGAATTTAAACATATTTACCTATAATTTGATAATATGAAATATTAAAAAAAGAGGAATTAGTCTATTATCTAAAAGAAGTTCAGATAAAATAAGGCCTCTTTTTAACCAATAAAGCAGCTTGCAAAACTGGATAGTCAAAGAAAAAGTGAAGATGGATTCTGATGATTAATTCAGTAACTCCATAATACCACAATGTTTATACATCAATAGTTAGAGAAAAAAAATGGTTTCAGTTAACAAAGACAAACTTCATGTCCTACTAATATCCTCAAACATGTACTATGTTCCTTTAATAAATCCTAAATGTTGTGCTGGACCTAAATTTGTTAATAGTCCATTTTTCAGGTAGAATTTTTGAAGTTTGCTAACGACAAGGTCCACTACTAAGTAACTTAGGTCTCCTATCTTTAACCTAAAACGATGCTGAGGATCTTGTCTGGTGACATCAAAATGATTATGAGGAGAGTAGTGGGTGGACTGTGTCTTAGGCAAGCCCTGCAACAATGATGTATTACGGAAATGGTATGCTTCAGCTTCACAGTAGATTACAACTTCTTTTTTCCTTCCTGTAATGCAACTGTTCAAGTCAACATTATAAACACTTTTGAGCCTGTTGTCTTATATTCCACAACTCTTTTCAGACTGTTTTTTAAGGGAAATTATTTCAGATCAAACACTATACAGAATTTCTTACCCTGCCGTTGGATCCACTGCTATTGCCTTCGGATTATGAAGTTCCAGGTCAATCAGGGTGACACACACAGACCCGTTGTAATCACACACAAAGATCCGGTCACTGACATGGTCCACAAAATAGAGATTCCTGGTGAGCCAGTCAATTGCCATTTGTTGCACATCTGAAACACACATACACACAATCATTGAATTGCATGTGCAAATCTAATATCATAAACCTGAGTACGTAAGTCTGTCCAAACCACAACAGAAGATATTTCAAAAGTACAGTAGCTTTACAATAGAAAAATCCCTGCAAGGATAATTTCTATGCCAAAATAAGTGATTATTCTGTAAAATAATGACTATCTCTTGATACTTTTCTTCCTGCTATCTAAGCACTGAGGGTGAGCTAGACAAAAGGGCTAGGAGTTTCTAAATCCTAAAGAATAGGTATTTACAATAAAATGTTTCACTAGTTTTTGCATTTATTCAAATAGTTCATCTAACCCAATGGCCATAACTGGTTGAATGACACAGCCAAATGTTTTAGTAGTAACAGGAATAAATACTTTTTGTGAACTAAGGTAAACTCTTATTTTCAGATCCTCTTCTAACTGGAAATAACACAAAAGGAGAGGTGATATGTTCTTCTGATGGCATATGTAGACACTGTAAAGTAAGATTGTTCAAAGATCAGTTAATTCTCTAGAAGAGGGCTGTTTCTCTAGAAGAGTAATTTGTTTTATGATGGAAATATTCTATATCTATGCTGTACAATAAAATACTGACTAGTCAACTGTGTCTAGTGAGCACTTAATTTGTGGCTAGTGTGACTGCAAACTGAATCTTCATTGTATTCTGTTTTAATTAATTCAAATTTGAAAAAAAGTAGAAAGCCAGTGACTCACATGGATAGTACAGATCTAGAAGAATGTATCTGTTTTTAACTTGAGTATTTTCTATTTGATCAGAACCACACACTGTGAAATTTCATGCTAACCAGTTGATATTTATCCCAATGGATAACCCTAAAAGTTATGGTTTCTTATTCTCTGAGGCACTGACCATTTTTATACCTAACTATGAATCTCATTTAAACATTTCTTTAAGATGCCTGTAAGTATGAAATTCCACTAATGATCTTAGATCATCAATACTGGTTCTCCAATAATGCCATAAATAAATTTCTGATTCACATGCATTCCTTATGACAGCTATATTTGTATCTATTGCAAATTATAATTTGATAGTTATATATATATTTCTTTTTTTTTTTCCAAACCATGGTAGAGAAGACAGCAATTGTGTGGAAATCTCTAAAAATTCCTACAAGGACAAGCAGTAAGTGAATATTGCAATTCACTGGATACAGATTTTTTAGGCCATCAATTACAGTTTCATTTCTGAATTACATGGTTTTTATGGAAACATAAGCATTTAATTACTCCACAAACTACATGAACTGTTTCAGCAGCCAGGATATTTACAAATCTAAACTATTTCTTCTGTCTCCAGAAATGTGGAAATGTAAACTTAGCTTTGTTTTTATTCCCTTTGCATTATTACATTATTTATAGAATAGAACCCACTGTTTCAAATGTCATTTCAAATACCTAGTGTTCAGATAAAGTATGTGCCAAAGTCCATTCAATAACCCATCTCTCATGCTAGGCCTGCAGTTGGTTTAGTCTATGCAAGTGTAAATTCAGACAAAAGAGCTGTTTGACAGCATTCACACCTTTCTTCAATTCTGGATCACTGCAGAAAGATTCTCTGCTACTGAAACAATAGGTATTGTTAACAGCATCCTAGTTTGAAGCAGCAAGGTCTCACTAAAAAAACCTAATAATTAGCCTAATAGTAACTGTGGGAATTGATTTTGTTTCCTTTTTCTAAACTTGAAGTTTCTATCTGCTTTTAATATGATTTTTATTAAGACTGGAGAATTAATGCAATTAAACAGAGTTCAAGTAAGTAAATCAGTGGATGAATGGATAGACAGATATAGAGAGGTAAATAAAACTGGGTAAAATGTTTTGAACTTTTTAGGAGATTTTTGACATTATAAAAATGTCTCTAAAATTTTAATAAGATCCTTATTACTTTATTGTTACTAGAAAAAAATTAAATATGTCCCTGCTATAATCTTTCTCTAGTTGCTTTTTATTCATTCTTCAACTAAAAGTTACTAGGATTTTGCCCTCCCTGTTCTTTTGAAACAGTTGCCTTATAGTCATTCAGAATTTCTTATATGCCAAAAGTGAAGTTTACTCTTGTGTTCGTATCTACAACATCTGTAGGTACTGACTACTTACTTATGAATCATAAAATAATCTAAATATCAATAATGATAAACATTTAAATTACAGTGAAAAAAATACTGAAATTTTTCAAAACTTATAAAGTAACATATAAATATAAGTAACTTAATATTTTTAAAGGGCAATATATGTTGGATATAAAAACTTATACAAACAAAATAAAAAGTTGTATCCAGGAGAAATTAACTTTAAAATTTGAGGGAAAAGGTTAAAAATAATGAGTAATTATGATAATCTATAATTGAATTAAAAATGTTACATCAGCTTTTTCTTATCATCACATTATAAGACAACTAGTTAATTATCAGAATTGGTGAATGTAGAACTTAACACTTTTGATTCACTATAATGTAATATGTGCTAACTATTGTGGACTAAATTGCTTTCCTCCCAAATTCATATGTTAAAGCCTTAATGCCCAGCATGGTAAATGTGAATATATTTGGAAATAAAATCTTTAAAGAGAATATTACATTAAAATGAGGCCATTTAGTGTAAGCCCTAAACCGAACTTTCTAGTGTCCTTATAAAAAGAGATTCGGGCATACAGAGACAATTCTGGGACTACTTGCAAATAGAGAAAAGGTCATCAGCAACCCAAAGAAAGAGATCTCAGAAAGTCCAACCCTGTTGCATCGTGAGCTTGGACTTCTAGCCTGCAGAATATGAGAAAATAGATTTCTTTCTTTTTTTGAGCCACTCAATTTGTGGACTTTTTTTTTTTAATATATATTAAACTTTGTATTTTGTATTGGGGTATAGCTGATTAATAAATAATGTTGTAATAGTTTCAGGTGAACCGTGAAGGGACTCAGCCGTGCACATACATATTTCCTTTCTCCGCCAAACTCCCCTCTCATCTAGGCTGCTAAATAATATTGAGCAGTGGTCCATGTGCTATCCAATCAGTCCTTGTTGGTTACCCATTTTAAATATAGCAGGGTGTGCAGTCTGTGATATTTTTTATGGCAACTCTAGCAAAATAATACTGCTGCTGCAGCTAAGTCACTTCAGTCGTGTCCGACTCTTTGCAACCCCGTAGACGGCAGCCCACCAGGCTCCCCCGTCCCTGGGATTCTCCAGGCAAGAACACTGGAAAATTCAATAGAGTAGTTTATGCCACAAAATAATTGAGAACGACAGTCAAAATCTTTCTAAGAAAAATACAAAAGAAATGTCTGCATGTGCTTTTAACGTCAGACTAGACCACTTTCTAACAGACTCTTTCAAAGACTGGTTAGTTCCCTTGGGGAATATACTTTTGTTTAATTTACAATTTAATATTTTAAGTGCTAGTCTCTAGGAATTTAAATATTAATGTGTATGTTGACAAATTAAAAATGTTTTATTCAATAGAGATGCAAATGGCATCCATCAGGTTGTAAATATAGCCCACAGTTTTACTGTCCAGTATGACAGTAAATGGAGAAGGAAATGGCAACCCACTCCAGTGTTCTTGCCTGGGGAATCCCAGGGACGGGGGAGCCTGGTGGGCTGCCGTCTATGGGGTCGCACAGAGTCGGACACGACTGAAGCGACTTAGCAGCAGCAGCAGCAGCACCATGACATTACAGAGTTTTATATCTAACCTTACTATTTTAAATCAGAATTATTTTTTTCCTTTCACTGATTGCAAACACTTCAGTCTATTATGTCTGCTTTTGAGCCAGATTTACCATCTTACTGTTTCTCTTAATAATGAGCTAAATAATTCATAGCATATGTGCATTATATATTTGTATGAGTCGTGTTTTTAACTTTTTAAAAATGAGAGGTTGGCACATATGAATCTTGATTTCTTTATTTGCCATATTATTTTCAACTAGCAAGAGGCAAGAGATGTAAATGTCCACAAAGCAGAAAAAAATCATAAATAGGCAAAACATGTTAGGAGAGACTACTAAAAACCTAGATGATGGCTCAAAAGTACTCATCTACCTACAAAAGCAGCCTGAATTTCAGCTGATTGCTTTGATATAGAAATGTTTTATTGTGTGAAAGAAGCCAAAAATAAGAATTTCTGAATTTCATTTGAAATCTCCCAATTTTTAAATATGATAAGCTAATTTTTAAAAATTCTAAAGCACTCTGTATATCAAACAAAACCTGTGTGCAACAAACTGGATCAAAGACCTCCACCGCAACTATGCTCAAGTAATGCACATAGTGAATATCATTTTGTTTCAGCCTAACCTAAATACACAGCAAAGCCAGAGATGAAGGGCAGCAGAGATATACATGGTGTGTGCATGCTAAGTCACTTCAATTGTGTCCTACTCTTTGTGACCCTATGGACTGTAGCCCACCAGTCTCCTCTGTCCTTGAGATTATCCAGACAAGAATACTGGAGTGGGTTGCCATTAATTCTCCAGGGGAATCTTCCTGAACCAGGGATCGAACCCACATCACTTATGTCTCCTGCATTGGCAAGAGGGTTCTTTACCACTAGCACATCCTGGGATCCAAGGGATTATTTTAAATGTGATTTTAAAATTTTTGTAATGTAGTAAATGTACACAATTTAAGATACATCACCTTAAGGCTTACAATGAAAAACAGCAATGTTCACTTTTCTCTCTACTGTTTTCTGATTGTCTTAACTATTTCAATTATATTTATTAACACTTCCATAATTCTATATGATGTCCCTACTATAATTTTAAAGCTTTTAAAGTTTATATATTATCTGTCAACTTTCTATTGTACATAATTAGAAGCTAATTTCTTACAACCCTTCACACACACACACAGACACTTTCTCTCCCCTCATCTTCCCACAACCTTAATTTTTAGTTAAATTAATACTCAAGGTTTATATAATTATGATGATGTACATTTCTGTTGACAGTTGAAGAAAGTAGTTTAATATGATTACACTTTATTCTTGTGTTTTTTTAGCATTCCAGTATTTTTTCTCTTTGTTGCAATTAATAATCACATAATTCTAAAACACACACACACACACACACATAACTCTGAGAATACAAACTGGTGCAGCCAGTATGGATAACATTATAAAATGTCCTAAAAAATCTAAAAACAAAGTTATCATATAATACAGCAATCTCACTCCTGGGCATATGTATATAGAAGTAATGAAAACTCTCTAATTTGAAAAGATATATGTGGCCCAATGTTCAGTGCAATATTATTTACATATTCAAGATGTGGAAGCAAGCTAAATGTCCATCAACAGATGGATGGATAAAGATGTGGTATATTTGTGTGCATGCACACACACACAATGGCATATGACTCAGCTATGAAAAAAAAAAGAATGAAATAATGCTATCTGCAGCAACATGGATGGAACTCAGTTCAGTTCAGTCACTCAGTCGTGTCCGACTCTTTGCAACCCCATGAATCGCAGCATGCCAGGTCTCCCTGTCCGTCACCAACTCCCGGAGTTTACTCAAACTCATGTCCATTGAGTCGGTGATGCCATCCAGCCACCTCATCCTCTGTTGTTCACTTCTCCTCCTGCCCCCAATCCCTCCCAGCATCAGGGTCTTTTCCAATGAATCAACTCTTCACAAGAGGTGGCCAAAGTAGTGGAGTTTCAGCTTCACCATCAGTCCTTCCAATCAACACACAGGACTGGTCTCCTTTAGGATGGACTGGTTGGATCTCCTTGCAGTCCAAGGGACTCTCAAGAGTCTTCTCCAACACCATAGTTCAAAAGCATCAATTTTTCGGTGCTCAGCTTTCTTCAGAGTCCAACTCTCACATCCATACACGACCACTGGAAAAACCATAGCCTTGACTAGACGGACCTTTGTTGGCAAAGAGGTTATCAAACTAACTGAAGTAAGTCAGAGAAAGACAAATGTCATGGTATCACTTATATGTGGAGTAGAAGAAAAAGATACCAATAAACTTATTTACACAGAATATTGATATTTCTCCTGGAAATCTTGATTCCAGCTTGTGCTTCTTCCAGCCCAGCATTTCTTATGATGTACTCTGCATATAAGTTAAATAAGCAGGGTGACAATATACAGCCTAGACATACTCCTTTTCCTAACTGGAACCAGTCTGTTGTACCATGTCCAGTTCTAACTGTTGCTTCCTGACCTGCATACAGGTTTCTCAAGAGGCAGGTCAGGTGGTCTGGTATTCCCATCTTTTTCAGATTTTTCCACAGTTTATTCTGATCTACATAGTCAAAGGCTTTGGCATAGTCAATAAAGCAGAAATAATGTTTTACTGGAACTCTCTTGCTTTTTTGATGATCCAGCGGATGTTGGCAATTTGATCTCTGGTTCCTCTGCCTTTTCTAAAACCAGCTTGAACATCTGGAAGTTCACGGTTCACATGTTGCCGAAGCCCGGCTTGGAGAATTTTGAGCATTACTTTACTAGCGTGTGAGACGAGAGCAATTGTGTGGTAGTTTGAGCATTCTTTAGGATTGCCTTTCTTAGGGATTGGAATGAAAACTGACCTTTTCCAGTCCTGTGGCCATTGCTGAGTTTTCCATATTTGCTGGCATATTGAGTGCAGCACTTTCACAGCATCATCTTTCAGGATTTGAAACAGCTCAACTGGAATTCCATCACTTCCACTAGCTTTGTTTGTAGTGATGCTTTCTAAGGCCCACTTGACTTCACATTCCAGGATGTCTGGCTCTAGGTGAGTGATCACACCATTGTGATTATCTGTGTTGTGAAGATCTTTTTTGTATAGTTCTTCTGTGTATTCTTGCCACCTCTTCTTAATATCTTCTGCTTCTGTTAGGTCCATACAATTTCTGTCCTTTATTGAACTCATCTTTGCATGAAATGTTCTCTTGGTATCTCTAATTTTTTGAAGAGGTCTCTAATCTTTCCCATTCTGTTGTTTTCCTCTATTTCTTTGCATTGATCACTGAGGAAGGCTTTCTTATCTCTCCTTGCTATTCTTTGGAACTCTACCTCCAAATGGGGATATCTTTCCCTTTCTCCTTTGCCTTTTGCTTCTCTTCTTTTCACAGCTATTTGTAAGGCCTCCTCAGACAACCATTTTGCCTATTTGCATTTCTTCTTCATGGGTATGGTCTTGCAGCCATGAAATTAAGACACTTACTGCTTGGAAGGAACGTTATGACCAACCTAGATAGCATATTAAAAATCAGAGACATTACTTTGCCAAGAAAGGTCCATCTAGTCAAGGCTATGGTTTTCCCAGTGGTCATGTATGGATGTGAGAGTTGGACTCTGAAGAAAGCTGAGTGCCAAAAAATGGATGCTTTTGAACTATGGTGTTGGAGAAGACTCTTGAGAGTCCCTTGGACAACAAGGAGATCCAACCAGTCCATCCTAAAGGAGATCAGTCCTGGGTGTTGATTGGAAGGACTGATGCTGAAGCTGAAACTCCAATAATTTGGCCACCACATGCAAAGAGCTGACTCATTTGAAAAGACCCTGATGCTGGGAGGGGTTGGGGACAGGAGGAGAAGGGGACGACAGAGGATGAGATGGCTGGATGGCATCACGGACTCGATGGACATGAGTTTGAGTAAGCTCCGGGAGTTGGTGATGGACAGAGAGGCCTGGCGTGCTACGATTCATGGGGTCGCAAAGAATCAGACATGACTGAGTGACTGAACTGAACAGAACACAGAATATACACATAGAAAACATTTAAAAGAATGGAATTATAATACTCTTTAACATCACACACAAAAATAAACACAAAGCAGATTAAAAACCTAAATATAAGGTCAGAATCTATAAAACTTGTAAAGGAAAATATAGAACACTCTTAGATCTATATCACAGCAATATCTTTTTTGATCTACCTCCTGGAATAATGAAAATAAAATAAAAAAACTATTTTAAATGATATTTAACTTCAAAAATTCTTGCAGAGCAAAGGAAACCGTAAACAGAATGAAAACATGACCCATATAATGGAAGAAAATATTTGCAAATGTTACAACTGACAAGGGATTAATCTTCAAATATATAAAAAGCTCATGAAGTTCAATATCAAAAACACAAACAACCCAATAAAAAATGGGTAGAAGATATAAATAGACATATCTCCAAGGAAGATATACAGATGGCCACAAAGCACATGAAAAGATGCTCAACATCATTAATTGAGAATTGAAAATCAAAGTTACTTTGAAGTATCACCTTGTACTAGTCAGAACAGCCATCATCAAAAAAAAAAAAAGAAAGAAAAGGAAACACACTACAGTCTACAAAAAAATGTTAGAGAGTGTAGGAACAAAAGGGGACACTCCTGCACTACTGGTGGGAATTTAAATTGGTACAATCATTAAGAATATTCCTTAAAAAACTAAAAATAGAGTTGCCATATGATCCAACAATCCCACTCCTGGGCACATATCCAGAGAAAACCATATTTTGGAAAAGATATCTGCACCCCAATGTTCTTTGAATGTTGTTTACAATAGCTAAGAAATGGAAACAACCTAAGTGTCTATCAAGAAAGAAGTGGGAAAGAAATAGTGGGACATTATTAACAATGAAATATTATTCATCCATAAAAAAAGTTGAGATAATGTAATTTGCAGCAACATGGTTTGACTTAGAGATTCTCATACTAAGTGAATTAAGTCAGAAAGATTAAAAATATTTGTGATATCACTTATATGTGGAATCTAAAAAAATGGCACAGATAAACTTATTTACAACACAGAAATAGAGTCACTAATGTACAAAACAAACCTATGGTTCCCAAAGGGGAGGCAGGGGAGAGATAAATTAGGAGATTGATATTGACATACAAACAACTACTATATATAAAATAGATAACTAATAATGACATACTGTATAGTAAAAGAGACAATACCCAATACTCTAATGTAATGATCTGTATTGAAAAAGAATCTAAAAAACAGCTGGTATGTTTGTATAACTGATCAATGTATATATATATATGAAAAAGGCTGAGGAACCAGAGATCAAATTGCCAACATCCATTAGATCATAGAAAAAGCAAGGGAATTCCTGAAAAAAAAAAAATCCACTTTTGCTTCATTAACTATGCTAAATCCTTTGACTGTGCAGATCACAACAACCTGGAAAATTCTTAAAGAGATGGAAATACCAGATAGCCTCACCAGCCTCCTGAGAAACCTGTATACAGGTGAAGAAGCAACAGCTAGAAATGGACATGGAACAATGAACTGGCTCAAAATTGGGAAAGGAGTACATCAAGGCTGGATATTGTCACCCTGCTTATTTAATCTCTATGCAGAGTAAATCATGCAAAATGCCAAGCTGGATGAAGGTCAAGCTGAAATCAAGACTGCCCGGAGAAATGGAGAAATATCAATAACCTTAGATATGTAGATGACACCACCCTAATGGTAGAAAGTGCAGAGGAACTAAAGAGCCTCTTAATTGTGGTAAAAGAGGAGAGTAAAAATGCTGGGTTAAAACTCACCAATTAAGAAATTAAGATCATGGCATCCAGTCCCATCATTCATAGCAAATAGAATGGGAAACAAAGGAAACAGTGACAGACTTTATTTTCTTGGGCTCCAAAATCACTTTGGTAGGTGACTACAGCCATGAAACTAGAAGAAGTTTTCTCCTTGGAAGAAGAGATATGACAAACCTAGACAGCTATTAAAAAGCAGAAAAATAACCTTTACTCTCGAGACATACTAGTGGTGACAGCCGCAGGCTGCACTTTACAGCTATCCTCTTCGGAGTGGGCAACTGAAGGAGGGAAATAACATTGCAATTGAGCTGTTCAGATATGTAATGGTTCCTGCACTTCTGGCTACTCAAGCGTGACCCAGCAACTAGATTCATATCTAGAGAGGCTGTGGAAAGACTGAGAACAAGCCCTGAGCCTTTGGAGTGGGAGCATTGACTCCAAGACCCTACACTACCAGAGAACTAGCCCTAAGCAGCATCAGATAGTGAGAACTCACACAAAGGAAACCACTTGAATACAAGACCTGGCATCACCCAACACCAGTAGCACACTACACAGGACACCTCATCTAAACTACAGACAAAAAAAAATACAAACCAGTCACCAGCAGACAGGGTTGCCACCTCAGGCAGCCTTGCCCATCAGAGGAAAAACAAACAAACAACAACAAAAAAAAACCTCAGCACAAATCTCATCCTATACACAAATCACTGGACCAACCTTAGAAAGGCAGAAAACAAAAGGAAGAAAGAATTCATCCTTGAAGCCTGGGAAAAGGAGACCTTAAACACAATAAGTTTTTAAAAAAAAAAAAAAAAAGAGGCAGAGAAATACTACACAAATGAAGCAACAACTAGAAACACAGAAATCCAAACAAATAAAGAGGCAAACTATCTGAAAAAGAATTCAGAATAATAATAGCAAAGTTGGTCAAAAACCTTGAAAACAAAATGTGGAAAATCAAAGAATCAATTAACAGAGACCTAGAAGAATTAAAGAGTAAACATACAGAGACAGACAACACAATTACTGAAATTAAAAATACTCTGGAAGGAATCAATACAAGAATATCTGAAGCAGAAGAACGAATCCGTGAGTTGGAAGACAAAATGGTGGAAATAACTTCTGAAGAGCAGAATAAAGTAAAAAGAATGAAAAGAACTGAGGACAGTCTCAGAAACTTCTGGGACAATATCAAATGCACCAACATTCGAGTTATTGGGGTCCCAGAAGAAGAAGAGAAAAAGAAAGGGTATGAGAAATTTTTTGAAGAGATTATAGTTGAAAATTTCCCCAACAAGGAAAAGGAAATCATCAATCAAGTCTAAGAGGCACAGATAGTCCCATACAAGATAAACCCAAGGAGAAATATGCCAAGACACATACTAATCACACTAGCAAAGACTAAACACTAAGAAAGAATATTAAAAGCAGCAAGGGAGAATCAACAAATAACATACAAGGGAGACCCCATACGCTTAACAGCTGATCTTTCAGAAGAAACTCTGTAGGTCAGAAGGGAATGGCAGGATATATTTAAAGTATTGAAAGGGAAAAATATACATCTAAGATTATGGTACCCAGCAAGGATCTCATTCAAAAATGATAGAGAAATAAAGAGCATTTCAGACAAGCAAAAGTTAAGAGAATTCAGTACCACTAAACCAGCTTTACAACAAATGCTAAAGGGACTTATATAGCCAATAAATACAAGAGAACAAAAAAGATCTACAAAATCAACCCCAAACAACAAAGAAAATGGCAACAGGAACATATATATCAATAATTACTTTAAATGTAAATGGATTAAATGCTCCAACCAAAAGACACAGACTGGCTACATGGATACAAAAACAGGATCCATATTTATTCCAACTACAAGAAACCCACTTCAGACCTAAAGACACATATAGACTGAAAGTGAGAGGATGGAAAAACATATTCCCTGCAAATGGGAAGCAGAAGAAAGCTGGAATAACAATCTTCATATCAGACAAAATAGACCTTAAAATCAAGAAGATTACAAGAGATAAGGAAGGACACTGCATAATGATCAAGGGATCAATCCACGAGGAAGACATAACAATTGTAAATATCTAGGCATCCAACATAGGAGCACCTCAATATATAAGACAGATGTTTACAGGCATAAAAGGAGAAATTGACACAATAATAGTGTAATAAAAGTAACACAATAATAGTAGTAGAATTTAACACCCCACTCACACTAATGGACAGATCATCAAAACAGAAAATTAGTAAGGAAACACATGTCTTGAATGATACATTAGATGAGACGGATCTCACTGATATCTTCAGGACATTCCATCCAAAGGCAGAACAATACACTTTCTTCTCAAATGCACATGGGATGTTCTCCAGGATAGACCACATCTTGGGTCACAAATCAAACCTCAGTAAATTTAAGAAAATTGAAATCATGTCAAGCATCTTCTCTGACTACAACACTATGAGACTAGATATCAATTGCAAGAAAAAAAAATACTGTAAGAAACACAAACACATGGAGATTAAACAACACATTTCTAAATAATCAACAGGTTCTGGGGAAATCAAAAGGGAAATCAAAAAATTTCTAGAAACAAATGACAATGAAAACACAATAACTCAAAACCTATGGGATGCAGCCAAAGCCATTCTAAGAGGGAAGTTCATAGCAATACAATCCTACCTCAAGAAACAAGAAAAACATCAAATAGACAACCTAACTTTACACATAAAACAACTGGAAAAAGAGCAACACCACCACCAATAAAACCCCAAAATTAGTATAAGGAAAGAAATCATAAAGATCCAAGCAGAAATAAACGAAAATAAAAGAAACAATAGTAAAGATTAATAAAACTAAGAGCTGATTCTTTGAGAAGATAAACAAAACTGACAAATCTTTAGCCAGACTCTTCAAGAAAAAAAGAGAGAAGAATCAAATCAACAAAATTAGAAATGAAAAAGGAGAAGTTACAACAGACAATGCAGAAATACAAAGGATTATAAGAGACTATTATGAACAACTATATGGCAATAAAATGGATAACCTGGAAGAAATGGACAGATTCTTAGAAAAGTTCAATCTTCCAAGGCTGAACCAGGAAGAAATAGAAATTATGAACAATCCAGTTACAAGCACTGAAATTGAAGCTGTGATGAGAAATCTTCCAAAAAACAAAAGCCCAGGACCAAATGGCTTCACAGGAGAATTCTATCAAACATTTAGAGAAGAGTTAATACCTATCCTTCTAAAACTCCTTCAAAATTTGCAAAGGAAGGAACACTTCCCAACTCATTCTACAAGGCCACCATCATCCTGATACCAAAATCAGACAAAAACAACACCAAAAAAGAAAACTACAGGCAAACACCACTGATGAACATAGATGCAAAAATTTTCAACAAAATTTTAACACACAGAATTCAGAAACACATCAAAAAGCTTATACACCATGATCAAATTGGGTTTATTCCAGGAATGCAAGTATTCTTCAATATACACAAATAAATCAATGTGATATAGCATATTAACAAATTGAAAAATAAAAACCATATGATAAACTCAATAGATGCAGAAAAAGCCTATGACAAAATTCAGCATCCATGCATGATTAAAACTCTTCAAAAAATGGGCACAGAAGGAACCTTCCTCAACACGGTAAAGACCTTATACGATAAGCCTACAGCAAATATTATTGTCAATGGTGAGAAACTGAAAACATTCCCCCTAAGAAGAGGAACAAGACAAGGGTGTCCACTTTCACCACTATTATTCAACATAGTTCTGGAAGTCCTGATACAGCAATCAGAGAAGAAAAAGAAGTAAAGCTCTCACTGTTTGCAGATGACATGATACTGTACGTAGAAAACTGTAAAGATAGTATCAGAAAATTACTAGAGCTAATCAGTCAATTTAGCAAAGTTGCAGGATACAAAATCAATACACAGAAATCACTTGCATTTCTATATACTAACAGTGAAAAAACAGAAAGAGAAATTAAGGAATCAATCCCATTCATCATTACAACAAAAGGAATTAAATATCTAGGAATAAAGTTAACTAAGGAGACAAAAGAACTGTACACAGAAAATTATAAGACACCGATGAAAGAAATCAAAGATGACATAAACAGATGGAGAGATATTCCATGTCCCTGGATAAAAAGAATCAATACTGTGAAAATGACTATACTACCAAATGCAGTCTACAGATTCAATGCAATCCCTATCAAATTACCATTGGCATTTTTCACAGAACTAGAACAAAAAATTTAACAATTCATATGGAAATACAAAAGACCCCAAATAGCCAAAGTAGTCTTCAGAAAGAAGAATGGAGCTGGAGGAATCAACCTTCCTAACTTCAGATTATACTACAAAGCTACAGTCATCAAGACAGTATGGTACTGGCACAGAAACAGAAATATAGACCAATGGAACAAGATAGAAAGCCCAGAAATAAACCCATGCACCTATGGGTACCTTATTTTTGACAAAAGAGGCAAGAACATACAATGGGGCAAAGATAGTCTCTTTAATAAATGGTACTGGGAAAACCAGACAGCTACATGTAAAGTGAAATTAGAACACTTCCTAACACCATACACAAATATAAGCCCAAATGGATTAAAGACCTAAATGTAAGACCAGAAACCATAAAACTCTTAGAGTAAAACATAGGCAGAATAATTAATGACATAAATCAAAGCAAGATCCTCTATGATCCACCTCCTAGATTAATGCAAATAAAAACAAAAGTAAACAAGTGGGACCTGATCAAACTTAAAAGCTTTTGCACAGAAAGGAAACTATAAGCAAGGTGAAAAGACAACCCACAGAATTGGAGAAAATATTAGCAAATGAAACAACTGACAAAGGATTAATTTCCAAAATATACAAGCAGCTCATACAACTCAATGCCAGAAAAACAACCAACGCAATCAAAAAGTGGGAAAAAGACCTAAACTGACATTTCTCCAAAGAAGACACATAGATGGCTAACAAACACATGAAAAGATGCTCAACATCGCTCATTATTAGAGAAATGCAAATCAAAACTACAATGAGGTATCACCTCACACCAATCAGAATAACCATCACCAAAATGTCTACAAACAATAAATGCTGGAGAGGGTATGGAGAAAAGGGAACACTCTTGCACTGTCGGTGGGAATGTAAAATGACATAACCACTATGTAAGACAGTATGGAGATTCCTTAAAAAAAACTAGGAATAAAACCACTATATGACCCAGCAATCCCACTTGTAGGCATAAACCCTGAGGAAATCAAAATTGAAAGAGACACATGTATCCCATTGTCACTGCAACACTATTTACAATAGCTAAAACATGGAAGCAACCTAGATGTCCATCAACAGATGAATGGATAAAGAAGTTGTAGTACATATACACAATGGAATATTACTCAGCCATATAAAGGAATGCCTTTAGGTCAGTTTTAATGAGGTGGATGAACCTAGAACGTATTATACAGAGTGAAGTAAGTCAGAAAGAGAAAGATAAATATCGGATTCTAATGCATATATACGGAATTTAGAAAAATGGTACTGAAGAATTTATTTACAGGGCAACAATAGAGAAACAGACTTAGAGAGTAGACTTAAAGGCATGGGGAGAGGGGAGGAGAGGGTGAGACATACGGAAAGAGTAACATGGAAACTTACATAACCATATGTGAAATAGATAGCCAATGGGAATTTGCTGTCTGGCTCAGTAAACTCATACAGGTGCTCTGTACCAACTTAGAGGGGTGGAATGGAGAGGAAGATGGGAGGGAGTTTCAAAAGGGAGGGGATATGTGTATACCTATGGCTGATTCATGTTGAGGTTTGACAGAAAACAGCAAAATTCTGTAAAGCAATTATCATTCAATAAAAAATAAATTAATTAAAAAAAGAAGATGGTAAAAAAAATTAAAGAAACCTAAGTCAATTATTAAAAAAATTTTAAAAAGCAGACATCACTTTGCTGACAAAGGTCCATATAGTCAAAGGTATGGTTTTTCCAGTAATCATATACTGATGTGAGAGTTGGACCTTAAAAAAGGCTGAGCACCAAAGAATTGATGCTTTTGAACTGTAGTGCTAGACAATACTCTTGAGAGTCCTTGGATAGCAAGGAGATCAAACCAGTCAATCCTAAAGGAGATCAAGTCTGAACATTCATTGGAAGGACTGACACTGAAGCTGCAATACTTTAGTCACCTGTTGCGAAGAGTCAACTCATTGGAAAAAGACCCTAATGCTGGGAAAGATTGAGGGCAGGAGGAGAAAAGAGTGGCAGAGAATGAGATAGTTGGATGGTATCATCGACTCAGTGGATGTGAATTTGAGCAAACTCCAGGAGATAGTAAAAGACAGGGAAGCCTGGCATGCTCCAGTCCATGAGGTCACAGAGTCAGACACAACTGAGCAACTGAACAACAACAAATAACTGAGTCACTTTGCCATACGGCTGAAACTAACACAACAGTGTAAATCAAATATACTGCAATAAAAATTGAAAAAACAAACAAAAAAATTAAAACATAAGGAAAAGTAATTTATGTTGCCAAAGGAGAAAGAAGGTGGGGAAAGGATAAATGAGGAGTTTGGGATTAATGGATATACCCTACTACATACAAAATAGATAAACAATAAGGTCCTACTATGGTACAGGGAACTATATTCAGCATTTTGTAATAACTTACAATGGAAACAAATCTGGAAAAGAATATATATATATATATATATATATTTATATATATACATATATTTCCTCTATAAGAGGATATACATAGAAATTTAATGATTTATTCTTTTGCTTTTGACATCCTTCTTGTTACCTGCCTTCCTTCACTTTAGTTTGTAGTGTCTGCTCGATAGCCATGGTTCCTTTTATCAATCTATTCATTGTTTAACTGCTTCAAAAATAAAACATTGTAAAAACATCCTATTTTCTACTCAAGTGGAGATAAGAAGTTGCCTGGCTGTTATGAATAGGGGAGCAAATTTAGAAGCATATCTATTTTCAGACTACATTCTAAGCTAATCACCTTTTCATTAGTCCTATTCTATATCTGCATTTTCCGAGGTGCCCAGAGTCACTAATTTTTGAGTCTTTCTGGGGTTCTTCACCTTGGCACCACTACTGTACTCACCAAGACATTAATCTAATTCACTTATTATTTAATCATCTATCATTTATTATCCACATGCTTTGTCTCTTCTTTCTTTTTATCTTTTTTGGTTAATACAGTTAGACTTTTAAGAAAAACTGTACTTACATTTTGAAAAAAAAATTTTAAACAAACTTCAAAAAAAGAACAGATATTTAGTGCAATCTGCAGAGTTTGCCAGAAAGTCCCTGAGGACAGGATAGTTCAAGCAAGGTAGTTCAATGTCTGATTAGCAGCTTTTAAATTCTGGGTGCTGTGTGGATACAAGGGTAGAAATATGAAACCAAATGACAGGTCAGGGAGATCCTGAAACCTTCAGGAGAGATATGGTGGCATCAGAGAATATCAGAGCAGTGATGAGATTATGCAGCATATATTTAGCATATTCCTTTGTCAACATTAAATATGTAATCATATTTAGATTATTACAGTTAAGTTATATTTTAGCTTAGGTGAAAGAGCCAAAAATCATAGAAATTTTGAAGCCATCACACACACAAAAATTCAGAAACATTCCAAATACCGATTGCTTCAATTTACATTTCTGTTCTTGTATGTTATGAATACTTAAGATTTTTACTTCCACTCAAATATTGTCCCTTAAGCTGTGATGTTGCCTTTACTGAAGAGAATTATAGTGTTTCCAGTGTAAATACAGAGAAGAGCAGGTAAAAATGAAATTTATAAAATGTCAAGATTATATGATAACTATGTTTTCTCTGATTTATGTGTCTCCCAGTTTAAGTGGGAAATTAACATTTTGGTTTCACAGCACTTTTCTTTGGTAGAGTATTTGAAAATGCCTTCTGAATGATGAGATGATGTAATTGCATTTATTTTTATATGTTGCTGCAATCAAGAAACATATACTTACTTTATCCCTAGATTATATTAAATAAACTGAACTGAGCAAGCAAATGCTCTGCCCCTTTAGAATAATAATTAAAATGATACTAAAGAAGTTCAATTTGGGTGTGCCATGGGCAAGAATATTCTTATTCAGGAATAGAATTTGTGGCACATTATAGAGACTTTTTTGTTGTCTTCTCCTTTGTCTGAGAAAAGTGTGCCTCTTCCTAGTTCTGCTCCTGTTTAAATACATGAAATATAGTCAAAATGAACATCAGTTCTTGATAGGAATAGTTACAAAGGTCTACATGCAATCTGTATGTATGTCTATGAAAAAAGACAAAGAAGGTACTTCTGATATGGGATGGTGAGCTGGTATCAATTATCTTCATGGGTTGTGGATGCTGTTATTTTTGTTAGAAAGAATGGATAGGAGATAACAGAGCTTTTGAACTTCTTTCCACCTTCCTGTTTCACTATTTCTCAGTTTCTTCTTCTAATCCAAAGGACAAGTCACTGCCCCCCCCCTCCCCGTTTATAGTAGATACACTTAGAGAAGATGCCAATCCTTACTATTCTTTCTAGATAACAACAACAACAACAAAGGAAAAAAAAGACAGTTTGTGCAAAGGTGAATTTTTCCTACTAGGCAAACTATTCTTTTTGATCTTTAACTAAAATGAATTCATCCTTCATCTTATATTTATGTCTTCCTACTTTAGACCAAATTAAATCTACCAGCAAACCTTGCTCAAGGCACTATCGTCTCTCCTCTAGATGCTGCAATAGCTTCTTAACTGGACCCTACTTCCCTTCTAAGTGCACTATAACTATTTTCTCAGAGTCCCTGAAGTGATCATTGTAAAACACAAATTATATCATGACATGAAAAAAGGTCTGTGATCTGAGATCTATAATACATTTGATTGCCAGTGAAGAAAAGTCTTAACAAATCGATGGACTCTTGAGATTTACTGTCCTGTATAAATGTTTTCAAAAGTACATCATATATTTTTATAAATACCTAAGCTTGCTAAACTTTAGCTCAATTCTAAGTCAAAACTCTATGGAGTGTTTCTCTCTGTCCCATTTCCATAAAGGTCACCCAGGAAATGAGATGTGTTAGTGTGTCTCTTTGTAACCACATGGACTACAGTCCACCAGCCTCTTCTGTCCATGGAAGTCCATGGTAATAGGCTACCAACTTTCTTTATATTATTGTTTCTTCTGCATAGTTTTAGTAGACAACAAGTTTTACTCTAAGTGTTGAGTCTGTTCTTTTTTTTCAAAATATCATTCTCCCAAAAGTCTCAAAAAAGTCCCCACATTTAGCACAAAATTCAGTCTTTAATATGGATTATAAGACTTCCAAACCTCCCTTTTAACTCATGTCTTCTTTGGTCACTTTAGTGTAGCCACTCTGGTCTCCCTACATTTTTTCTCAAATTGCAAAGAAAGCTCCCTTCATAGGACTTTTGTATCTAATCAACAAGAAAAGAGAGTATTTGAATGTGCCTGTCTGTGCTTTCACTTCCTTTTCAGGCATATGTTCCAATGTCAGTTCTCAGAAAGGCCTCCCTTGACCAATGGATATTAAGAAGACCATGCCCCAACCTTGACACCTCACCCCCTGCTGCCAATAACAGTGACTCACTCTCATCAGTCAATATCATTGCTATCATATTACTTTCCCGTAGCAGTCATATCAAATGATAGTAGTTTAAGTATTTAGTAGTTCACAACACTGGAAGTTCCATATGAGCAGGGATCCTGTATGTCTTGTTCACTGCTATATTACCAAAGCCTAGAATTGTGTTTAGCTATGATAAGTATCCAGTAAATATTTTCAAATGAATATGGCTCTTCTATTCCAAATACCCTTTGTTCAAGAACCTCTTGCCTAAAATCTGTGCTTCCACTTCTACATCAGCATGTCATCTGAAGTCACAGCTCCTTTGTTTTTTAATCAGCTGTGATATTTTTCTTGATTTTACCTGTGAGCTCAAATTTGGCAGGTCCCTATTCTTTACCCAGAAAAGATGTACACAAGGATAGAGATTATTTACGTGGATGACCAATTTTATGAAAGGGCAATCAGGCAGTTAATGATCTGAAGGTATGAGGAGTGAGTAATGGTAGCATGAGATACGACAGTGCCATATAACAGCGCATGGTGACTGGGGAGCCCGAGTGACTGAAAAGGGATAATTAGGCAAAGATCAGAAAAATGAACAGTCAAAATGTTGTACTGAGGATAAAATAGCATCACATCCACTTTTGCACTAAAATTGCTACTTCCTGACTTCTAGAGTCATTCTTGCTGTTCTATTCTTATCAAGAATCATTTTATGACCATAGAGTCATGTAACTGTAATTCTTATTCCTCTCCTTTAAGTAAGAATTGACTAACATCTTGGCCATAAGCTGTCTGTGAGACACTGGTTACCTAGACTACTTCTCTTGGCACAAGATTGTTTTAGATTACCTCTTACCTTTTGATTCATGTTTCTCAAAACTCAGAATTTTAAGTGATTATAGCATTACATGTTTATATTATTCAATGATTATTTATCATTTAATGTAATACTTACTATAGTTTATTATTATTATTCATAGTTGTCATATCTCTTAATCTACCCAGTTAAGAGATATGACTTATTGGAAAAGACCCTGATTCTGGGAAAGATTGGAAGCAAAAGGAGAAGAAGGTGGAAGAGGATGAGATAGTTGGACGTCATCACCAGTTCAATGGACATGAATGTGGGCAAACTCTGGTCTGTGGTGAGGGACAGGGAGGCCTAGCATGCTGCAGTCCATGGGGTCACAGAGTTGGACCAACTTACTGACTGAACAACAAAAAACCAAGTTATAAACCCAGGATTTGAAGCAAAACAAGTAGAAAATGATGTTTCTCTTAAGTATGAATTCCAGTATACAATAAGAAGAGTGTATATTGATTTATTTTTAGTGAACTGATTCTGTTAATAAAGAGAGTTTCAGCTAAACTTATGTCATCAGTTGCACTGA
Organism: Cervus canadensis; assembly: GCF_019320065.1. NCBI lineage: Eukaryota > Metazoa > Chordata > Mammalia > Artiodactyla > Cervidae > Cervus > Cervus canadensis. The sequence goes on from NC_057400.1 coordinate 22,018,142, forward strand.
GCCTGGTAAAGGAAATAATCAATTGAGAAGCCCAAAGGTCAAATATCTGTAAGAAGTTTCTTCATCCATGTTCACTATCAGCAAACATCTCAGATCCTAATCTCACTCTACTGTTTAGGATCAATTACATAATGGTAATGAAATGACATGAGTTCTGTGGAGATACATACATAGTAAAAATCAATTAATGCCTTTGGATTGCTTTTTCTGTTTTAAGAGTCAAGGCCAATGACCAAAACCAGTCACCAAATGATTAGTTTAATGTGTTTGACATGGGTGGGAATTTTTTATAGAAGTCACACTGAGGTATCCTGAAAGGTATTAGGACATCTTTGAACTTAGTAATGACACAAGAGAAATGAGGATTTAGGCTAGTCCTACAATGACAAGTTTACAGTTTTCTACCTCAGACATTTTATTCAAAAGGTAACCTAAGATTTATACAAATGGAGGCAGACTGTTATTTTTCTGGGGGTCTGCCTCATGAAACTCCGGATGGGTACACTGAAGAAGAGATGTACTTATGCTTTTAGAATGAAGGACGAATGTCTTTTCATTTCATCCTAAATATAGCAGCAGCCTGTCAGTTTAGGCGACTGTAACAAAATGCCATAGACTGGGTATCCTAAACAATAAACATCTATTTTCCACAGCTTGAGAATCTGTCGGAATTCAGAAAGTCCAAGATCAAGGTGACAACAGATTCTGTCTCTGATGTGGACTCTTCCTGGTTCAGGTAGCCACCTTCTTGCTATTACCTCACATGGAAGAGACAGAGAATTCTGGCCACATCCTAGTCTTATAAAGATATTGATCCCATCATGGGAGCTCCACCATCATGACTTAAACCTAATTATCTCCCAAAAGCTCTAACTCCAAATCCCATAACACTGGAGAATAGGGATTCACATTAGGAATTTTAGGGGAAAAGATGCAATTCATAGAATTCCCGGGTGGTGCCAGTGGTAAAGAATCTGCCTACAATGCAGGCGACATGGGTTCAAGTCCTGGGTCAGGAAGATCCCCTAGAGGAGAAAATGGTAACCCATTCCAGTATTCTTGCCTGAGAAATCCCATGGACAGAGGAGCCTGGTGGGTTACAGTAGTCCATGGGGTCACAAAAGAATGGGACATTACTTAGCAACTAGACAACAACAACATACAGTTCATAGCATTCAGAACTATAGAATATTTAACTCATATTGAAATCCACATATACTAAAATAACTGCAATAGTAAGTTCTGAAATAATTCAAAAGAATTTAAGAGGTATAAAAAAGGCATATACATTACATAATACCCCAATTCCCATCTAAGGTAAAATTTTGACCTGAAAAATGTATACCTTTAATACTTTGGTTTTTATTTGACCAAGCCAAACTACTCATATAGGTTGCAATAATGGTAAAGAGGGCTTCCCTTGTGGCTCAGCTGCTTGCAATGTGGGAGACCTGGGTTCAGTCCCTGGATTGGGAACATACCCTGGAGAAGGGAAAGGCTACCCACTCAAGTATTCTGACCTAGAGAATTCCATGGACTATATATGCAGAAATCGTAAGGACCTAACAGAAGCAGAAGATATTAACAAGAGGTAGCAAGAATACATAGAAGAACTATACAAAATTATTTTCATGACCCAGATAATCATGATTGTGTGCTCACTCACCTAGAGCCACACATCCTAGGAGGCAAAGTCAAGTGGGCCTTAGGAAGCATCACTACAGACAAAGCTAGCGGAGGTGACGGAATTCCAGTTGCACTGTTTCAAATCCTAAAAGATAATGCTGTGAAAGTGCTGCACTCAATGTGCCAGCAAATTTGGAAAACTCAGCAGTGGTCACAGGACAGGTAAAGGTCAGTTTTCATTCCAATACCAAAGAAAGACAATGCTAAAGAATGCTCAAACTACTGCACAATTGCACTCATGTCACACACTAGCAAAGTAATGCTCAAAATTCTCCAAGCCAGGCTTCAACTGTGTGAACCATGAACTTCCAGATGTTCAAGCTGGATTTAGAAAAGGCAGAAGAACCAGAGAGCAAACTGCCAACATCCATTGGATTACAGAGAAAGTAAAAGAATTCCAGAAAAACATCTACTTCTGTTTCATAGATAACGCTAAAGTCTGTGACTGTGTGGATCACAACAAACTGGAAAATTCTTAAAGAAATGGGAATACCAGACCAGCTGACCTGCCTCCTGAGAAATCTGTATACAGGTCAAGAAGCAACAGTTAGAACTGGACATGGAACAACAGACTGGTTCCAGATCAGGAAAGAAGAATGTCAAGGCTGTATATTGTCACCCTGCTTATTTAATTTATATGAAGATTACATCATGAGAAACGCTAGACTGCATGAAGCACAAGCTGGAATCAAGATTGCCAGGAGAAATATCAATAACATCAGATGACACCACCCTTATGGCAGGAAGCAAAGAGGAACTACAGAGCCTCTTGATGAAGGTGAAAGAGGAGAGTGAAAAGTTGGCTTAAAACTCAACATTAAGAAAACTAAGATCATGACATCTGGTCCCATCACTTCATGACAGACAGATGGGGAAACAGTGGAAACAGTGACAGACTTTATTTTGGGGGGCTCCAAAATCACTGCAGATGGTGACTGCAGCCATGAAATTAAAAGACGCTTGCTCTTTGGACGAAAAGATATGACCAACCTAGAGAGCTTACTAAAAAGCAGAGACAATACATTGCCAACAAAGTTCAGTCTAGTCACAGCTATGGTTTCTCCAGTACTCACATATGGATGTGAGAGTTGGACTATAAAGAAGGCTGAGTGCTGAAAAAATCATGCTTTTGAACTGTGGTATTGGAGAAGGCTCTTGAGAGTCCCTTGGAGTGCAAGGAGATCCAACCAGTCCATCCTAAAGGAAATCAGTCCTGAATATTCATTGGAAGGACTGATGCTGAAGCTGAAACTCCAACATTTTGGCCACCTGATGCAAAGAACTGACTCATTGGAAAAGATCCTGATGCTGAGAAAAATTGAAGGAGGAAGGAGAAGGGGACAACAGAGGATGAGATCATTGGATGGCATCACCAACTCAATGGACATGAGTTTGAGTAAACTCCGGGAATTGGTGATAGGGAGGCCTGGTGTGCTGCAGTCCACAGGTTCACAAAGAGTTGGACATGACTGAGTGATTGGACTGAACTGAACTGAATGGTAAAGAATCTGTCTGCCAATGCAGGAGACAAAAGAGACATAGGTTCAATCCCTGGATAGGGGAGTTCCCCTGGAGAAGGAAATGGCAACCCACTCAGTATTCTTGCCTGGAAAAATTCCATAGACAGAGGATCCTGGCAGGCTACAATCAATGGGATTGCAAAGAGTTGGACATGATTGAACACACACAATATTTCTTTTTAAAAATCAACAGGATGATCCAATAAGACTAAGATTTATTGTATATATGTGGCTAGAATCATCTTTCAATATATTCTCAGAAATAGATCACATATCACATTCAATATGAACTACAAAAAATAATTGAATTTCTATAATTCAAGAGCATAAATTTGGAAAGTGCAAATAATTCAGCTTGGATTTGTCAAAATCAATACCTTGATAATCCATTAAGTTGTGTAAATATCATCCCATGGATATAGGAAGAATGACATTAACTGAGAGTCTGAAAACTCAGGCTAAACATATAAAATGGAATATAACATTGAGGTTTTATTTGCATAATTCATGCATTAGGGTCATGTTGCCTCAATTATTTACATATCAGAAACAAACATTTTTTTGCGCAAATTATCTACACAGCTGATGTAATTGTGGATGACATTTTTTTTTTATAAAGTAATCACAATCATAATGTACTCCTCTAAGTACAAAATTTTTGCAGCGGTAACTGTGACCTAATTTATTCTGTTATAAAGTGAAAGTTAAACTGTTAGTTGTTCAGGTGTGTCCAATTTTTTGTGACCCAGTGGACTATAGCCTGCCAGGCTCCTATGTCCATGGAACTCTCCAAGCAAGAATACTGGAGTGGGTTGCCATTCTGTTCTCCAGGGGATCTTCCTGACCCAAGGATCAAATGTGGGTCTCTTGCATTGGAAGCAGATTCTTTACCATCTGAGCCACCAGGGAAGCCCTTATCCTTCTCATAAATCAAAGCCTCAAAGCTCTAAAACTTTATAATAATTTTGAATTAATTCACCTCTCATAACTCCAAACAAATTAGCAATATATTTTTAAATAACACAAACTAAGTCTTAAGACCAAGTAAGTTGTTTCGTATTGATAATGTTATTATCACCAATTCAGACAAGCTGAACCATTCTGTCAAGCCACAAGGTTCTTGTTGCTGCTGTTATTATCAGTAAGCAAAATAGAATCTCCCAACAACATGAACATTTTAAATAGAATCTTCTTTGGCTATAGAAATATGAATTTTTGTGTTAATAATATAATGTTATATATATCATATATAATTCTATATATATTATTATATAATAGCATTATAATACAGCATTATTATTCTTATGATCTTCACACTCTGAAGCGTAGTATTATATATTATTCCTATGTACTCTATAGTACATTTGTTGGACGTGTTTTAAGACATAAATTTTGGGGGAAATTAGTTTCATTGTGATTAGTACTACATAGGCATTTCTCTACTATTCAGTTTTGGATATACAGTATAGCTACTTAATTTTTATAAGTGAAGCTGGACTGAATAATTGGCTAGATAGATAGATAGTTCTTTTTACTAGTACCTTAAAACAGGGAGATTGAAATGATACAGATTAATTCTTACATTAAAATAACAAAAGTAGCTTAGTGACCTTATATAACATTACCAAGTAAATGGTGTTAATTAAGATAAGAAAGACTTATAGAATATTTTAAACACAGATCTCATCATTAGATTTGTAATTTCAAGAAATCTATTTGAGTTGTCCACCAAAGGATTATCAGACTTTGGGAAATTATTTCATTCTTACCAGACTCCCAGGGGACTAATATTATCAACCAGAATGTCAATTTACAAAATGTCAATTTACAATTGAGAGAATGTTCCAGTGACACAATTACTAAAGATGTCATCCTAACAAATTCCTTCCTAGAATTATGCTATCTGAGAAACCAAATCTGAAAGTTATTTGAAAAGCACAGAATCAAAGCAATAGGAATTCCAGAGACCTGAACTTTAGTCCAGTGTTTTATGGAGAACTTAGAAAATTATCAGGGCCACACTACCAAAATTCTGCCTTTTAACAACTGGAATACCTGTGAATGTGCCCCAACACAATAGCTATATCTATAGTTACATCTTTATCTATAGTTATATCTGTATTTACATAAATATAGATTTATATTTCATAAATATTTTAAAAAATCCTTCACCATCTATATTACCATCTCATCATTTGATATTGTTCTTCTACCATTAAGAGATTCTGTCACTATACACTTATCTAGCTCATGGAAAACCTGCTATAATTAAATTACTTGACACTGGCTGAAATTCTTAGTTCCAGAATATACTCTTTGTTATCACTGTCAATTACAATCATCTTTCAGTAGGCTCCTTCCGGTTTGAAGTTTACACATGACCAAATCTTCATTGCATAGCTAATTCCTATAAGCACCAATTTTGAAAGGTCTCTGGTTTTGTCATCACAGTCTCTGGGCATGTGGCATGTGGGTCCTATAATTCTCATAACTCTCTGGGTACAAATTACAAGTAATCAGGCGCTTGAGAAGAAATTGTTAGAAAACTGTTGTTACAGCGACTCTTTCTATCCCCTTGTACACACCACCCTTACAGGTTTAGCCACGGAGACACTAAAAAGTGTTGGGAGGATCGAATCTCAGTGATTTTCCTTAAGACCTCTAAAACAAAATTTTCAAAGTGGATAACACTAGATATTTGGGATGTTAATATGTATGACACACGTTCCTATCACATCCTTAGAAATAAGCACCCACAGACGTGCGCTCACAGTCATACCCACAAAAATGCCAGTAAAGTGTTCAGTACTCAAACAAATTAAGGTGATCCTGGGGTAAACAAAGTGAAACAGATTGGGATCTGGAACCCTTAACTGCATCCTGCTGCGCTTGCACCTGGACATACCTCTCTTTGAGCAACAAAATACAAAGAAAGTGTACGGGACTGAAAATAAATATGTGCATAGCAGCTGTGACAGATTCTAGGCAAAAAGAAAAAGAAATCAGGCTCTTCCAAAGTGGCAGGGTTTTTTTTTTTTTTTTGGTGACCTCTTGGACTATAGCCCGCCAGGCTCCACTATTCATGGAATTTTCCAGGCAAGAATACTGAGCAGGTTGCCATTTCCTTCTCCAGGGGATCTTCCTGACCCAGGGATCAAACCTGTGCCTCCTGAATTGGCAGGTGGACGCTTTACTTACTTCAGGTCAGTACAGTTCAGTTGCTCTGTCATGTCTGACTCTTTGCGACCCCATGGACTGCAACATGCCAGGCCTCCCTGTCCATCACCAATTCCCAGAGCTTACTAAAACTCATGTCCATTGAGTCGGTGATGTCATCCAACCATCTCATCCTCTGTCGTTCCTTTCTCCTCCTGCCCTCGCCCCCAAACATTCCCAGCATCAGGGTCTTTTCAAATGAGTCAGATCTTCACATCAGGTGGCAAAAGTATTGCAGTTTCAGCTTCAGCATCAGTCCTTCCAATGAATATTCAGGATTGATTTCCTTTAGGATTTACCTACTTAGCACATCTCTAATTTCTGCTTTGATAAATTTCAAGTATGTTGCCAAATGATAAGAAATTCATAATTGAGTTATTTCCAACCTAGCAATTAACAATGAAGACCAATTTACAGAGGAACAAAGTATTCAGAGTTCTTAAAACTTTTATCTTTTCATTTTAACTATGCTTTTATGATGGCAAGTTATGGTTTTGCACTGATTGTCAATTAGAATAGGTTACTTATTCCACAGTATAAATTCATCTAATGTTAATGCAAAAATTAAGGAATAATTTAGAACCAATGTCTACAACATTGAACTTATGGTATCAAGAAGGAAACTGAAAATTCTCTGTATATGCATCCTCAGATCAACATCCTTGCTAATATTAATGTTTCTTTTTTGAGTTCTCTGTTGACAGTCTGATCGTTTTGTTAAAATTTCAAATCCCAGCAAGAGTGTGCTATAATAACTAGTTACACACTACATATACACATACACAGCCACCATGTCTCCAGAAAGTCAATTTTATGTTTCCATGTAAATATACTAAATAAAAGATGAGAGGCTTTTAAAAATTATAATGAGTTTAATAAAATATGTATTTGCTTATCAAGCAGTAGTTAATAAAAATGTATCTCTGAGAATAAATAGTTATAGTATCCTTATTATATGGAGAATATGCTGTGGATTCTTCTCAGAAGTTTATTAGGGGATTAGTATAAAACCAGTTACTACAGCCAAGATTTTTGTGCAAAATGTCAATGTTCACAAGATATGCTGACCAAAATGTCTGGATTTTATAAACAGGTAAAACAACTACAACAGCACATTTATTTTGGAGTGGGAAATCTAGATCATAAAGTATTCTTTTATTTTCTTTTATTTCTTTTCCTTTTGTTTTTTCTTAAACAAAAAAATCCTACTAATTTATAAGGTTAGGGTGGTCATCACTATTTCCTCTTCTTCAGTTCTCCTCAGCTGAAAGCTGACCAGTTTTTGAACTTTTTCTAAGGAAATGCTAAAACCAAAATTGATCAATTGCTAAATACATCAATACTTAATCTCTCATGATGGAGAAGGAAATGGCAACCATTCCAGTATTCTTGCCTGGAGAATCCCAGGGATGGAGGAGCCTCATGGGCTGCTGTCAGTGGGGTCACACAGAGTCAGACACGACTGAAGTGACTTAGCAGCAGCAGCAGCAATCTCTCATGAACTAAACACATGAAGTTCTAGACTGAAAGCAGCTAATAGGGCTTCTCAGAAGCTAAGAAAGACAAAGAATATCCTGACTTTGTGCTGTGCTTCTTACCCCCAAAAACATTTGGGGTCACATCTCTTGATACTATTTTATGAATCCAAGGACCTAAATATAAAATAGTAGAACCTCCTTTCTAAGAAAATGTCTAATCAGACTGAAGGAAGGAGAAGGGTTAAAATTCCAAACTAGGCTGTTCTGTTTTACTCCTGTTCTAAGAATTAACTGACCTCTTTTTTAAGAGCTCTGGCTCCAATATTGTTTAATTACAACTGCCTTGCAGGGTAGGGAGACTCAGAAAGATTTGCATGAAGTTGTTCCTATTGTCTTTAAGGTTAGGTCCCAAAATAAATCTACAGGCAAATTTACTGACCCTGGAAAAGTCGGAGGTTCAACACACAGAAAAGCCAGGAGTTGCTGATAAGACGTGAATCTCAAGGATAACAGGACGAACATGTGAGGCTCTTATCTAGACACAGAAAAGATCTTACTTAACCATAATGCAGACTGGCTTTCTACGTCTTTAGTAGTGATTTGGCATGGTCTCTCTAGAAGTTGGTTTTACCTCTGTCCCCATTAATTCTCCACTCCTCATCCCTTACTTGCTACCTAAATTTATTCTAGAACAGATAAGCATTTTTCTGTAATCTGATTCGAAGATGGATAAAACACACATCCTAAGAATACTAGAGTGGGTTGTCATTCCTTCCTCCATGAGATCTTCCCAACCCAGGGATCAAACCCAGGTCTCCTGCACTGCAGGTAGATTCTGTACCATCTGAGCTACAAAGCAAGTCTAAACTTAAAGGAGTTACCTTTTATTTGGGAAACTGACAGGTAAATACACAATTAAAATACATCACATCTGTACTACGATGTCCTAGAGTCACATAAGAAGGGCTGCTAATCTCAACTGGAAAACCTTTGGAAAGGGTATGATACTTTGAAGAATGAGTAAGAGATACTAGGTTATAGGAATATGACAAAATACAGTCTATAGTGAAGAACCAGCACATACAAACACATATGAAAATTATAAAACAAAGTACAAAAAGAAAGTGTTACTACTTTTTTTAGGTGGAACGTGATTTGAGGTGGGGAGGCAAGGCCTGTAGAGAAGCCATATGATGAAGCTTAATTCTATCCTTAGCTAATTGGGAAACTACTAAATATTTTGCATTTTGATTTTAAGCAATGGAGCATCATGATCACTTGAACAGAACTGTAGAGATTGAAGTGAATATGTAAGTTCACGTTGGAATAGACAACTTCACTAGCAATCATATAAAGGTAAATTAAAGCAATATGAATGACTTTTCACTCATCAAATGGAGGAAGATAATTGCAGAGGATAGCTCATAAAAATGCAGTATTTAAGCATGTGACTTATAAATAAAGTATGGCAAATTTCTATGAGGATTGCATGATTTTATATCATACTGTGTCATCTTAGGGAGTTGCTGCAGCTGCTGATAATCTTCTAAAGTGCAGACCCACTAGGAGCTGACACTGTGTGTGTCTAGCATTTCTGTTATAGGTTGATTATTTTGTCCTAAGACTATGCTTGCATTTACAATAGGGACACAGTCTTGTCATTTTTCTCTAGTCATAACTTGATGGTGGGTGAAGCACTGAAGGCTATGAAATCCCTAGGCTGGGTAGAAGCAAATAGGGAATATTTCATAATTAAGAAGGGCCATTATTTAGTAACTACTGAGATTAAGAGGTCAAGTTTGTTATTAACTTAAAAATTATTTCACTTATTTAACCTCATTGTATTGTCTATAAACTATTTTATACAGCATGCATATCATATAATCTTTGTGATGATAGAGAAACATATATGCACAATTGTTAATGTGTAAAATAAAATTCAGTAAATATCATCTGTTAATATTATGTGATTATCTAGATAATTACTACCTAAAGAGAAAGAAGTAAAGATTGAGAAAAGACATAGGCAAAGTATTAGAATCCAAAAATTATCCAACAAAGGATCTTAGGTAGAGCTTCAAATGGAAAATGAACTAAGGTTGATATTAAAACAGACCAAATAAAAGGAAGGTAAAAGTCAGTGAATTGGGGTTAATCCAGAAGCAAAGTGTATGAAGAATAAACAATCTATTTGCTTATGACCCAGCATGCTGTTTGCTAGATAGTGGAACACATGAATGAATGAAGACAACCTAGTAAAGTCTAGAGTAGAATGGTGATACTCAAGTTTTGCAGAATATTGAATATATACAAAAATAGACTGAAAGTGTCAACTATATATCTGGAAGAGAAAAACTGGTCCTCAATCATCTTCCTTAATAAGAGATACATGCAGAAAATATTCTTATCTGTCTCAATCATCTTCATGTACTTTGTCCTGAGGAAATAGCTGAGCATTTCCACTGTTAGGTGATTCTATGTCCTTACTACAGTACTTTGGGGGAAACAGCTAGTTCCTGTAAATGTGCTTTGCATGCATACCTGGAGAACACGTGTGGCTTATAGAACACTTCATTCCAAACTTTTCTTCAAAATCTAGTATTTTGTAACTTTTAGGCAAAAATACTACCTAATAAATACTAGACATCTTTAAAAAGAATAAATTAAAGTTGAAATACAATTTCTAGCATCTTTCCCAATGTTCCTTGGTCAATATAATTCATTGAGCATATTATTATCAGTTCCTCATTCTCTCACAATATTGCTTAGGCATGATTCTCAATATTAATGGTAGGCCTCTCTTTAATATTGAGAATCATTTGTTTGGGCTGAAAAAGTTAGGCCTTGTACCATTCACCTTATTCACTTCCTTCTAAGATTCTTATATAGCTGTCTCCCACTGCCTCTGTGAGCCACTGTTTCTAATGTTAGTGTACCTGACCATTTTGGCTGTCTAAAATGAAAACTAAAAATTGAGACCATTGGGCAGTGTGTGTAGCAAAGGTTAAGAAGCCTGACCCAATTCAGGATCTCAATTTCCCCTTCAGCATGAGGAATATAACAATGCCTCCCCATTGCATATAGTCATTTAGCGCATTTAAGTTTGGTGGTGATGGTTTAGTCACTAAGTCATATCTGACTCTTGCAATCCCATGGACTGTAGCCAGCCACGTCCTCTGTCTGTGGGATTCTCCAGGCATACTCCAGGATTCTACTAAAATGGGTTGCCATCTCCTTCTCTAGGGGATCTTCCCAACGGAGGAATTGCACCCAGGTCTCCTGACCACAGGCAGATTCTTTACTGATTGAACTATGAGGGAAGTAGATATTATTATTTGTGGTAGACTTGGGAAATTCTTTGAAGGGACTCATATTTGCCCTTCTTAATGTAGAAGCAAGAACACAGGATTTAGGTGTCCTATTTCTGCCTTCTTTTTAGACATTCAGTATTGCTTAATATATCTGAGTCTTGTAGTTAAAACTGTATATATTATAAAACAGGAAGAGAATATCTCTCCTGCACACTCCACAGAGATATGGTGGGTATTCAGCGAGATGAGATGTGCAATAAAATTTTTATGTTGCAATAGATTGTGTACTAAAGTACTATTTAAGTTTTAAACTCAAGTGGGTTTGACCTATAATGCTTTTCTCCCCATAGTAATCCTTTTTCTTAATTTTTTTATTGTGGTAAAAATCACATATATAAAACACACTATTTTAACCATACCGTATTTAACTGTACAGTTCAGTGGCATAAGTACATTCACACTGTTGTGCAACTCTCACCATCATCCATCTCCCCAGTTTTTCAATTTCCTAAATCAAAACCCTGTCCCCATTGAACACTCCTTATTCCCCTGCCCCCACCAGGCCCCTGGCATCTACCAATGTACGTTCTGACTCACCTCACAGTTTTCCTTTGAAAAATAAAATTTTTTATTTTATTCAGAAAAGAATGTTTTCTTGAGGTAAATTCAGAGAAAAGTATCTAAAGATAATGAGGGAGGAGAACCTAAACAGAGAATCTCTGGAACAGTGGATAGTGACAGGTATTCAGGCATACTCCCATCAGGTCATTATTTTTGCTTATATGGTGAAGAGATTTTTATGCAATTGTATATGCAAAGAATATTCAAACTTCATTATCAACTCACAAACTGTTATGATGAATGCAGAGCCCATTACATCCACTGGAAACTGTTCTGTGACATGCTGATAAAGTACACGGCTTACAAGCAGTGACTAAGATGCCCGGCCATGATCATACCTCTGTCCCATGACTTACTTCCACATATTTAATCACACTTTTCTAAAGTGACTGACTGCATGGCTTAAATCTGACTTCATTAACAATTTATTCTAATTAAAATATTTCCATTGCATTTATTTTCTATAGTCCAAAATGAAAGTTCTTTTCATCAGTTTAGTGAACTGCCTAACAAAATCAATCTCTAGTTTTTCTAATTTGCCAAGAATTATCTATAAATTGCATGCTATCTAAGTTATGAATTATTTTCCATGAATATTCTAATGTATTATTGCTTGACCAATTTGAGATGTACTATTAAGGTTGCTTGAAAAATACGTATTAAAGAAAGGATCACTCCTATTATTAGGGCATACTAAATGCAGAAAAGCAGTTAATTAAGTACACTTGGAAAATAATTTTACCTGACAACTTAAGTGAATATTCTAGCTATTTGACTGCCAGTATTACATTTGCTATGGACAAATACATTTGGATTACTTAAGGTAATCACTAACATGGCAGAAATCAGGGTCTTTTGTTCAAATGATTCCCAACTACTGGCTAAGCCAATGTCTGAAATACTCATATCACATAGAAGGATTCATTGTGCTACGATCACTACTTCTTTACTGTTTATTATGAATTATCATCTGTCCATATAATCTTCACAAGAGACATTGCCCATTGTTTTCACTAGACATTTTTGGTCCACTGTCACAATAAACAACCTTACCAACTGTTCTACCTATGTTAAGACAATCTTCAAAATTCTATTAGTTAAACATTTACTTCTGTTCACTTCATATTTGATTTTTCTTATAATCTTTGCCACTGCTTTTATTTAACCTAATCATAATTATCAAACATTACACAGTAAATTTTCTTACATTTACTAAGGATCAATTACTAATCCCTTTAATTATATATCACAAACATTAATAAGATTATTGAATTCAAACACCAAATGTTCTATATCTGAAAAGTGCATTTACTCTACCATAGTACTCTTATTTTTTTCCTCCTTAACTTGACTGTACATTGTTTTCATTTCTCTACCAACTGTTGGCTCAACAGTAAAGATTCTGCCTGCAATGCAGGAGATACAGGAGACACGGGTTCAATCCCTGGGTCAGGAAGATCCCCTGGAGAAGGGCATGGCATGGCAACCTCCTCTTTCCTGGAGAATCCCATGGACAGAGAAGCCTGGTGGGCTACAGTCCACAGGGTCACACAGAGTCAGAAACCAAAGTGACTTAGCATACACACATAGCACACACGCCAATTTTTACGTTAGTAGAATTTGTAAGAATGAGTGTTTTTCTGTACCTCATAAAATGAAGGGACACATCTTGAAATTCTTATGCATACAGTTTCCCAGGCAAGCACAAATACATTTTTATACTCTCATGTGTGTGGGGGTGGGGGAGAGCAGAAGAGTAAGAAAAAGAGAGAGAATGTGTGTGTGTGTGTGAGACAATGCAAAATACAGAAAGAAAAGGACAGGTATTAGTTTGTGAATATCTAACATGAGAAATCAAGTGAATCACAAATTACAAATTACTCTTGGAAGAAGATGCAGAAAAACTCTGATTTACTAGGAAAAAAGTCAACAAACACAGGTAGTTGTTACCAATTAGCATAAAATTAATAGTTTCAAGGTATTTTAACAAATACGCCAGTTGATGAGTTTATTATTGACTCTGTTTCTTGTTTTTTGCTGCTTTGTTTATCCCCACCTTCACTATCACACGTTGTAAATTATCATTCAGTGAAAAGTCACAGTTCTCATCTAGGTGATACGATAATAAGCATTAAAGAAATAATTAAAATTAACCCTTCAATGTATTGCTTATATAACAGTGCAATTCTATGTTTATGTGTGTATATGCAAAACATGCAGGGGATACACTTATTTATGTGCATTCATATTTGCATAGATAGTTTTCTAGAAGCCAGTAGCTATTCTGGGAAATCTAAGAATCCTGTCAATTGGTCTGTAAATGAAATCCTTAAAGGATGGCATATAAGATAATTTGAAACTCACTGTGGAAGGACTGAAGAATACTGATCGTCCATTCATCTGTTAATCTTCCTGTTTTTGTTATCTGAATACACTTGAGCTGATTTGAAGATTCTCTTGATTCAATCCAACAAATCATATCTTCATTGTAAATAAAATCCAGAGTATGAATTTCATTTCCATTTACCGAGCTCAGGGTTGCCATCTTACTTCCATTAAGATAGAAAATCTCAATCGTTTCAGAATTTGCAATTAATAGCAAAGGTGGTTTATCTGTAGGTTCTGGAATAAGACAGAAAGAGGAAAGTGAGTTGGGTAAAAGTCACATTTTTAAGATAATTTTGTATTACTCATTAAAAGTCAGTTCTATCCTTTTAATGTATCTTTAAAATTTAAAAAGATGCTTTCAAAAAGTTTTTATTAGTAATCCATACATGCTCCAGTAACCATAACATTTTACTTAAGGACAACATAGTCCACTGAGCATTTGTATTCCTGATTTTCTTAGTCATAATGTGTTCTTTAAAGCTAAGGATAATGCTATTTGCTTTCAATGCTGACAAATAGAGGAAACATTATGAGAGCTTTTCTTAGGAATGATATGGATCTAGGCTAACCTATCTGGAAATGGCAACCCACTCCAGTGTTCTTGCCTGGAGAATCCCATGGACGGAGGAGCCTGGTAGGCTGCAGTCCATGGTGTCGCTAAGAGTCAGACACGACTGAGCGACTTCACTTTCACTTTTCACTTTCCTGAATTGGAGAAGGAAATGGCAACCCACTCCAGTGTTCTTGCCTGGAGAATCCCAGGGACGGGGGAGCCTGGTGGGCTGCCGTCTGTGGGGTCACACAGAGTTGGACACAACTGAAGGGACTTAGCAGCAGCAGCAGCAGCAGACCTATCTATACAATGTTGCAGACTTGCTTTGTGAGCAAGAGCACACTTTTTTGAGGTGGATGTATAAGGTCAAAAATAGATTCTCTAAAGCAGAACACGTAAAGCGGGCAGGCTCCTGTGACTTCAACCTCACTGGCTCCCTGACTGACCCCAAGAGTTAAACAATCACACATTTTCTTAGTGACTAGATTATGGTCACCGCACCACTTCCATTCACATTTCTTCTCTATCGTCAGGAAAATAAGATCCTGTGGTAAAAAAAAATTTGTTCAACACCAATTTTTGGAATATGTCTTTGCTTGTGCTAGGTAAGAAAGATAAGTTTTAGATAAATTTGAATTTAAAAGAATCTCAATATGTTTTTAATATATAAAGCAAACAGTAAAATTGCTTGGACTGCAAGGAGATCCAACCAGTCCATCCTAAAGGAAATCAGTCCTGAATATTCATTGGAAGGACTGATGCTGAAGCTGAAACTCCAATACTGTGGTCACCCGATGCGAAGAACTGACTCATTTGAAAAGACCCTGATGCTGGGAAAATTTGAGGGCTGAAGGAGAAGGGGACGGCAGAGGATGAGATGGTTGGGTGGCATCACTGACTCAATGGACGTGAGTTTGAGTAAACTCCAAGAGTTGGTGATGGACAGGGAGCTCTGGTGTGCTGCAGTCCATGGGGTTTCAAAGAGTTGGACATGACTGAGCAACTGAACTGAACTGAACAGTAAAATTCCATCAAAAAAATCACCGTTGATGGTTTAACTCCATTCAGAGTAGCTTTTGTTCTAAATAGGGATAGGGGGAATTTTCAACTCCTCTTTTTTTAATTGCCTTACCTCCATTGTGTCAACAAATATCTTGGACTCTGATGCCAAACCTACCAGGAAGCCCACCACTTCTCAGCGACTACTACTAACATACTGCCCCAAGCTGCCAACACCTCTCAACCAGATCATCACAATTCCAGTTGGTTTCTCTGCTTTCCTCTATTCCCTCCTCCTTCTCCTGAGTCTTCTTCAATACAGTAGCCAGCTTTGTCTTTAAAATGTGAAGGCAGATCAAGTAACTCTTCTGCCCAATTTCTCAAAGGGTTCCCATTTCAAAGTCAAATCTTATAATGACCTATAAGTCCTATGTGATATGTCTTGTCATTAGGATTTCACCTCATTTCCTTCATCTCTTTACTACTCTCTCACTCTTACTCAACACAAACTGACTTTCTTACTGCTCACTGAACAAGATTCTGGATGGCATCCCAGAGGCTATTCTTTCTTTCTAGAATAATCATCATATATTGGAACAGCTGCCATGACATTATGACGTCCTTTCTGGGTGTTATTTAGATGGCACCTTTCTGGTTAGAACTTCTTTTACCACTTTACCTTTAAAAAAAAAAAAACTACAACTTTTTATACTATATGTAGACATCCCCAAGTTTATTTTTCACTTATCACTGCCAAACACTGCATATATCATATTTCTTTCTCTGATGCATTATTTTTCTATTTCTGCTGCTATATCTCTAGCATTTATAAAAAGTCTGGAATCTATTGATCATTCATTACAAATTCTGAATTAGTCAAAGGACACACGGAATGCTTATATAGTAGAATTCTTTAGAAACATTTTGTGCACTGTTACAAAATAATTTGGTTAGCAAAGATGCACCAACACTAATGTTAATGCTTAATGTCTTCATTTGACAACTGAAATGAGCTGTTTTGAAATAGCCTCTCATTCAAAAATGTACTAACATTGCTAAGATGTAGACAACAATTTCCAAACTGGCTACTAGTCAGCAAATTTAAGTATGTTATTAACATTTTTTGGAGAGAGGCTGGAATATGAAGGAACACTGACCTTCTCTTTAGACACTGAGATAAAAATGAATCAATGGTCAATACAGGCAATGTTTAGTTGACACAACTAATCAATCTATTGCATTTTGTAGCTGCTTTTTGAATGAGTCAGTTGCTTATCTTAATGCAAAACGTATCAACCACTGATTTTAAAGCTTCATATAAACAGAACACCAATAAAGAGAAAGTCAGATGCTTTGTAAATTGATATGGTTTGATATAATAATGGTAACTTTAAAAATTCAAATGACATACTGGAGAAAGGATACTTATATTTGTTGTGATGTGCTTTAATGAAGTGATACTCATGTGTTTTTGCTAAATATTATCTATGGTTTCCCTCTTTAGACAAATAAAACATAAGGCCTGATATGGAAGTGAGGAAAACTACTGAACAATAAGAACCCACAAAAATCATCATGGACTAAGGATATAAGTATTTTATTTTCTACTTCCTGATGAAAGCTGGCATAAGCCTGACAAGTTATTTATCTCTACCTGAACTGCATAGATCTCCAGTGGGAATTTTTACCAGCTGTTTACACTTGCAAATTAAAAACTATCATTAGCTTGGGTGATGAGGATAACAGACTGACCAGAATGAATGTGATGCTTTATTCACATACCACACTTAGAGTCAGTAAACAGTTTCCCCAAAGGAACAGTTGGAAAACACATCAGATGACTTAAGTCAAAAGATTTTACACATCAATACTTAATGAGAAGTAATAAATATCAACCTTCCAAATAGAAAAGGTTGAAACACAAGAAAGTACTCAGTCAATATTCTAACTTAGAAAATCAAGACCTAGGTTGAAAAAAATCTCTGCAACAGACTTTCAACTGATTCATGTTGAAGGAGGAAAACTGTCTTCATCCTCTTTATTGACCCCTATATGTCAATAGCACCAAAAAAGAATATTTTCTCTCTCAAACAGTTATAGACATGTATAAAATCAAAAAGTGATTTTTTTCCTATCATGGTATATTAATAAGTGCCATTATTTTTAAAAACTGATTAGAAAACTGTGAATTAAAAAGAGAAACTTGGAAACATGAAAAATCTAACTTGACTAGATTCATAAATATACCTCTTTAAATTCCAAGCCACCATAACCACATTCTTGCAAAAATATCCTTCTCTTCTCATAGTCAAGAATATAATAAAAATTTCTTTATATACTTATAATGATATGATTTGACTTATAACTGATGCTAAACATATGTTTAGCATGAGAAATTAAACATTTTTTAATGTTTCATTTAAACTTCCTTTTAATTCTAATTAATTCTTCCATTTGATTCTAAAATATTAATTCAGTTGGTTTCATTTTAAGTAATTGGAATTATGGATTCAGATGCTTAAAAATAGAGACAAACATAATAAATATTTATAACACATGTATACATATGCATATGCATATACATATACAAATCTATACATATGCATATGCATATATACTAACAAGCATTATCTAGTTATACTGTTTAAGATTCCCTTACCTAATCCTATAATTGTGAGCAGTTACCTTCAGTTAATGAAGCTGGGTAGATATCTCTCAATATTTACTGTGTTAAAAATGAAAGAACAAAGATTCTGAGGTTCAACTGAATAAAAGTGTAAATAATAAATTCCATGTAAAGTATATCAAATTAAGATAGTGGGACTAAAATGTGAGAAAAGGGAAAATTGTAATCCATTTAGCCCTATAAAATGGTTTTTGATCTTTACAAAATTAAAATAAAGACAAATTTAAGCAATTTTAATTTACCATATAGAAACTATATAAAGGCTTTAAAAATAAGATGAAATGAGAAGTGAAAATAATGCTAACAACTTGTAATAGAAAATTCTGCAACACTTCATGGAACCCTGCTAGCTCAGAAGGTAAAGAATCTGCCTGCAATGCAGGAGACCAGGGTTTGATCCCTGGGTTGGGAAGAACCCTGGTGAAGGAAATGGCAACTCGCTCTGGTATTCTTGCCTGGAGAATTCCATGGACAGAGGGTCCTGGCGGGCTACAGTACACAGGGTCTCATAGTCAGACATGACTTAGTGACCAACACTTTCACTTTTCTTTCTTTCTTTTTTCACTTTCACTTTTCATAGGACATAAACTGTAGTTATATGCAACAAAATGAAGAACAATCTTCACAGAGACACCTACTTAAAAAAAAACTAAAATTATGCAATTTAGAGAAATTTATGCAGAAAAAGTTGAATATGAAATGCTAGGAGGAAATTATCTAGTTTAAAAAAAGATAGTATAATAGTATAATTTAGTCAAATAGTATAGTCAAATAGTACAATAAATTATAGATCAAAGTCAACTAAGCCAAACTAAAAATGTGGATAAAATTAACCATTTAAGTGGAAAAAAAGATATGGGGTTAAAATATTTTAATTTCCAAAACATATATGGCCAAATTTGTTTCTCTCTTTTCCTTAACTATTGTGTTAATGGAAAAATCTCTTGACTGAACTGAATGATATTTAGAATAAGTATATGCTGTGCCATATGTCAGGAGAAACTATTTTATCACATTTTATAGAAGGAAAATTAAAACGAATCAAAAGTGGAAACATTAAAAGGCACTAAAAACAGTATTGGCCCAAGCAAGAAAATGCAATTACTGCAATTATACTGTAAGTTATCTTAGCACTACCTTTTATTGTCATAATGCATTTATACCAAACTACTGTTTTACTTGGAGAAGGAAATGGCAACCCACTCCAGTATTCTTGCCTGGAGAATCCCATGGACAGAGGAGCCTGGTGGGCTACAGTCCATAGGGTCGCAAAGAGTTGGACACAACTAAGCGACTTCACTTCACTCACTGTTTTACTAGATGAAAATGTTCTATTTATTGTACTTTTTATTTTTTAGAATTTATGGATGTAAGGCATTTCAACCAGTATATGAAGCAGGATAGTCTGCCTTCAAAAAATATATGATCTAATAGAAAAATTAAGTATAATTAGTATAATTAAGCATAAATGTCTATACCATCTGTCTTCAAGAAAGATACAATCTAATAGACAAAATAAGTGTAATTAAGTATAAATATCTATATTTTTGAAGTCAAGTTTGGTACCTTTCATCAAACTTGTATAGTAACACTGAATTCCAAAGAATGGTTAGATATATCTTCCTATGGTTGAATGTTTGTTTCCCCTAAATTCACATGTTGAAGTCCTAACCCCTCAAGATGACAGTGTTGATGGGGATTGGGCACTGCTCACATTCTGAAGGAGGAACCTATATGAATGGGATCGCTGCCTTAAAAAAGAGGCTCTAGAGAGATCTCTAGGGCCTTGTGCAATGTGAGGATAGGACATCTGCATCCCAGAAGACAGCACTCACCAGACCATGCTGGCGCCCTGACCTCAGACTTCCAGCCTCTAGAACTGTGAGAAATACATTTCTCGTATCTGTAAGTTACCCAGTCTGTGGTGTTTTGCTATAGCAGCACATATGTATGAAGATGTGTCTGTTAAATAGAGTTAGAAGTCACTTAATGATGATGACATTTGATTTCAGCTGTGCATTAATGAATGAACAAGAATTGGATGTACAGAGAATTTTTTCTACAAAAAAAGAAGAAAAAAAAGGAAGACTGGGGAAACAAAAAGCTTGGACAAAAGCAAAGATGTGGGTAAGACTAAGATATGTTGGAATACTGACTTAAGTTTTTCAGTTTCTTTGGGTGGAACATGTATTAGTGGTGAAAGTATTTCATCATGATAATAACAGTTAACCCTTTTGAGCATATTTTAGGAGTTAAACACTGTATTATATGCTTCAGATTTACTCATTTATTGTATGCTCACAATATTTCTAAGAATCAGATGTTAATATTATTTACATTTTATAGATAAGAAAATAAGTTTACTTAGGGTTTAAGTAAATTGCTTAGGCTCACCAAGTTACTAAGCAAAAAGAACTAGCTTCAAACTCACACAGGCCTTGTAGTAGATGAGAAAGTGGGTTGATGGAACACTGCACAGTCATTTAATGTCAAGATGGTAAACTTGCTTTTAATTTGGGGTGCATCTGGGAAATGACACATGGGTCCCAATATGGATAAGGAGAATACAGTGGGAGAGATGTAATTTCCATTCAACTTTTTAAACTTGCTTTCACTTTTAAAGTGGTGTAACATAACTCATATCAGATGGGGAAGGTAGTTTGTAAACGTCTTGTTTTACATCGCCTTGGTGTAGCATTGTGGAGTGAGGTTGGAAAGACATTAGGTAAAAGGAAAAGGCATTTCTGTGTCCTTTCAGATTGATGCAGTACAGAAAGAAAGAATGATTATGTGTGCCAACATTCCTCTTGGAAGCAGTGTCCAATGGAGAGGCGTAAGGCCTTAAGAATCCTCAGAGGTTTAGGAGCACACTAGATTTCACACAGGCTAACCTATCATTTGATTGGATGACAATGCTTTATTTATTGTATTTTTAATTTTTATTTTATAAAGAAAGGTATTTATGTTTTTAATTATAAGGACAGTAACCCAAGATTATTCCTAATATATATATATATTCCCAATATATATATATATCTGGTAGACACAGGTACAATAGCTGGATTCCTGAAGAGAGAAATGCTCTTCTAATTTCTCACAAAATAGGTCATAAGAACCTAAAATGGGTGGTATTTTGTTCTTGAGTAGAGGCAGTTTGGTGTGATAAAGTAGAAGTTTTAAATTGTAGTGACTGTTTTATATAGGTAATAGGATGTGGAAGGATGGGTAGGTATGGAAGGAGGATGTAGAGATTTGCAGTTTGGGTTACAGGGTGAAACGGGGGTTAAAAAAAATAGAGTCAGTTTTAAGAAATGATGATGAGTTTGGTGTTGGCATGTTAGGCCAGTCCTGTATTGTGCAATCCTGTCTTAGACATTGCCAAAACTCACTCAGGTAAACTATCAATCAAGCTGAATTATAGACTAAAACAATATAACCTTTTTGTTATCTGGATATTATTAGTGAAACGCCTATACCTTCATGCAGAGGATATTTCAATCTGAAGATGATTGAGAAGCAATGGAATATGCTGTTTTATAGGAATAAGGATAATTTTCCAAAAAACAAAGCCAATAATATACCATGCATTAAAAAAAGAGATTCTTATTTTGCAAATTAGTAGCTCTCACAATATCCCTGTTTCTTAATAAAGAGCTGATCTATCAGATCAAGGAAATATTTCTCCTATTACCTGAAGACCTTACCTGGCACAATTCTCAATATTTTTAACGATACTTTGCTGAATTTTTTAAACTTAAAAATGATAGTATATTCTAATAAATAAAATAATGTTAAATAATGCATTATTATTTTTAATCAGGAAAATCAAATACATTTAATTATACTGAATTTAATTAAAGTATAAACATAATTACATTGAAAGGTCATTTTGGTAAATCTCAAAGAACAATTCATTCAAATTTTAGGTTATTGAATTAATATTAAAATTAGCAGACAATCCAGGAATGGTTAATTGACATTAGTCACTGAGGAGCGGCCTATGGCAGCTTCTGAGTCTCCTAGTCACCCTTCTAACTGTGCAAACAGAAACTTCTTTAGCTATAGAAACACATTTTTTCCAACTCATACTTGTCCCTCTAGGATATAAACCCGTAATGATTGAATTCAACAAGTAAAATATATTGGCTTATTTCAAAATGGCTTTAAAATATTTCCAGTTTGAAAACATGGGTCCTTAAAAAAGTCACTTCTGTCTCCTAAAAAGAAAATACTCTCTCAGTGTTCATATATTTAATTATATCTTTAACAAGGATTTATTGAGCATAATTTGCTTCTGTCAGGCACTTGTCTAAATGCTAGAGATATGGCAGTTAACAAAATGAATAAAATTTCTGTTTTTGTGGAATTCACATTTTAGTGGAGGAAAAAGTCAGTGAGCAAGCAAACACTACTTAGTACTTTTCGGCAGCACTAAATTCTACAAAGAAAAGTAAAGCACTGGTAGTAATATGGATGCAAGCTGTTCTTTAGAACAGAGAGAGTAGTCCAATTCAGAATATATTTAAAAGTTTAAAATAAAGAGTCTGAGAGAAAGAATGGAGTCAAGGGTGACTACAGTGTTTTGATTTGGACAACTCAGTGAAAAGGGTCACATTTACCAAGATGGCCATCATTGGAGAAAACATTGTGAGGCCAGAGCACCAAAAGCTTGGGAGACATGGAATTTGACATTTCCATTAAATATCCAAATGGACTTATTACGTTGGATCTCAGTATTTGAGCTTGATGTTTAACAAGTAGATCTAACAAGTAGAGCTGGAGACAAAAACCTGCAAGTCTCAGTCTCTAGATATTTAATAAAACCATGGAAAAGGATGTGGTTTTAAAGTCCTGATACAGGATGAAAGCCTTAAGAAATCAATCAAAGAAGAGAACTTGTTCAAAGCACTGAACACTGAGTCATGCAAAACATACTGGCAAAATGAGGATTATGCAGCAAAATAAATCAAGCAAAAAATGCACAGTAAGGTATTAATAATAAGAGAACTACAAGAATATACTCTTTAAAAGGGAAAGCATTCAAGGAGGAGACAAGATCAGCTGTGTGCTAAGGACTGATAACTGAATAATTATGCAACTGGAGGTCACTAGTAGAGGTGTAAGTAAGTGATGGGAATGTAAGGCTCCCTGAGGACAGAGGAGGCAATAGACAACATGCTTTTGGCATCATGGGAAAAGGAAATGGAGTGGTAGCTGGGGAGGAATACAGTTATTAAAGAAGTTATTTTGCAGCCTCTTTACAAGATCCTTGCATACTGATGGGAGTGATCCAGGGGAAAAGAGAATATTGATGATTCAAGGGACAAAGAAGCAACTGTCTGAGTCTAACTCTTATATAGTTGAGAAAAGGTGATACAGACTCACAATTGCAGGGACTGGCCTTAGGAACAAAGTCAGTTTGTTCTTCCATTCAAATAAGAGAAAAAGTGGATAGTTTTAGATTCAGACAGATTGCTAGATTTAGGAGAGTTCAGGGTGAAAAAGAAAATTCTTTTTTGACTGCTTCTTTTTCCTCAGGGGAATATGAAAGATTATCATCTTCGAGTAAGGAGGAAGGAGGTAGGCATATGAAAATTCATTATCTAGAGGTGGAAGAGGAAAAGGTCATTTAATCTATTTCACTGTTTCTGACAAGGCTGCCAACAGGTATAAATACATAACGTGTATTTATTAAGATTACAATTTTCTACTTTGCTATTACAAAGACATATGGGTTTTCAGTACTCAATGGTGATTATATACCAAGCTTCCAGATACTTTACTAGATATATTCCTCGTAATTTGATGGCATGTTGTTCTAAAACTCTAAAGTCTGTTAAGATATAAACTATCTAATAACTTGGCAAGTATTGTCTTTCACAAAAAGCAAAAATGGAGGCTATGTGAGTCTTAGCGCTAAGAAGAAATGTTCACACACATTTAAAAATGCATTCAATACAATGTATTTTCTCCTCTCAGAACTAAAATGCTCTAAGCAGCTTAAGTAGGGAGAATATGCAGAATAAGAGTTATCAAAGTCAAGAGCAAGTATGAACTCTGGGGAGCAGTGCTCAAGAGACATTCTCTAACTGCCGTTATTATTCAGTACATTGTTGGCTGCAACTGATACAGGGGAAATGCCTTGAAGGCTCTCTGAAAAAAACTTTTTTCTGATTAATTAGAAAAATAAATCAAAAACCTTTTTTTTCATTAGGTTTTAACCTTTGGCTTTCTGAGGGTTTCAATAACTCTATAATTCTACATTCCTTAAAGAAAGCAATAGAAAAAAATTATATATCCATGCCTAACCTTTTTTTTTTAATATTTTTTGATGTGGACTATTTTTTAAAGTCTTTATTGAATTTGTTACAATATTGCTTCTGTTGTTTATGTTCTGGCTTTGTGGCAGGGAGGCATGTGGTATCTTTGCTGCCAGAACAGGAACTGAACCTGCAACCCCTGCTTTGGAAGGTGAAGTCTTAACCATTGGATCACCAGAGAAGTCTGTCCATGTCTAATCCTAAAATTAAACCATCTGTAATTTCTATGAATTCAAATGTGGCTCATTTCTTTTTATTTTTCATTTTGTTGGTCCAATTTTAAGACAAAGAAAGGGAGTTAACTGTAGAACATTACATGATCTATCACATACTCTATATTAGGGATTTCAATAACAGGCCAATAGCTAGTCTACAAAAATTAAATGCAGTGACAGAAATTTACAGTTATATATTGTGCCATTTGTGAAAACAAAGTTTATTGAGTGTCATATCTAAAGCCCACAAATGTCACTATGTAATTCTTAATATCCAAAGACACCCACAGCTATATTGCAGTTAAGATGTTAAGTGGTAAGAAAAATGGAAGATATGCACTTTTTCTGTGTCAAATATACTTTTTAGTCATGGGTAAATCAAAGGTGTCATGACACATGAACAACGTGGCAGATAAGATTGTTATCAATCTTGCAATTTTGTTGCTGGAAAAAAGATTTAAGATATCAAGAGAAGTGTTAGACTGTGAAACTGATGTTCTCCAGCTGAGAAAATAAAAAAGTAGAATTTTAAAAATAACAAAAACATACATAGAATATTCATGAGGAGTTTTATACCTTAATACTGCAACACTCATTAACAGTTGTGTGGGTAGGAAAAAAAAAAAAGAAAAGAAAAGTGATGCTGAACTTAAGTTAGTTACCCTTTGAATCTCTTCCAGTCTTTTGACTTTCCTTTTGTTGATCATCAATATTCTAGTATCCTTATTCTGCTTCCTGAATGTTTAGGAAATTGCTTAAAACATCTGACAAACTTTTACCCAGCACATACTCTGTCGCAGGCACTGTTATTTCTCTGTCACGTACAGCTTACCATAAAATACAACATTTTCTCCATGCATATGTGACTTAGCGAAAAACAACAAATCTTGATTTCTATGCTGCTCTTGGTCTACAAGGCTTCCTCCTAATCACAATTACTCATATAGGTCATGTCACCAAGTATCATTCACAATTATGCCTCAATGAAATGACAAACTGTGCAGGAAGTAATCCTTTGGACTATCTAAAAATAGTAAGAATGCTAAATAGTAAATCTTCACATTGTCAAGACATAATCACATATCATTCTGCAGGGAGCTACTCTTAGCTATATGGTAGACTAAAACAGTTCTGACCCAGTAGCTTCATAAACTACCAAGATTACCAAGACTTAATATTACCCTTCCTAGGAATATTTAAATTTTAATGTGGGCAATTATTAAAAAAAAATAAAACAACAATGCAATTGTGCTTTACTAACTGAATTTCAATCATCACAAGTGACTGATGAGACTATGATACTCTGAACAGGAGTTCTTCCATTTCCCTTCTTTTTTTTTAAAATTTCTGGGCTCTTCCCTTTCCATACAAGTACCAGCCTATTCCCCCTACAAGTAGATCCAGTCTTGACAGAAAACCATGGATGATTACTCCACATTCCAAAAGGAAAATTTAAACTATTTATTAGTAGAGGATAATAGATGTTAGAAGTAGGAGCCATAGGAAGATATATTTTATCTCTCTCTTTTATCAACTGTAGCAAAGTAAGAAACTGCTATGAAAACAATTTCTAACATTATTTGGAGGTGTGCTACTATGGATTATCAGTTCAGTTCAGTCACTCAGTCATGTCCAACTCTTTACAACCCCATGGACTGCAGCATGCAGGCCTCCCTATTCATCACAACTCCTGGAGTTTACTCAAACTCATGTCCATTAAGTTGGTGATGCCATCCAACCATCTCATCCTCTGTTGTCCCCTTCTCCTCCTGCCTTCAGTCTTTCCCAGCATCAGGGTCTTTTCAAATGAGTCAGTTCTTTGAATCAGGAGACCAAAGTATTGGAGTTTCAGCTTCAGCATCAGTCCTTCCAATGAATTTTCAGGGCTGATTTCCTTTAGGATTGACTGGTTGGATCTCCTTGAGTCCAAGGGACTCTCAAGAGTCTTCTCCAACAACACAGTTCAAAAGCATCAATTCTTTGGTGCTCAGTTTTCTTTTTTTTTAAATTTTATTTATTTAGTTTTTTCATTTATTTTTATTAGTTGGAGGCTAATTAATTTACAATATTGTAGTGGGCTTTGTCATACATTGACATGAATCAGCCACGGAGTTACATGTATTCCCCATCCTGATCCCCCCTCCCACCACCCTCTCTACCTGATCCCTCTGGGTCTTCCCAGTGCACCAGGCCCGAGCACTTGTCTCATGCATCCAACCTGGGCTGGTGATCTGTTTCACCATAGATAATATACATGTTTTGATGCTGTTCTCTTGAAACATCCCACCTTCGCCTTCTCCCACAGAGTCCAAAAGTCTGTTCTGTACATCTGTATCTCTTTTTCTGTTTTGCATATAGGGTTATCATTACCATCTTTCTAAATTCCATATATATGTGTTAGTATACTGTAATGGTCTTTATCTTTCTGGCTTACTTCACTCTGTATAATGGGCTCCAGTTTCATCCATCTCATTAGAACTGATTCAAATGAATTCTTTTTAATGGCTGAGTAATATTCCATGGTGTATATGTACCACAGCTTCCTTATCCATTCATCTGCTGATGGGCATCTAGGTTGCTTCCATGTCCTGGCTATTATAAACAGTGCTGCGATGAACATTGGGGTGCACGTGTCTCTTTCAGATCTGGTTTCCTCGGTGTGTATGCCCAGAAGTGGGATTGCTGGGTCATATGGCAGTTCTATTTCCAGTTTTTTAAGGAATCTCCACACTGTTCTCCACAGCAGCTGTACTAGTTTGCATTCCCACCAACAGTGTAAGAGGGTTCCCTTTTCTCCACACCCTCTCCAGCATTTATTTATATTCCAACTCTCACATCCATGCATGACTACTGGAAAAACTATAGCTTGGACTAGATGGACCTTTATTGACAAAATAATGTCTCTGCTTTTTAAAATGCTGCCTAGGTTGGTCATAACTTTTCTTCCAAGGAGTAAGCGTCTTTTAACTTCATGGCTGCAGTCACCATCTGCAGTGATTTTGGAGCTTCCCAAAATAAAGTCTATCACTGTTTCCATTGTTTCTGCATCTGTCTGCCATGAAGTGACGGGACCAGATGCCATGATCTTAGTTTTCTGAATGTTGAGCTTTAAGCCAACTTTTTCACTCTCCTCTTTCACTTTCATCAAGAGGATCTTTAGTTCTTTGCTTTCTGCCAAAAGGGTGGTGTCATCTGCATATCTGAGGTTATTGATATTCCTCCCAGCAATCTTGATTCCAGCTTGTACTTCCTCCAGCCCTGCGTTTCTCATGATGTACTCTGCATATAAGTTAAATAAACAGGGTGACAATATACAGCCTTGATGTACTCCTTTTCCTATTTGGAACCAGTCTGTTGTTCCATGCCCAGTTCTAACTGTTACTTCCTGACCAGCATACAGATTTCTCAAGAGGCAGGTCAGGTGGTCTAGTAGTCTCATTTCTTGAAGAATTTTCCAATTTGTTGTGGTCCACACAGTCAAAGGCTTTGGCATAGTCAATAAAGCAGAAGTAGATATTTTTCTGGAACTCTTGCTTTCTTGATGATCCATCAGATGTTGGCAATTCAATCTCTGGTTTCTCTGCCTTTTCTAAATTCAGCTTGAACAACTGTAAGTTCATAGTTCATGTACTGTTGAAGCCTGGCTTGGAGAATTTTGAGCATTACTTTACTAGTGTGTGAGATGAGTGCAATTGTGCAGTAGTTTTAAGCATTCTTTGGCATTGTTTTTCTTTGGGATTGGAATGGTAACTGACTTTTTCCAATCCTGTGACTACTGCTGAGTTTTCCAAATTTCCTGGCATATTGAGTGCAACACTTTCACAACATCATCTTTCGGGATTTGAAATATCTCAACTGGAATTCCATCACCTCCACTAGGTTTGTTCATAGTCATGACTCCTAAGGCCCACTTTTCTTCGCATTCCAGGATGTCTGGCTCTAGGTGAGTGTGAATGATCACACCATCATGATTATCTGCGTCATGAAGATCTTTTTGCATAGTTCTTCTGTGTATTCTTGCCACCTCTTCTTAATATCTTCTGCTTCCGTTAGGTCCATTCCATTTCTGTCCTTTATTCTGCTCAGCTTTGAATGAAATATTCCCTTGGTATCTCTAATTTTTTTAAGAGATCTCTAGACTTTCTCATTCTATTGTTTTCCTCTATTTCTTTGCACTGATCACTGAGGAAGGCTTTCTTATCTCTCCTTGCTATTCTTTGGAACTCTGCATTCAAATGGGAATATCTTTCCTTTCCTCCTTGCTCCTGCTTCTCTCCTATTCACAGCTATTTGTAAGGCCTCCTCACACAACCATTTGGCTTCTTTGCATTTCTTTTTCTTGGGGATAGTCTTGATCCCTGCCTCCTGTACAATGTCAGGAACCTCTGTCCACAGTTCTTCAAGCACTCTGTCTATCAGATCTAATCCCTTGAATCTATCTGTCACTTCCATTGCATAATCCTAAGGGATTTGAAGAAAGCAAGTGCTTTGGAAACAATTTCTAACACTCTTTGGAGGTGTGCTCCTATGGGTTATACAGGTATTTTAATTTGTCTTTCTAACAAAGTGTTAGTTGCTCAGTCGTGTCCTACTCTTTGCAACCCCATGGACTATAGCCCACCAGATTCCTCTGTCCATGGAATTTTTCAGGCAAGAATATATGACTGGGTGGCCATTCCGTTCTCCCAGGGATGTTCCTGACCCAGGGATTGAACTCTGGTCTCCTGCATTGTGGGCAGAGTCTTTACTGTCTGAGCAATAACTAAGAGTTCCTGCCTAAAAGTCTCTCCTTACCCTCACCCAAATCAGTGAATACCAAAGCATAAGTTGTAACAGAACCCCAAGGTTACTTAATGGGCTCACTTTTCTCTCTACTCTGGTTCCACTATGGCAAAGAGGTATGCTCTGTCTCCCACATGGTACCATTTAAAGCAGTGCCTCTACCCTGATGAACACAGAATTATTTATTTTTCTGCTACTTTAGTGCAATCAGTAAAGCCCTATAGGTACCACAGAACTGAATGCTGAGGTAAGTACTTGTCTTCAGCAAGTGATGAGGACATTGAAAAGTCCAGTTAGAGGAGACTGAACTCATCAGTTCATTCAAAATTACCAGTAGTTCATAAATTAAACACCCTTAACTATTATTTTTACTCTCATAGGTTCTGCATTGGCCCACTATCAACCACGGGGGCCCACATTTAACACATAATTCTACAACAAAATCAGCCTAAGTTAAAAGAAAGTTAAATTTTAAAAAGAAAACAGAATAAACAAAGAAAAATATTTCATGTTGAGAGTTGATGTCATTATTATAATTGACTTAAAAAATATAAAAAATATACAGGATGTCTTACTGGATACCTATAGATGCCTGACAGTTACTAGTTTTTAATGTTTGTCCATTCTAAAGTTATGAACAATTCATTATGACATTCACATTCTAGCATGCCTCCTCCTACCTAGTGATATCAAGTATGCATAGTTAAAGTTTTTTTTTTTTTTTTTTTTTAACATAGATTGCAGACTTTCTTCGATTTGGAAATTACCTATTTTGGTATCACACAGATACTTGGACTAGGTTACCTTTGAAGTTTCTCTCAACTTTGAAACGCTTGATTCTATATTGCAGTAACCAGGTCAATCTTACTAAGTGTAGAAAAAATTTTGTCTGTACTGCATGGATTATCAGGTATGATAAGGCCTCCTGCCTCATATTAATCTTCTCTTCCATCTGCCACACAGACTAAAATGTCCCCTCCTATTAGAAGCATTTCTTAAAAGAGATCTTGAATTTTACTTGGATTTTGTCATTATATTACAAAAGAGGGACAATCAATTAACTTAATTTTCCTTATTACTACCAAATATTACATTGAAAATAATGTTCCACAGGCAAGCTTTGAGGGTGACTAGTTGGGGAGCGATCATGATTTTATTTTGTGCTAAGCTAGTTCACCACCTTAATAGTAGGTTCCCAACCTGCTGACTCTGCCACTCTGCCTTCATATAAAGGGCTACTTATGCTCAGACATTTTGTTTTCCCTTCTATTATCTAGTAAGGTCTTTGCAGAACTTTCCTTTTGTGTGCAATTCTAGCTACCTACTGTAGTCTTTGGGTTTGATTTTTTTTATTAATTAATTTATTTAAATTGGAGGTGAATTACTTTACTATATTTAGTGGTTTTTGCTATACATTGAGGAGAAGGCAATGGCACCCCACTCCAGTACTCTTGCCTGGAAAATCCCATGGATGGAGGAGCCTGGTAGGCTGCAGTCCATGGGGTCGCTAAGAGTCCGACACAACTGAGCGACTTCACTTTCACTTTTCACTTTCCTGCATTGGAGAAGGAAATGGCAACCCACTCCAGTGTTCTTGCCTGGAGAATCCCAGGGATGGGTGACCCTGGTGGGTTGCTGTCTAAGAGGTCACACAGAGTTGGACACGACTGAAGTGACTTAGCAGCAGCAGCAGCAGCAGCAGCCATACACTGACATGAATCAGCCATGGGTATACAAGTGTCCCCCGTTCTGAAGTCCCCTCCCACTTCCTTCCCCATCCCATCCCTCAGGTTGTCCCAGTGCACTGGCTTTGAGTGCCCTGTTTCATGCATTGAACTTGGACTGGTGATCTATTTCACATATGGTAATATACATGTTTCAATGCTATTCTCTCAAATCATCCCACCCTTGCCTTTCTTTTTAATTATACAAATGCATTGTTTAACTATCCATGTGACCATTAGAACTAGTCAGTATATGTTATAGACTTGTACTCATTTACTATATTACTCATTCTTCCCCAATTACAAACCACAGGAACTTTCCCATGAAAACTGTGTATTGTCCTAATTATATACTCCAATATTATCATCAAGCCAACCACCTAGAAGTGAAGGCATTTGTATATTCCATCATCAATGGTAGAGTCATAAAATATCCTTGATGCAGTATTAATATCATGTGCCAGCCCTCTGGTTACATTTCTTTTTGTCAGAAACCTGTCCGTGTAGAAAGAGAAAAAGTCCTTCTTTGAATAGGGTTTATCACACAACATTCTCCCTGTATATTCACAGAGATATTGTGTGGATCAGTAAACAAAAAAGCCTTCTACTTCTTTCGTTTGTCAATATACTAAATCAGAACTCTCAGTGGTGGAAAAAAAGAATAACATATAATTTGACCTACATTTTTCTGAAGGATTACACCTGAAAATAAACAGGGCCTCATAAACCAAGTTAGCAATTGAAAAAAATAAACTAAGAAGTAAAAGAGTTCCTTTCTTGGTAGTTTTCTGTACAAATATGTTTTGTAAATCATTAAGCATACTATCTCAGAGAAATAGTTGAAATTGCAACATAAGGTTATGATGTAAAGGAAAGCAGCAATAGCTTGGAGAGCAAATCCAATGCTCAGCTCAATTTAGTTTCAGCAAAGGGAACCCAGTCCCATGTTTAATTTCCCATTTGCTAATAAAAGGGAGTGGGGGGGCATTAATTAATTTATCAAAACATCATAATTTGAAAATGCATGAGATGAAACCTAATTTGGAGGAAGTTAGAAGATGCCAGATGGAATACCATGTATAATCTTTTCATATATTGTCTCCAAGCTAATTCATTTCATGCACATACACATACACAAAACAGTGTTATCCTATCATCACCAGAATACCTCATTAGCAAACCAACAATACTTAGGGTTTACTTAGACTGAACACCGTGTAGAAAAGGTAGGCTTTATATGCATGTAAAAGATAAAGGGAAGGCAGTTTTGAAACACGAAATAAAAACATTTAAGAGGACAACACTCGTTTTAGTAATCTTAATTAGAAAGAACAATTAATTATTTTTCCTTTCTTCCTTCCTCCCTTTTTCCCATAAATACATACTGAATACTTACATGTCCCAGGCAATTTCCAGAACTGAGTAAGTAACAGCAAACAAAATTGACAAGTTCTGTACTCTCATAATGCTTACATTGTTCTGGGTAAACCCAATGATAAACAAGTACATAAATAAGTTAATTTCAAATGGTAGTGCTATAAAGAAAATAAAACTGAAAAGTCATACTGTTATAGAATAGACACGAATAAATAAGTACAGTTGGAAATAAGGAAAAATAAGGAAATAAGATAGTGTTGGAGAGAGTACACACCCTTAAATAGAATGGTCAGAGGTCATTCTGAGTGTTGACATTTTAGCTAAAACTTGAATGATAAGAATGTGACTATCTTAGGGAAAAACATTGTAGGCAGTTCAGTTCAGTTTAGTTGCTCAGTCGTGTCCGACTCTTTGCGACTCCATGAACCGCAGCACGCCAGGCCTCCCTGTCCATCACCAACTCCCGGAGTCCACCCAAACCCATGTCCATTGAGTCGGTGATGCCATCCAACCATCTCATCCTCTGTCGTCCCCTTCTTCTCCTGCCCTCACTCTTTCCCGGCATCAGGGTCTTTTCAAATGAGTCAGGTCTTCGCATTGTGGGCAGATCAAACAACAAATGAAAAGACCTCAAGAAAAGAGAGAATGGCTGAAGGATAAGCAAACCAGGCTCTCTGGTGTGTGATAAAAGAAGTAGTAGGAGATGAGATGAAAATTAAATGGTACCAGATCATTAGCCTTTAGTGGTCCTGTGAGAAGTTGGGCTTTATTCTCAACATAAGTGAAATTATCGGGTGATTTTAAGCAAAATAATGGTGTGGTCTGGTTTATATTTTAGCAGATAACTTTATTATGTGATACATGAATTTTAGAGGGAAGCAGTAAACCACATAAACCATTTAGGAATCTATCATATAGTCCAGGAGAGAGAAGGGTAATTCAAATCAATTAACCCATTTCCTTTGAACAGGTTTTTTTGCTCATTATAAAACTTCCTGTAATGCAAGGAGTTATGTAGTGATCAGTGACAACTAAAAGAACTGCTCTGAGTTTGTAAGTATGGATCAGTGAATTAAAATGAAGGAAAAATCTATTTCTTCAAAGTCATATTGCTTTACGATATTTCTAATGAAAAGGAACTACAAACAGGGAATTAATTCTGGAAGGACAAAAAATAGATAACTTACCATTTTTGGCTTTGCAGGATCTATTGTCTGGCTGCAATATGTAGCCTTCCACACAACTGCAAGCATAGGATCCATACGTATTTATGCAGGACTGGCTGCATGTACCATAAATAGCACATTCATCTTGATCTAAAAGGAAAATTGGCATCATTTCTAAGGAGATTTATTGTTGGGTACTTTTTTCCCCCTGAAGAATATATTTTTTTCCCAAACTTTGGAAATAGGCTATTTTTTTTTTTAAAAGAAAGAGCCAACTCCAACATATCTTTTCAAACCACAGAATCCGAACATAAAATTCATTATTATTTTAAGAGTTACAGACAAGATCAAGCTTAAAATAAAGTCATTTACTTTAAAGGAGAATTTGTTTGCATTTTTGATGGCCAGGCTAAAAGTCCTTGGCTATTTGTACAAAGGCATTACATGCACTCTGATGAATATTTGCTCAAGAGTTCCAGTGTTTATAAATCTGGCTTTTTCAGTATTTTAACAAAGAACTAGTCTGGAAACATAATTTGCAATGAACACATTAAATGAAAGTTCTGGGCCAAGATATGTAAACCACCTTCACTAAATCAAAAGAAGGAAACTTAAATATTCATCAAAAGAAAAATTTTATCTTATTTTTTATTTTAATATCTATGGTCCTTCTCCTATTTCTTCATTCCTTCCACTCCCAATACTTTTTTCCTCCAGCATTTGTCTAAACCTCTATTAGCAGCAGGTACCTAATGATTGTTCACCAACCAGACAAATTAAAATTTAAAAAAATCTGTCAGTTAATAATTTAGACAAATGTGTATTCAGCCTGTCTTGTGTACCAAGCACTATTCTAATCCCTTAAGAAACTAAAACTGATAAAACATGGTTTCAACATCTAGGTGAAACAAGTCTAGTGAAATAAGAATCTCATTTCTATGCATTTCCTCATAATAAAGGTATTCTAGCTATGAAAGAAACAGAGAGAGGTAAATGAACCTGCTTGGAATTGAAGGGAGGATGTTAAGTGAAGGCTTCATACTGAGCTGAGATTAAAGGATGATTTAGATTTCCTCAGACTAAATAAAAATGGATCATATGGAAAGAGGTATTGCAGTTAAAGAAAACAGCATGTGAAAAATCATTGGGATGACACAGTAGGGATTTCAAACAAGTGTAAGTAGTCAAGTGGAATAAGGGTAAATATAGGGAAATAGTAAGAGGTAAAATTGGGAAAACAGTCTGGGGATGAGATAATGAAATTATTTGCATGCTGAAGTGCTATAACAGTATAGGCATTGGGGAAACATTAATTATAGGAGTTTTATATCTACTTTGTATTTTAAAACTAAATAAAGTCCTATGAAAAATGGATTAATGAATATAGAGAAAGAATCCTGGAAAATTACCCATGTGCTAATTTCATATGACAAATTGTGTTTAGAAGTCATATTTTGAACTATAGTGGCAGTAACAATGGAAAAGTAGGAATAGACTCAAATGTTTTAAGAAATAAAAAAGACAACATGTGAAGACTAGATATGTTGATAAGTGAATGGTGGTTTAATTTATAAGAAATATAGATTTGAGGTGGCTCAGAGGTTAAAGCGTCTGCCTGCAATGCGGGAGACCGGGGTTTGATCCCTGGGTCGGCATCTGGCAACCCACTCCAGTATTCTTGCCTGGAGAATCCCATGGATGGAGGAGCCTGGTATGCTACAGTCCATTTGTGTCGCAAAGAGTCGGACACGACTGAGCGACTTCACTTCACTTCACTTCACTTTAAGGGATACCATGGTTTCTCTGGTTGCTCAGAGTGAAAAATCCACCTGCCAATGTAGGAGACTCAGGTCCAATCCCTGGGTCGGGAAGATCCCCTGGAGAAGAAAATGGCAACCCACTCCAGTATTCTTACTCGGAGAATTTCCTGGACAGAGGAGCCTGGCAGGTTACTGTCCATGGGATCGCAAAGAGACAGACATTACTGAGCATGCACTCACACACTAGAGGATATCATGGGAGGAAATAGTAAATTTGATTTGGATGTGTTTAATGTGAGATGTCTGCAGAGTATCCTTGAGTAAATGTTAATAAGTAGTTGGAAATATGGGACCAGTAAATAATACAAGGTGAGATTGGTGTTTGAGTTTCAGAGAATCAATAGCATATGGATAATAGAATTTAAAAAATAGCAGAGACTTGATCCCACAAAGAGAAAGGGTAAGTCAGAAAACAGGTATAGAAAAATCCTGCAGGATAGCAATATTAAAAAGGCAGGCAAGAGAGAAATCCATGAACCTCCTGTGAAGAGTGTTACGTGGATTAAACTGCCTGGGTATAATAAGAATATCTATTTGGTCTTTGTTCTCAGTTTCTGGCAGAGTTTCTAACCCTTGTAATCTTCTGAGTTATACAAAGTAGCTTCTGTTAATTATACTGAGGCCTTCTGAAATACTCTCAAATCTAAACTAATGAGGTAACTCAGAGTGGGACCACAGATAATCTCAGAATGGGACTGGTCATCAGAAAGACCAAACAAGTGATCAGAGGACAGAATTCTCAATTCCATCCTCTGACCCCAAGCAAAGAAAGGAGTTTACTAAGGAAAAGCAAAAAAATTCCTGAGTTGTCAAGGAACATTTAAATTGAAGCAATGAGCCTCTAGGATAAGAATATCTGGGCTCTGGAGATCTGCATTTTAGTTCCAAAGCATTTTACTAAAAAGAGGTGAAGACTTAAGTAAATCACTTAATTTTTCTGGGTCTCACTTTTGTCATCTTGTCATGAGGATTTTAAAAAATATTCTCTGAGGATTTTTCTAATTTTAAGATTCTGTTTTTAAGGTAAAAGTTAAAATATTAAAGCAGAGTTGTAAAGTAATGAGCAAAGCACCAATTTCTTCGGAAAATATTCTATATATAAGTGTTGCTGACAATCTAGATATTCTTCATTTTTATACATAGATTCTATATTCCATGTTTTCCTTATATAGATTTTATATACCATATAAAATAAGTTTTTATATTGTGGATACACATACACATACTTAAATATATAAATATAATAGAGTTCTATAGAATGGAGAAATAACCTAAAATAGTTCAATATGGCTGTGTAGAGTCATTTTGGGAACTAAATATTTGGTGTACAACATTCATGAAGGCAAAAATTAAAATATAAAAATATAAATATTTTATGTTAATTAGTACCCAGTTCAGTTTCCCAGTCATGTCCGACTCTTTGCAACTCCATGGACTGTAGCACCTTAGGCTTCCCTGTCCATCACCAGCTCCCAGAGCTTGCTCAAACTCATGTCCATTGAGTCGGTGAAGCCATCCAACCATCTCATTCTCCACTGTCCCCTTCTCCTCCTGATTTCAGTCTTTCCCAGCATCAAGATCTTTTCTAATGAGTCAGTTCTTCATATCAGATGGTCAAAGTATTGAAGCTTCAGCTTCAGCATCAGTCCTTCCAATGCATATTCAGGACTGATTTCCTTATTTCATTATTATTGCTATTGGTCAAATATCAGTCACCGGTATTACTAATGCAAAAGTTGAAAGAACATTACATGACTACTATTAACCTAAATTGGTTAATAACAGATTACTATACTGTAACTACATAACAGGTATAAAATATTGAGGTTAAAGTAATTAAATTCAAAGTTTTAATGACTAAAACATACCCCATGTTGATAT
Source organism: Cervus canadensis (assembly GCF_019320065.1). NCBI lineage: Eukaryota > Metazoa > Chordata > Mammalia > Artiodactyla > Cervidae > Cervus > Cervus canadensis. The sequence continues at coordinate 22,055,885 of NC_057400.1, forward strand.
GTCTAATGTTTGACATTACTGCAATATGAATTGAAAATTTATATCATTGTATGAGGAACATAAAATATGGCACAAATGAACTTATCTAGAAAACTGAAACACACTCACACACATAAAGAATAAATTTGTGGTTGCTAAAGGATAGAGGCAGAGGGAAACAGATGGAGCGGGAGTTTGGGCTTGGTAGATGCAAAGTATTACATTTAGAATGGATAAATAAAAAGGTCCTGCTGTATAGCATAGGGAATTACGTTCAAGATCCTGTGATAAACCATAATGGAAAAGAATATATAAAATAATCTATATACATGTATAACTGAGCCACTTTACTGTATAGCAGAAATCTGTACAATATTGTTAATTGACTATAACTCAAAAAAAAAAGAGAATTGACTTTATAAAGACTTATCTAATGTTTCTATATGTGGTTTTGAGGGAAGAGCCAACTTTTAACTCTCAAAAAAACAAACAAAAGTGAACATAAATACTACATGGAACGCATGGTAAGTGTGCAAAGATATTTTATTAAATTTCAGAGATTTTACTAAATCTCTGTTAAAATAAAATGGAATTGAATAACATGTCATAGTTACCTTTACAACTTCTTCCATCTTCTTTTATTTCAAACCCATCCTCACAGTAGCACACTGTACTATTTCTGACCACCGCACATTTATGTTGACAATTCAACTGCTGGCAACTGGGCAACAGTTCTGTGGAGAAAAAACAAAGATATTTTGTCTTTATAACTATGCACACATGTATACTATTTAAATTAAATGTTAATATTTACACAGTACACACTGTAATAATAAAGCTTTGATAGATTTCCTAGAAAGTTTCTGTACTGGTTTACAAAACAAACAATATTGATTCCCCCTAAAATTTTCTGTATTGCATTTGTTTGAAGTACTGTCAATAAAATTTCAGATCAATCTGTTCAGTCTTTCACTTTCCCCCTTATTACATATGTTCAAAGTCACAAATCCTTTCAAATTCTGGTAAATTGAATTATTTCAAGAGGAAAAATGTCAACTCAGTAGTTGATTTCACCATTTATGCCTTTCCTATCTGACATATCCATTGATTTTCTATCTTTTTTAGCCTTGTTTTGATTTAGTAATCCATGTATAACCTTCAGAGCAATCAATGTGAGTATATTCCATTTCAATAATTTATCTTTCATTGGTGGCAAAATATTAAACACTGGACATAATATATTTCATTATATCTAAACCTTTTCAGAACAAATACGTCATTGAAACCAAAGTTAACAAAACCTTAGAGCAAATTATGACTCAATATGATAAATGCATGAAACAGAGATGAACTGGGAGAGGCATGTTCATTGCACAAATAATTTCTAACATCAATAAGATTTGCTAAACTAGAAAATGTATATGGGTAGAATTTATGACTGACTGTGATGTCTGAAAAAGGGATATTAATGGATTGTGGCAATTTCTTTTTTTTCTTTCCCCAATAGGGAGAAAAATAAGGTTTTAAAGTTAAATGATTCAAAATAAATATCTGCCACAGACTTAGCTGTTGTTTCAGAAATATTATAAATTTGGATAAAAATACATGGAAACTCCAATGTGTAAAAGAATAGCTAGAACATTCAAACCTGGAAATTTGCTATTTTACTAAAAATTAATTATCTTTAGTATTGTCTTAGCCCCATTGCTTTTCAAGTTTTATACGACTATTTTATGCAGCATCACTCCTTAAAGATAAAGCTCCTTCTAAATGGTCACCTGCAAATGATGATCTTGTTTCCTATTTTCCTGAGAAAAACGAAGCTATCAACAGAAAATTTCCACAGATTTATGCTTCACATTGTCTTTCTTGCTTTTCAAATCTGGTTCAACTCGTAATTAAAGCTCCAACCACAATTCCTGTGCACAAATCCCTGCCCCTTTCACTTAATCAGGGATCAGTTCAGTTTTTCTCAACTTCCTCTCATAATCATTTTTTTAAATTTATATTAGATCAAACTAAAGCCTCCATCTCTTTTTGTCAATTAAATTCACTGGAACATAATCACAGCCCTTTGTTTACACATTGCCTATGGCTGCTTTTACAGAGCTCAACTAGTTGCCTTAGTTGAGTCCTTGGCCTCCCAAATCTAAAATATTAATATTTACTATATCCCTTTACAGAATGTTTTCTGACCTTTGTATTAACTCATTTCCAGTGTCAAACATAATTTTATTAAAAACAAAAAAAGCTTGATCTCACTTCCTCTACTAGTCACTGTTGCCCAATTTCTCTGTTCCACTTTATAACAAAAATTTATAAAATAATCCATACTCAGTGCCTCTCCTTCCTCTTTGCTTTGATCTTAAGCCCACTCCATCAAGATTTTATCTCCATTGCTCTAGAAAGTGCTCATACGTAAGTCTTCGATGACCTTGATATTGATAAGTACAATGGCCTTTTCTCAATCCTCAACTGACTTGACCTACGAGCATCATTTCACACTGTTAACTACTCCTCCCTATACACAGTCATCACTGCTTCCAGGAAGCCTGGTTTTCCTATTTCATAGCCTCTTTTTTACAGTTCATTTTCTTCTCAACTTCTTAAGGCTGTAGTGCCCCAGGGTAGAAATCTGGCTCCTTTTCTCTTGCCTAAAAGTATGCTACTAGTAAATTCATCAATTATCACAGCTTCCCCTCTAACTGGAACATAACTCCAATCCCATAACTTGAAAGCTTTAACTTGTGCCCTCTTTTATTTCTGATTTTCACTGCTATGATTACAATTGAGACTTCAAATCTATTTACCTTTGAGATGAAAGTAAAAGTGAAAGTCACTCAGTTATGTCCAACTCTTTGCAACCCCATAGACTTCACAGTCCATGGAATTCTCCAGGCCATAATACTGGAGTGGATATCCTTTCCTTTCTCCAGGGGATCTTCCCAACCAGGGATCAAACCCAGGTCTTCCGCATTGCAGGCGGATTCTTTACCAGCTGAGACACAAGGGAAGCTATATTCCTTTGAGATACCTGGAGCAATTTCTGCTTCCTTTATATAAATTCAACTAACACATGAAGCAATTACATCTGATGTGTAGGTTTGAAATTGGGGTAAATGCTAATTATATGCTAATATAAACATTAATATTGACATAATGTGCAAAGACCAGTCATTTGGTCTGTAAAATGTTATTAATAAAAATACAGAATAAATGTGTTGTGTTTAGCTGCTCAGTTGTGTCCAAGTCTTTGCATCCACATGGACAGAGGAGCCTGGCTCCTCTGGCTCCAGCCTGCCTGGAGATTTTCCAGGCAAGAATACTGGAGTGGGTAGTCATTCCCTTCTCCACGGGATCTTCCTATCCCAGGGATCAAACCCAGGTCTCCCACAGTGCAGATTGATTCTTTACTGTCTGAGCTACAAGGGAAATCGATAGAATAAATGGATCTTTAGAAATTATGACATTTTTTGTTTTGTATGGCAATTATTTACATTTTGGTTTCCTCCACCAGCATCTATAGCTATAAATTATAAATCTAACTATATGCATGTATATACATACACACACACGTATCAAGTTTTTTAAACATGAAATCTCTTTGAAACCCCATACCAGTCAAAAATAGAGATATTATTATAATTTAAAGTTTTCAGATGAGGAAACTTATAGTTGATAACTAATTTAATATTATACAGTAAATATATGATGGTGATGGTATTCAAAACTTCAAATCAAGGTCAAGTTGACTATAAACAAAGATTATGCTCCCAAAATGCCTCTAAATCCCACTCTACAGTCTGGTTGTAGTTGAAACCATGGTTGTTGGTTATTTTTGTTTGTTTGTTTTGTCATTCTAGGTTCAGTAGTGTGCTAGATATAAGAAGTGTTTTATAATTTGTATAGGATGAATGAACCAATAAATCAATAAAACATCTTAACTTGAGGATGAGGATTAACACTCTCAGACATCATTTCTAGTCCATTAAATTAAACTAGGTTCTAAAGATAGTTAATTTACATCTTTAAATTAGGTAATTGAGTTGTCAAATCTTGTTTGATATTAGTGGAATCAGTCTAAAATTGCTTCTACTATATATGCTTGTTTTAGTTCAACAAGAAACATCTTATCAATGCTAAGGACATCTGCTGCGGTTTCACAGACACAAACCTGCTTTAGACAAATTAATGAATTACAACATGAGTGTCAAAGTGAGTAGGGTGAGATGGAAAGCACAACAATGTAAATGACAGCTATAATTCACATCAGAACAACACACATTCTAAATAAAAATACAAATGACACTAACTGGAAAGGGAAGAATATAGGAAATGGAGGTAGGCATCTGGAAAAATGGGTTGTGAAGGAAGTGAAATTTAAACTAAAATTTAAAAGATGAATTCAGTAGACAAAATTATCAGCATGTACTCCAGATAAAGTAGACAATATGAGAATCTGTTCTTTTTTTTAATAAAAGCATATAAGAGATAAATATAATGATAAATAAGCCTGTATGGCTAAAACACAGTATTTGATGTGGTAGGGAATGGGACTGGAACCATTCTTATTAGTAGTATAGAACTAGATTAATTTTTCAATTAAGTAGAATTTTCTGTTTCAATAGTGGGAGGCAGCAATAGTTGAGGCAGAAGTGATATTACCCTAACTTGTATTGTTTGAAAGTAGGAGAATGATGAATAAAAGATCCAGTGAAGAAAGAAAAGCTATTTAAAAGTCTAGAAATTGGGAGTATGAATGTTTAGATAAATGGATGGCCAAAAACTTGGTGAAGGCATAATAACACTGAGCTAATAGCACTAATAAAGTGAATTAAGAATAACAGAAGGACTGGAAGTTAAGGAGAAATACCAAGTTTGCTTTTGACTGTTTGGTTTAAAATGTTGACAAAAAATATTCTAGGGGAGACTTGAGAATTTGAGTCTGAGAAGAAAAGTCTGAAGTAGAAATAGAAAGTTGGAAGTCACAGCTATAATTGGTAATTGAAGTCCAGAGAGAAAATAGTCATACCTTTAAAAAAAGAATATTTATGATATAAATCAAACCTAGAGAATTTTTACATGTGAAAGGCAAATTTTTACATGTCAAAGAAGAAAAGTGAGAATTAAATAAATATATAGATGAAGGAACTAGAAAGCTTCATAAAACCTAAAGAAGAACAGTTCAGGAAAGTAGAGAAATAAACATTAATTTTTTGAGACATATACTTGGAGATATATATATATATATATATATATATATGCGCAGAGTATATCATGAAATGCCGGTTGGATGAAGCACAAGCTGGAATCAAGATTTCTGGGATTCTGGTAGAAATATCAGTAACCGCAGATATGCAGATGACACCACCCTGATGGCAGAAAGCAAAGAATTAAAGAGCCTCTTGAAAGTGAAAGAGAAGAGTGAAAAAGTTGGCTTAAAACTCAACATTCAGAAAACTAAGATCATGGCATCTGGTCCCATCACGTCATGGCCAATAGATGGAGAAACAGTTGAAACTGTGACAGACTTTATCTTCTTGGGCTCCAAAATCACTGCAGATGGTGATTGCAGCCATGAAATTAAAAGATGCTTGCTCCTTGAAAGAAATGTTATGACAAAACTAGACAACATATTAAAAAGCAGAGACATTACTTTGCCAATAAAGGTCCATCTAGTCCAAACTAATTTTTTCCAGTAGTCATGTATGGATATGAGAGTTGAACTATGAAGAAAGCTGAGTGCCAAAGAACTGATGCTTTTGAACTGTGGTGTTGGATAAGACTCTTGAGCATCCCTTGGATTGCAAGGAGATTAAACCAGTCAATCCTAAAGGAAATCAGTCTTGAATATTCATTGGAAGGACTGATGCTGAAGCTGAAACTCCTATGCTTTGGCCACTTGATGCATAGAACTGACTCATTTGAAAAGACCCTGATGCTGGGAAAGATTGAAGGTGGGAAGAGTAGGGGACAACAGAAGATATTGTTAGATGGCATCACCGACTCGATGGACATGAGTTTGAGTAAGCTCTAGGAGTTGGTGATGGACTGGGAAGCCTGGCATGCTTCAGTCCATGGGGTCACAAAGAGTTGGACATGACTGAGCAACTGAACTGAACTTGGATAAAGTCTGAAAACTGCACTGGGTTTCCTAATATGATCAACTAAGGCCTTTAAAATGGGTTTCAGTGAAGTAAGGGGTTGAGACAAAAAGAGGGACAGTTTCTCATAGAAAATACCAGTATTTTATAGGACAAAGAGCATGAAGGTAAGGGTATGAACTAATTTATTTAATCTGTACATGAGGACAGGCACATTAACTCTTTGCTTTAAATACATTGATTTCCATGTAACCGTTTAGCTCAACTCTTTCTTTACCCTGTTTCATTTCAAAGTAAAACATCAATAGACTATTATTTCCATCTTTCTGTTCTCTCCAATCTTGAAACCCCTAGAGTATGAAGAGGACAATACATGCTACAAGGTTACCAACATGATGGCAGTGATGGGGAGAACTGAGAAGAAATAAGAGAAAATGGGTTAAAATGCTTATGAAAGATCAAACCTCACACATGATTTTGAGTATTAGGTGGGAGTGTGATGGTTAAAAATAGCAAAGGAGACAAGGGCAGCTTAGCTTTTTGTTTATTGAAATTTTCCTGCATGAGAACTTCTGTATGTATAGAATGATGATAGGGAAACAATTAAGCAGTGTTTTATATCAGATGAAATGGTAAATATTGACTATTCTAACAGATTGTGAAGAACTATGAAGAGCTAACAATATGAAAAACTAAAATTTAATATTTGGCTTGGCTCTGTGAAAGCAATACTAATTATTGTAATGCTATCTATTTGAACTGCTTACCATTTATGCTTAATTACATTCAACACTGTAATGATTATGTACATAATTAAAAGTGCATCAGATTAATTTTGTTAGAAAGCTTATTTGAGTAGAACAGAAATTTTGTGCTTGGATCATCAATCTTCATAAAGTGCTTCAAATGAAGCATAGTCATTGGTTCATGCAAGATTATCATTGGCTTGAATCTTAGACTCAAGTAGAAAGATCAGTAGTATCTAAAGGAATGAAACATGCAAATCAGAACACAGATACGGAAACATGGTATCTTATCTGTATTCCTTAGCGCTATCATAAAAGAAATGTATCTTTTTAATTAAATGAGAGGGGCTACTATATAGAAATTCAATCTAATGCAAATAATGAGGACTTCCCAACAAGGACACACTATATTCTGTGACTTAAAGAAATGTTTTTGTCTTTTTTTTTTTTCAAAACTGTATAGGAGAATATTATAAAATGTGAGTATATTTTATGTATAAAATACAAATTAACAGTTGACAATCAGTAGATAGCCTTGGGTATATAAGCTTCTAAGTCATTAATATTTTTTTCAATTGGAGTATAATTACTTCATAATGCTGTTAGTTTCTGCTGTAAATGAGGTGAATTAGCTACATGTATACAATTATCCGCTTCCTCTTGAGCCTGCCTCTATTCCCCTCATCCCACCCATCTAGGTCATCACAGAGCACTAAGGTGAACCCCCTCCGCTCTACAGCAGCTTCCCGCTATCTATTTTACACATAGTACTATATATATCTCAATGCTACTATTATTCTTTAACTTAAAAATAGATTCAAGAAATAGACTTCTGAATTTGTATTACTAAAAAAAAGGTAAGAGGAATATAGAAGGATAGACAATTTATACTAAACCTCATATCTCTTTGACTACTCTTTTTCTTTTCTTCTCTGTGTGGTATCACATCACATAGACAGCTTTGGACTCTGGAGCCAAAGGACTGAAGCTCTAACCTTGGTTTAATTAATTTCGGGCTATGCTAGTATGGCAAATATGGCGCCCCATGAGGCTTTAAGTGGTAAAGAATCCACCTGCTAATGCAGGAGATGCAAGAGATGAGGGTTCAATCTCTGGGTCAGGAAGCCCCTGGAGGAGGAAATGGCAACCCACTCACTCTATTGTTCTTGTCTGAGAAATACCATGGACAGACAAGCCTGGTGGGCTACTTGGAGTCACAGAGAGTTAGACATAACTGAGCAATAGAGCGCACAATGTGGCAAATAATACCTGATGTTCACCAATCCTGTTTCTCTCCTTCTGGACAAATAAAAAGATGAGATTTCCTAGTTGACTTGTTGTTAGGTTGGAACCATATATCTGGATTCTAGATGATGCAACATGTACAAAATTAGTTTGTGCCACTTCCTAACCTGGCCCCTAAATGATTTTGACAATCTTTTACTGTCTCTTGACTTGTCAACCCTATGGATGCAGGGAATCCAGCAGATAACTGGTAGGACCCTGGAATGGCAGAGACCCAAAACTTAAAACAGTACACATGGGAAGCATCTACTGATAACCCAAGTGGATTGTGATATCAGTGAAAATTTGGATTTTTGTTGCATTAAATGTCTGAGTTAGCAGGGCTGTTACATAATACAATGATAATGGGCAAATGACATAAGCTCTCTATACCTGTTTCTTATATTTAACATGGGAAAATAATAGAAACTACCTCATAGGGTGTTGTGAAGCTTAAATGAGGACAATTCTTAAAATATGGCCTGCCTCATAGGAACTCTTTAAATGATCATTATTATCTTTATTATCATTTTATCACTCAAGCATAATCATCTATTCAGTACAACAGAATACCTGTCATCAAAATTCTTGTCATAATTTCTGTGTTCTTCAAGGAATTTGAAACAATGTTTCATTTTACAATAGATAGATTTTTCTCTTTTGCTCTTTCATTTTGGGTGTCACATAAAATAGTACTAGTTTTGCCTTTAAATCACTTCTGTATCTTTTGGTATCTTTTGGAGATCTTTTTTTCCTTCTTTTTTTTTCTTGGAAATTCTCCTGAAATTGTTCCCTGAATGAAAAGTCTCCAACTCACAGAGAAACACTGCAGAAAACAAAAATTTTTCTATACTGCCTAATTGGTTTCTGTAAAATATGAATATTATTCTCTGAAACAATGTATATCCACATCTAATTTGCTATGTAAGCATTAACCAATCAACAATCCAGACATGCAATTTTCACAAATACTTAGGCTAGTCTGCACAGTCTATTTTTGAGCTTTTTAACATCACTGGGATTTAGATCACATTTCCACAAATGTGCACAGGTTTATGATTTTGGAAACCCATACAAATAAATTTTGCTAACCTGTCTCAGAGTAAAAGCATCAGTAGAGAAAGGTTATTAGAAGTTGGTAAGCAGATGTCAGCAAGTCATTACTTTTAGAGATTTCTTCCCTCATTTGTTTTGTTTATGTAAATACCTATAAACCAGAGAACCACTATGTCCAATCCTGTATGTATAGCCATCATGTCATCAATGGATTATGCTGACTGCCTTTATGAACTATAATCAAACAATTCACATTGATCATGCATTGGACTTGGTCAGATAGTTAGAACAGAGCTGGGTTCATGTGCTTCTAGGTTATATGTTCCTTCCTGGGCAAAAAAGACAACTTTTATAAACTCTTTGAAGATACAAAAAGTATAGGCATTTTTCAACATATAAGCCATCTGAGATATTATTTTATAAAATGGGGTAAAATATCATTCTCAATTTTAATAATCAAGTTTCTTCTAGAGTTTAGCTTATACAGAAATGCATTTTAACCCACAATGATAATCATAGTAATGAGAAATAATTTCTTTTCCCATGTAGTACATTTATAAAATCAATATTTCACTCACTTTTGTACTTGGAAATTGAAAAGCTGACCTAGCTACTTATCATACCAGACAGTTCCTCTTGTCAGCAGGACAAATGCCTGACATACATAGAATGGTGATAATTTGTGTCACATATTTCAACCTCTAACCTGTTTCCTTACTCTGGTAAAATGCAATTTGAGCTGGTTTACTATTGTCACCTTGCTTATTTAAATTATATGCAGAGTACATCATGGGAAACACTGGGCTGGAAGAAGCAGAAGCTATAATCAAGATTGCGGGAGAAATACCAATAACCTGCAGATGACATCACCCTTATGGCAGAAAGTGAAGAGGAACTAAAAAGCCTCTTGATGAAAGTGAAAGAGGAGAGTGAAAAAGTTGGCCTAAAGCTCAACATTCAGAAAACTAAGATCATGGCATCTGTCCCATCAATTCATGGGAAATAGATGGGGAAACAGTGGAAACAGTGTCAGACTTTATTTTTTTGGGCTCCAAAATCACCACAGATGGTGAAATTAGAAGACACTTACTCCTTGGAAGGAAAGTTATGACCAACCTAGATAGCATATTAAAAAGCAGAGATATTACTTTGCCAACAAATGTCTATCTAGTCAAGGCTATGGTTTTTTCAGTGGTCATGTATGGATGTGAGAGTTGAACTGTGAAGAAAGCTGAGCACTGAAAAACTGATGCTTTTGAACTATGGTGTTGGAGAAGACCAAGAGTGTTGGGGCTCTTGAGAGTCCCTTGGACTGCAAGGAGATCCAACCAGTCCATCCTAAAGGAGATCAGTCCTGGGTTTTCATTGGAAGGACTGATGCTGAAGCTGAAACTCCAATACTTTGGCCACCTCATGCGAAGAGTTGACTCATTGGAAAAGACCCTGATGCTGGGAGGGATTGGGGGCAGGAGGAGAAGGGGATGACAGAGGATGAGATGGCTGGATGGCATCACTGACTCGATGGGCATGAGTTTGAGTTAACCCCGGGAGTTGGTGATGGACAGGGAGGCCTGGCGTGTTGCGATTCATGGGGTTGCAAAGAGTCAGACACGACTGAGTGACTGAACTGAGCTGAACTTAATATGGATTAGGCTGCTGCTTATGACTGCTATGGTGGATTTCTTCAGAGTTCTTTGCCTAGTACAAGCTCACCATCCTGGCTTCAAGTTTTCAGTATATTCCCATATAGAAAGATATAACATTATGGCAATTCTTTTTTTAAATTAATTATTTTTAATTAATTAATTTATTTTAATTGGAGGCTAATTAAATATTAATTAATTCAATATTGTAGTGGTTTTTGCCACACATTGACATGAATCAGCCATGGCTGTACATGTGTTCTCCATCCTGAACCCCCTCCTACCTCCCTCCCCATCCCATCCCTCAGGGTCATCCCACTGCACCAGCCCTGAACACCCTGTCTCATGCATTGAACCTGGACTTGTGATCTATTTCGCATATGATAATATACATGTTTCAATGCTATTCTCTCAAATCATCCCACCCTCACCCTCTCCCAGGGTCCAAAAGTCTGTTCTTTACATCTGTGTCTCTTTTGCTGTCTCACATATAGGGTCATTGTTACTCTTTTACTAAATTCCATATATACGTGTTAATATACCGTATTGGTGCTTTTCTTTCTGACTTACTCCACTCTGTATAGACTCCAGTTTCATCCACCTCATTAGAACTGATTCAAATGAATTCTTTTTTAATAGCTGAGTAATATTCCATTGTGTATATGTACCACAGCTTTCTTACCCATTCGTCTGCTGATGGACATCTAGGTTGCTTCCATGTCCCAGCTATTGTAAACAGTGCTGCAATGAATATTGGGGTACATGTGTTTCTTTCAATTCTGGTTTCCTCTATGTGTACACCCAGCAGTGGGATTGCTGGGTCATATGGCAGTTCTATTTCCAGTTTTTTAAGGAATCTCCACACTGTTCTCCATAGTGGCTGTACTAGTTTGCATTCCCACCAACAGTGTAAGAGGGTTCCCTTTTCTCCACACCCTCTGCAGCATTTATTGCTTGTAGACTTTTGGATAGTAGCCATTCTGTCTGGTGTGAGATGGTACTTCATTGTGGTTTTGATTTGCATTTCTCTGATAACGAGTGATGTTGAGCATCTTTTCATGTGTTTGTTAGCCATCTGATGTCTTCTTTGGAGAAATGTCTGTTTAGATCTTTGACCCATTTTTTGATTGGGTCATTTATTTTTGTGGTATTGAGCTGCATGAGCTTCTTGTATGGCAATTTTTTTAAAGTTTTTTTGTTCCGTATGTGTTATGGTATATTTACATGTGCCTCCCTTGTGGTTGAGTAGTAAGAATCCACCCAATGATGCTGGGAACATGGGTTCAACCCCTGGGTTAGGACGATCCCTAGAGGAGGAAATGGCTACCTGCTCCAGTATTCTTGACTGGGAAATCCCATTGTCACAGAAGCCCGGCCAGCTACAGTCCATGGGGTTGCAAAAGAGTCATGACTTAGCAACTAAACAACAATTTACAAACAGTAAAACTCATTCATTTTAGTGTACAGATCTGTGAGTTTTGACAAGTGCATATAGTTCTGTAACCAATGTCATTATTAAAATATAGAACAGGACCATTATTCCCAAATATTATTCCATATTCTTCTGTAATCAGCCCATTTCTCCAATGCCAGAGTTTGGCAATAATTGATCTGTTTTCTGTCTCAAAAGTTGTGCTTTCTCCAGCATGTCATATAAATGGAATAATTCAGTCTGTAGCATCTTTACTGAGCATAATGTATTTGAGATACATCCATGTTATTTTATTGGTAATTCTCTCTTCTTTATTGCTGAATGAAAGTGAAAATTTCTCAGTTGTGTCTGATTCTTTGTGACCCCATGGACTACACAGTCCATGGAATTCTCCAGGCCAGAATGCTGGAGTAAGGAGCCTTTCCCTTCTCCAGGGGATCTTTCTGACCCAGGGATTGGACCAGGGTATCCTACATTGCAGGCAGATTCTTCACCAGCTGAGCTACCAGGGAAAGAGAATTCCACAGACTTATAGTTCATGGGGTCGCTAAGAGGCGAACACGATTAAGTGACTTTCACATTCCACTGTAGGAATGTACCTTATTTTGTATATCCATTTCACATGTGATGGATGTTTGAGTTGTTTCTAGTTTTGGTTTCTTAAGAATAAAGTTGCTATAACATTTAATTTTTGTGTAAATATATATCACTTCTTTTGGTAAACGGTGTTGCTGGCTTATATAAAAGGATGTTTATATAAGATTGTAAAAGGATGTTTCACTTTACATAAAAAATTATCAAAATATTTTCTAAAGTGGTTGTATTGCTTTGTATTCCCAAAATAAATATATGAATCTTCCAGTTACTTGGACTTCTGCTGCTGCTGCTGCTAAATCGCTTCAGTCATGTCCAACTCTGTGTGACCCCATAGATGGCAGCCCACCAGGTTCCTCCGTCCCTGGGATTCGCCAGGGAAGAACACTGGAGTGGGTTGCCATCGCCTTCTCTAATGCATGAAAGTGAAAAGTGAAAGTGAAGTCGCTCAATTGTGTCCAACTCTGTGCGACCCCATAGACAGCAGCCCACCAGGCTCCTCTGTCCATGGGATTCTCTAGGAAAGAATACTGGAGTGGGTAGCCATTGCCTTCTCCAATGCATGCACGCATGCTAAGTTGCATCAGTCATGTCCAACTCTGTATGACCCTATGGACAGCAGCCCACAGGCTCCTCTGTCTACGGGAATCTCTAGGCTTCTACCTGGCACTTATTATCAGGTTTTTATTTTAATTTCTTTAGACACTGATAGATATGTAATAGTATTAATTGTGATTTTAATTTGCATTTCCTAATGACTAATGATATTCAACATCTTTTCATGTGCTTATTGCCACTCATATCTTTGGTGAATGTCAATTCATTCTTTTTCCCATATTTTATTATGTGTGTGTATATGTGTATGTACACATACGCACACACACATACATACAGATGTATATTTTAGATACAAGTCCATTATGAGTCACTTGATTTGTAAATATTTTCTCCTTGTTTGTAGCTTCTCTTTTCATTCTTCCTAACATTTTTCAAATAATAAACTTGCAAAGAAAACATTTTTAACTTTGGTGAAGTCCTATTTCTCAATATTTTCTTTTTGAATCATGCTTTCAGTGTCAAATCTTTACCTAAGTCAATCTCTCCCTTGTTGTCTTCTAAAAACTTTATAGTTTGAGATTTGTGGTCCATTTTGAATTACTTTTCACTTATAGTATAAGATGTGAATCAAAGTTTTTATGCTTTTGCTTTTATGTTTTGCATTACATTTTGAAATGCTACTATTCTCCATTAAATTATCTTTGCACTTAAGGAATAGGTATCTGACTACATATATTTGATTACGTATTTGTGGATGTATTTCTATACTCTCATGTTTCATCAATTTATATCACACTGGTTTGACATAGCAAATTTGAAATACGGTAGCAGAAATCCTCATACTTTATTTTTGTTTTCCAGAACTGCTTTAGGTATTCTAGGTCCTTTGCATTTCCATATAAATTTTAGAATCAGTTTTTGTGAAATTCTGATAGGATTTTAATCAGAATTATATTTAATCTATAGACTGGGAAAAACTGACATCCTGATTTTTTGAAGTATTCTCTAATTATCTTCTTAAAGCTGTGGGATCTGTAGTGATATCCTCTCTTTACTGATATTTGTAATGTGTGTATTTTTGTGACTTTAACAAGGACATAAGATATAATAAGTCAGTATACAAAAATTAATCATATTTCTAAATGCTAGAGGTGTACAACTGGAAATTGAAATAAACAATATCATATATAATACAAAGTACAAAACACTTAGATATTAATTGAACAATATAGGCAAGATCTGTATGTTGGAAACTCATGGGGGAAAAACTCCTAGAGCCCCAAGTAAATGTTCATATACATTACATTTGTGGAACAGGAGACACAATGGTGGAAACCATTTTGGCAGTTCCTTACAATTTTGCTTTAAATTTGACAACACAGATGAAAGAGACAAGTTCCTTGAAAAATACAAACTGTCAAAGTGCACTCAAGAAGAAATGGATAATCTGAATATTCTTATGTTTATTAAAGGAATTGAATTTAAAATTAAAAATATTCCTACAAATTAAACACTAGATGGAGATGGCTGCACTGAATGTGCTACTGATCACTTATCAATTCTATATAAACATTTCTAGAAAAAAAGAAGAAAATGCTTTCGAGCTAATTTTATATGACACAAGAATTACCCTAATTCCAAAATCATACAAACATATTTTTTAAAAAAAGCTGTAGCACAATATTTCTTATGAACATTGATGCAAAATTCTTAATAATGCAAGTGTAGGAATATATGAAAGAATAACACATCATGACTAGGTGAGGTTCATTGTGGTAGGTTTAAGATTTGAAATTTTATTAGCACAAGTCAACGTAACAGTATACTAAGAGGGAAAAACATGATTATTTCAACAGATTCCTAAAGCCTTTAACAAAAAACAATACCAATTTATGATATATAAAAAAAAAAAGGCAAAAATACTCTTAGCAAAGCAGAAGTTCTTTACCCAGACTGAATTATTTTGCCCAAATATCAGGAACAAGTCATAAAATACTTACATTCAATAATGAACTGGAGGTCTTAGCCAAGGCACTAAAGTGATTAAAAAAAAAAAAGTAAAACTGTCTCTATTTTTAAAGAAGACAGTCCTTTATGTTAAAAAAAAAAAAATTAAGAAAAAAGTTCTACCCCAAATCCAACAGTATCCATTCTTTGTATTTTTTTAAATAGGACAAAAACAATAACTTTCAATTTGCATGAGAATATCTCCTAAGGATTTACAATTCTTTCAAAAGGAAAAATAAAAATTTTCTAGATATTTTATATATTTTACTACAGGGTGGAAATTGCAGGCCAATTAGGTTGTTTGAGGAGATTCTGTGGGCTGAGTCTCATGTTTGAAACAGATTGTATACTTTAAAAAATAATAATATATGTGTTATATGCATATGCACTCAACACACATAAATATCCTTGTCCTTTTTGATACATGTATATTATTCTCTTTTATGGACATGGATGACTAGTAATTTAATAAACTGATTACATACTGAAACACATTTACTTTGTATCATAAATGCAGCTATCTGTTTAAGACTATTTTACTCTTCATTCTATACTGCAGAGTTGTTCCTAGGAAGTGGCTACTCAGTCAGAGACAGCATGCCCTCAGCTGAAAATGTACTGCATTAATGCTGAGATTTTTCCTGTTTTATGCTATAGATACAGCAAGTAGCAAGTTTACCCAGAAAAAGAATTCTAATCATACCAACTCATTCACTGAAACGGGATGGAAAACTGCTTATTTTGGGTCGCCAAGAGAATCATTTCTAGAAATTTAGCCACTTTAGGCTCTGATTTCTGAGCAAACTTTTTTTTTTTTTAATTCCAATGACATTCAGTGTTCTAAAGTTCAAATATGTAAAACATTGAAACAGTTTTCATTTCCTAGAAAATTAAAATAAAGTTATCAATTCAATATCCATTGACAAAATTTGGTAAATAAACCTATCATCTGTAGGTATTAGTTATTAGTGGGGATATTGTTGAAGAAAAAGCTATTTGCCTCAGTTTTAGATATGAGAGGATATGAGAAAATAAAAACAAAGCAGCACATTTTCCTTTGGGGTCGTCTTCTCAGATTACATTGGAGGATAATGACATTACTGACTTCATAGGGATGGTAAAAGATTTAACCACAGTAATTCAATAGAAGCACTTAGCTTAGTGTCTGACATGTTGTAAACACCCATTATAGGCTGGCAGTTACATTATTATCATTATAATCTTCAACATATCTCCACCAAAGGAATATAGTAATTTTCACTTCCATCTTTTATTTTTATAGAAGAATAGACCGGGCACACATGGTATCTTGAAATGTGCTCTGTTAAGGTAGAAGACACAGATCTAGTACTCACAATATTTATCAGACATTTAACTGTGCGCTAGTTTCTTAATCTTTCTTCACCTTAACTTCCAACCTGGTATATGCCTTAAATTATTAAGAATATTAAAAGACATAATGAGTGCAAATATGTTCTATAACTCATAGAATATCTTATTAATTTTGAAATACTGACAGGTATATAGAGAAAGGAGAGAAAGTAAAGAGTACTAGGTGCACTGGACAGGTAAAGAGAATATAGTTTGTGGTATTATACATCTCATTTCAGGGCTTCCCTTGTGGCTCAGTGGTAAGCAGTCTGCCTTCCAATACAGGAGGTGTGGGTTTGATCCCTGGATCGAGAAGATCCCCTGAAGAAGGAAATGGCCACCCACTCCAGTATTCTTGCAGGAAAATCCTGGAGGACAGAGGAACCTGGCAGGCTACAGTTCATGGGGACACAAAAGAGACAGACAGGACTTAGCAACTAAATAACAATAACATATTGTTTCAGTGTTCTCTATCTGATTTTACAGTGAGGATGATATACTAGATTTATTAATCATAACCAATCATTAATCATGACCAATCAAAGACCAACAGGTCTTTGCCCTGTTCAATACATTTGGATATAGCCACAGAGAAACTATTGCTTGAGGGGAAAACAAAATAGCCACATTTACCACAAGGGCCTGAGAAAAATATAATTGCTGAGTAGAAACTGCATACATCTAGCAGAGAGTTTTTCATGTCTAGATGTAGAAGGGTAAGAAAAAAAAATAGAGATAAAAAAAGATACTAGAAATTATATAAGATTATAACTTATATGACATAAACATAATAGGATGGAGGTGATGGTAGCAATTGGGTTAGAGGAGGTGAGGTATTATCAAGAAAGGTACCTCTTTTGTAAAAGGAGTTCAAAACTTCTAGCAGTTTCTGCATATTGAGTAACCTAGAGGCATTTGTGGCTAAATTTATTTGGAATGTGAAAGTGAAGTTGCTCAGTTGTGTTCTACTCTTTGCAACCCCATGGACTCTAGCCTACCAGGCTCCTCTGTCCATAGGCTTTTCCAGGCAAGAGTACTGGAGTGGACTGTCCTTTCTCCAGGGGATCTTCCCAAGCCAGGGATCAAACCTGGGTCTCCTGCTTTGCAGACAGACACTTTACCCTCTGAGCCACCAGGGAAGCCTTTTACTTTTATTGGAAAGTAAATATAAAAGTGTTTTTTTTTCCTTTAAATAACAAACATTATTCTCTTAAATCCTCATATTAGTCCCAGACCACAGGAGGCAATGATACCCTTGGGAATGCATCTGTATATTCAATAAAATGAGAATGAACAAAAACAAACACAACACAGTGCCTGGCATGTTAGGTAAAAGGTGCTCACTAGCGATGTTAAGCACGGCACTGAAAACACACTAATTCACCTTTGCAATTTGCCAAATCTTTAATAAAAGTAATAAGGAAGGCTTAAACACACAGGAATAAAGAGAACAGGAAAGGAGACTGGAAAAAACAAAGATAATCAACAAAAATCAAAGAACAAATAAGTGCATGTTGCCTGATTTGGCCTTTATGGTACAAGAAAGTAAAATGTAATCAAAGGCTGAAGGAGATGAGATGGATTATGATCAGAGAGGCTGCATTTCAAACACATAGATTGCTAAGTGCACAGCTCCAGGGCACATTGTATTTTTTTTTTCTTTTTTTTACTTTAATATTAAATTTATTTTAAATTGAAGGATAATTGCTTTACAGTATTATGTTGGTTTCTGCCAAACATCAACATGAATCATCAGGCATACCTATGCCCCTCCCTCTTGAACACCCCTCCCACTTCCTTCCTCATCCCACACATCTAGGCTGTTACAGAGTCCTGGGTTTGGTTCCCTTAGTCACAGAGCAAATTCCAACCTGCTAGCTATATTAACTGTGGTAATGTAAGTTTCCCTATTATTCTCTCCATACATGCTACTCTTTCAGGCAGCATTATTAAAACAAATTTTGGTATGAGTGGATCTCATGTTGTATGGCAGGGAAACGCTTAGAGGTCGGTTGATGAAGACCGTTTTGAAAAGCCACAGCTACCACCATATAAAAGCAAAAGATTGAAGATTTTGTTACTAATATTAGGAACATGAGAAAAATGCTTACTGTTGTCACTTCTGTTTAACATTTCACTGACTAGCAAGAAAAAGAAATAAAAGGTATCCTGACTAGAAAGAAATGAAACTATCTCTATTTACAGATGGTATGATCTTACATATGGAAATCCTAAGAAATAAATGACAAAAAAATCAATTAGAACTAATAAATGAGTTCAACAAGTCTGCAGGGTAAAAGAAAAAAAAAATACATGAATCAATCATCTGTATACACTAGTAATGAACTATTTGAAGGTATAACTTTTAAAAAGTGCATGTAAAAAATGCACCTTAAAGAATAAAATACTTAGGAATAAATTCAAAACAGAAGTACTAGACCTATACAATAAATCAAAAAGATCCAACTAAATGAAAAATAATCCCATATTCACACATTAGAAAACTTAATGCTATAAGATGGTAATACTTTCCAAATTGATCTACAGATACAGTGAAATCTCTAGGAAAATCTAAGCTATCTTCTACAAAAATTGACAAAAATCATCTAAAAATTCATGTAGAAATATAAGAAATATGGAATAGTCAGAAAAAATAATCTTAAATGAAGATTATGTAGAGGACTCACATTTTCCCATTTGAAAATTTACTATAAAGTTACAATAATCAAGACAGTGTGGTACAACCATAGGATAGAGACATATATCAATGGAATACAATTAAAACTTCAGAAATAAACTCTTATATCTATATTCAAAGAAGTTTAGATAAAAAATTCAGGAATGAAGAGTATTTTTCAACAAATAACTCTAGCCCAATTGGAAATCTACAAGCAAAGAAATGAAGTTGGAAACCTGCCTTTTGCCCCATAAAAAAATTTAACTCAAGATGAATTATATACCTAAGAACATGAGCTAAAAGAATACAACTCTTAGAAGAAAAAGTTAGGAGTAAATATTTGAGTCTCTGAGCTAAGCAAAATCTTGCTAAATAGAGCATCAAAAGCACAAGTGAAAAAGGGGGGAAAAAAGAGATGTTTTACTCAGAAAAACTAAACAAAGTTTACACTTCAAAGCATACTATCAAGAAAATGAAGAGATGACCACAGAATGGGTTAAAACATGTCCCAATAAAATCTGGTAAGATCTGTGTATTCTGATAAATAACATAATTATTATATTATGCTTTTATAATGTTTCTAAACAACTCTTACAATTCAGTAATAAAAACACAAACAACCCAACATAAAGACAGGAAAAGGATCTGAATCCACACTTCTCCAAAGAAATTTAACAAATGTACATTAAACACATGAATGAGTATTCAACATCTGAATTCATTAGGCCAATGCAGATCAAAACCACAATGAAAATACTACTTCATACTTATGAGCATGGTTATAATCACAATGACAGACAGTACTAAGTGTTGGTGAGGATGTAGATAAATATGAACATTCATGACCCTTCTACTGGAAATATAAATCATTCAGCCATTTTGGAAATCATTTTGGCAGTTCCTTACAAAGTAAAACATAAAGTTACCATATGTTCCAATAATTCTACTCCGAGGTATTTACCAGAAGAAAATTGAACACACCAATAATTGTACATGAATGTCTAAAGTAATGTTATTCATAATAGTAAAAAACTTGGGAACAGCTTAAACATCCTTAAATGAACAAAGTAAGTAAGTTTAAGTGTTCGTCACTCAGTTGTGCCCAAGTCTTTGCGACCCCATGGACTGCAGCCCATCAGGCTTCTCTGTCCGTGAGATGTTCCAGATGTACATCAGTACAGAGATGTACTAGAGTGGGTTACCATTTCCTTCTCCATGGCCTCTTCCCAACCCAGGGATCAAACCAGGTCTCCAGCACTGCAGGCAGATCTTTACCAACGGAGCTACAAGTGAAGCCCTTAAATGAACAAAGGGGTAAGCGAAATGAGACATATCCATACAATAGATTGTTATTTGATAACAAAAAGGAATAAAGTATTGATACAAACTATGACATTCAGTTCAGTTCAGTCGCTCGGTTGTGTCCGACTTTTTGTGACCCCATGAACCACAGCATGCCAGGCCTCCCTGTTCTTCACCCACACTCAGAGTCCACCCAAAGCCATGTCCATTGAGTCAGTGATGCCATCCTATCATCTAATTCTCTATTGTACCCTTCTCCTCCCATCTTCAATCTTTCCCAGAATCACGCTCTTTTCACATGAGTCAGTTCTTCACATCAGGTAGCCAAAGTATTGGAGTCTCAAATTCAACATCAGTCCTACCAATGAACAGCCAGGACTGATCTCCCTTGATGGACTGGTTGGATCTCCTTGCAGTCCAAGGGACTCTCAAGATTCTTCTCCAACACCACAGTTCAAAAGCATCAATTCTTCTGTGCTCAGCTTACTTTATAATCCAACTCTCACATCCATACATGACCAGTTGAAAAATCATAGCCTTGACTAGATGGACCTTTGCTGACAAAGTAATATTTCTGCTTTTCAATATGCTGTCTAGGTTGGTCATAACTTTCCTTCCAAGGACTAAGCATCATTTAATTTTATGGCTGCAGTCACCATCTGCAGTGATTTTGGAGACCAGAAAAATAAAGTCAGCCACTGTTTCCACTGTTTTGCCATCTATTTGCCATGAAGTGATGGGACCGGATGCCATGATGTTAAGTTTTCTGAATGTTGAGCTTTAAGCCAACATTTTCACTCTCCTCTTTCACTTTCATCGAGAGGCGTTTTAGTTCCTCTTCACTTTCTGCCATAAGGGTGGTGTCGTCTGCATATCTGAGGTTATTGATATCTCTCCCAACAATCTTGATTCCAGCTTGTGCTTCTTCCAGCCCAGTGTTTCTCATGATGTACTCTGCATATAAGTTAAATAAGCAGGGTGACAATATACAGCCTTGGCGTACTCCTTTTCCCATTTGGAACCAGTCTGTTGTTCCATGTCCAGTTCTAACTGTTGCTTCCTGACCTGCATGCAGGTTTCTCAAGAGGCAGGTCAGGTGGTCCGGTATTTCCATGTCTTTCAGAACTTTCCACAGTTTATTGTGATCCACACAGTCAAAGGCTTTGGCATAGTCAATAAAGCAGAAATATATGTTTTTCTGGAACTCTCTTGCCTTTTTGATGATCCAGCAGATGTTGGCAATTTGATGTCTGGTTTCTCTGCCTTTTCTAAGACCAGCTTAAACATCTGGAAATTCACAGTCCATGTATTGCTGAAGCCTGGCTTGAAGAATTTTGAGCTTTACTTTACTAGCGTGTGAGATGAGTGCAATTGTGTGGTAGTTTGAGCATTCTTTGGGATTGCCTTTCTTTGGGATTGGAATAAAACTGACCTTTTCCAGTCCTGTGCCCACTGCTGAGTTTTCCAAATTTGCTGACATATTGAGTGCAGCACTTTCAAAGCATCATCTTTCAGGATTTGAAATAGCTCAACTGGAATTCCATCACCTCCACTAGCTTTCTTCCTAGTGATGCCTTCTAAGGTAAACATGATTTCATATTCCAGGATGTCAGGTTCTAGGTGAATGATCACACCATTGTGATTATCTGGGTCGTGAAGATCTTCTTTGTACAGTTCTTCTGTGTAATCTTGCCATCTCTTCTTAATATCTTCTGCTTCTGTTAGGTCCCTACAATTTCTGTGCTTTATTGAGCCCATCTTTGCATGAAATTTTCCCTTGGTATCTCTAATTTTCTTGAAGAGATCTCTAGTCTTCCCCATTCTGTTGTTTTCCTCTATTTCTTTGCATTGATTGCTGAGGAAGCCTTTCTTATCTCTCCTTGCTATTCTTTGGGACTCTGCATTCAAATGGGTATATCTTTCCTTTTCTCCTTTGCTTTTCACTTCACTTCTTTTCATAGCTATTTGTAAGGCCTCTGACAGAATGTGGGCCACTAGAGAAGGGAATCGCAAACCACTTCAATATTCTTGCCTTGAGAACCACATGAACAGTATGAAAAGGCAAAATGATAGGACACTGAAAGATGAACTCCCCAGGTTGGTACTTGCCCAATATGTTACTGGAGTTCAGTGGAGAAATAAATTCAGAAAAAAGAAGGGATGGAAAAGAAAGGTAAAAACAACACCCAGTTGTAGATGGGACTGGTGATAGAAGTGAGGTTCAATGCTGTAAAGAGCAATATTGCATAGGAACCTGGAATGTTAGGTTCATGAATCAAGGCGAATTGGAAGTGGTTAAACAGGAGATGACAAGAGTGACCATTGACATTCTAGGAATCGGTGAACTAAGATGGAGTGGAATGGGTGAATTTAACTCAGATGATCATTATATTTACTATTGTGGGCAAGAATCCCTTAGAAGAAATGGAGTAGCCATCATAGTCAACAAAAGAGTCCAAAATGCAGTACTTGGATGCAATCTCAAAAAAAACCAGAATGATCTCTGTTCGTTTCCAAGGAAAACCATTCAATATCACTGTAGTCCAAGTCTATGCCCTGACCAGGAATGCTGAAGAAGCTGAAGTTGAGCAGTTCTATGAAGACCTAGAGGACCTTCTAGAACTAACACCCACAAAAGATGTCAATTTCATTATGGGGGACTGGAATGCAAAAGTAGGAAGTCAAGAACACCTGGAGTAACAGGCAAATCTGGCCTTGGAATGCAGAATGAAGCAGGGCAAAGGCTAATAGAGTTCTGCCAAGAGAATGCACTGGTCATAGCAAACACCCTCTTCAAACAACACAAGAGAAGACTCTACACATGGACATCACCAGATGGTCGACACTGAAATCAGATTGATTATATTCTTTCCAGCCAACGATGGAGAAGCTCTATATAGTCAGCAAAAACAAGACCAGAAGCTGACTGCGGCTCAGATCGTGAACTCCGTATTGCCAAATTCAAACTGAAATTAAAGAAAGTGGAGAAAACCACTAGACCATTCAGGTATGACCTCAATCAAATCCCTTATGACTACACAGTGGAAGTGAGAAATAGATTTAAGGGATTAGATCTGATAGACAGAGTGCCTGATGAACTA
Source organism: Cervus canadensis (assembly GCF_019320065.1). Classification (NCBI taxonomy): domain Eukaryota; kingdom Metazoa; phylum Chordata; class Mammalia; order Artiodactyla; family Cervidae; genus Cervus; species Cervus canadensis. Next base: position 22,079,739 of record NC_057400.1, read on the forward strand.
TGGACAGAGGTTCGTGACATTGTACAGGAGACAGGGGTCAAGACCATCTCCAAGAAAAAGAAATGCAATAAAGCAAAATGGCTGCCTGAAGAGGCCTTACACAAACTACGACATTAGTGAACACTGAAACCATAAAGCTAGTAAAATAAGCCAATCATAGAAGACCACATATTGTATGAGTCCATTTATATGAATTATGCAAAGTAGTTACATCAGTAATAATGATTGCTGTAGAGACTGGACAGACATGGGAAGTGATTCCTAATGGGTTCAGGGTTATTGTTTGGCATGATAAAAATATAAAATTGTAGTAATGTTTGTACAACCCTGTGAATATACTGAAAAATGGATTTTATAATTTAATTGGGTGAAATGTATGGTATATGGATTATATTTCAATAAAATTGCTATTAAAAATACAAAGAATTGGGGATCATGGCGGTATTAAATAGAACTCAGCAGTTACAATAGAATTCACAAAGCTGTGAAGAAATGCCCAAATTCTAATAGACAACAATTTTTAGTCTCTTGTATGTACAGAGAAACTAGAATAAAGATATTTTCAGATACATGAGGCCACCAAAAATATATCGCCCAACCATCTTTTCTCAGGAGGTTCATACAGGAAACATCAGCTCAGTAGGATTTTTGTTATTCACCAAAGAGAAAGTAGCTTATAAAGTAAACTTTGCCAAACTTTAGCAAAGAGATTGTCTAGCAGACTGGTGAAGGAAGTCTCAGGATAATACCTCCGCAATCAGTTTAAGTTGAAGAAAGTACACAAATGGCTTTTGAGAGTATGTGATAAAGAAATTAAAATATTAGAAAACAATAATATAAAAGAAATGTTTGCAATATAGTACTTGGCTCAGCTCTGAAGAAATGTATAAGATAATGATTAAATAGTGAATACGTATTTAAACAATAACTGAATATAATTGTATAGAAAGAATGTGTATAAGCAAAATAGGCATTTTCCGTTAAAAGCTAGTCAATAACACCTTAGTCTGAAAAAAATTAAGAAATATTGATTTAAGCATGTTATATTAGTAGTACTCAGATTTGTTTTTAAGAAGAGTTAAAAATGTGGTATCGTTAGGGAACAGAGATCAGGGATGAATGGAGTGTATGATGTGACTATGTTTTATTCATTTTGAGCTTTACAGGGCTATTTGACTCTAAGGCATGTATGTGTATCTCTTTGATTTCAAAAATTATTAATTAAAAAATAGGAACCAGATGGCATATTTATCGGGTCTTCATTATAATCAAAACAAGCATTTTTACACTTCAGGGTGCTTTCTGAGGGAATTCATAAAACAAAAGTGTCTTTTCAATAGGTCTTATGCTTTTCTGGTGAAGATCATTTTAAACATTTTACTCAGTGTTTCCCCAGTATTTTAATCACTTTATCTTCTTCTTGCCTTCAGTATAACTGTGTATAATCATGAATATAGTTGAGACAACACTTAGTAATGCAGTTCTGAGATGTAGTTAATTGAATAGCAAAGTTACAATTAAAACTTCAACTTCTGAGATTGAAAGATAATAGAGAATATAACCAGATAATATATTAAGGGGGATATATTTTGTGGTTTGTTCTTTTTATTTTTTTTTTCTTTCTTACTTAAAAAAAAAATGTTGGTACCTGTAAGTGTAATTGAGAAAAACATGTGCTACAATCAGAAAAATAAATATGAAATATTTTTCCCAAAGAGAAAAATAAGAAAATCTAATTATTATTTAGAGGTAGTACAGACAGAAAGAAAATTAAGAAAAAGATTAGTATATTTACAACAAGTGATATCCACAAGAGCAGATTATATATATTCCTACATTGGAAGACAAGATTATACAAAACTTGAGATCAAGACAGTTAACCTTGAACAACATGGGGGTTAGTGGTGTCAACATTCTGCACAGGGACATCTGGTTATTCAATGCTCTGTATCTATAATTTTGCATCCATGAATTCAGTCATGCATCATGTAATATATAGTGTATGTGTGCATACTCAGTCATGTCCAACTCAGTAACTCCATGGACAGTAGCCCACCAGGCTCCCCTGTCCATTGAATTTTCCAATTAAGAGTACTGGAATGGGTTGCCATTTCCTCATCTAGGGGATCTTCCCAACCCACGGATAAAACCTGCAGCTTCTACATCTCCTGCATTGGCAGGTAGATTCTTCACCACTGAGCCACCTGGGAAGCCCAGTACTATAGCATTACTCTTGAGAAGAATCTATACGTGGACGCATGCAGTGAAAACCTGTTATTCAAGGGTAAACTGTATTATAACTTTTTATATCTTTTTTTTCTTCCATTTATTTTTATTAGTTGGAGGCTAATTACTTTACAATATTGTAGTGGTTTTTGCCATACATTGACATGAATCAGCCATGGATTTACATGTGTTCCCCATTCCGATCCCCCCTCCTGCCTCCCTCTCCACCCGATCCCTCTGGGTCTTCCCAGTGCACCAGGCCCGAGCACTTGTCTCATGCATCCAACCTGGGCTGGTAATCTGTTTCACCCTTGATAATATACATGTTTCGATGCTATTCTCCTGAAACATCCCACCCTCGCCTTCTCCCACAGAGTCCAAAAGTCTATTCTGTACATCTGTGTCTCTTTTTCTGTTTTGTATATAGGGTTATCGTTACCATCTTTCTAAATTCCATATATATGCATTAGTATACTGTATTGGTCCTTATCTTTTTGGCTTACTTCACTCTGTATAATAGGCTCCAGTTGCATCCATCTCATTAGAACTGATTCAAATGAATTCTTTTTAATGGCTGAGTAATATTCTATGATGTATATATACCACAGCTTCCTTATCCATTCGTCTGCTGATGGGCATCTAGGTTGCTTCTATGTCCTGGCTATTATAAACAGTGCTGCGATGAACATTGGGGTACATAGGTCTCTTTCAGATCTGGTTTCCTCGGTGTGTATGCCCAGAAGTGGGATTGCTGGGTCATATGGCAGGTCTATTTCCAGTTTTTTAAGGAATCTCCACACTGTTCTCCACAGCAGCTGTACTAGTTTGCATTCCCACCAACAGTGTAAGAGGGTTCCCTTTTCTCCACACCCTCTCCAGCATTTATTGCTTGTAGACTTTTGGATAGCAGCCATCCTGACTGGCGTGTAATGGTACGTCATTGTGGTTTTGATTTGCGTTTCTCTGATAATGAGTGATGTTGAGCATCTTTTCATGTGTTTGTTAGCCATCTGTATGTCTTCTTTGGAGAAATGTCTGTTTAGTTCTTTGGCCCGTTTTTTGATTGGGTCATTTATTTTTCTGGAATTGAGCTTCAGGAGTTGCTTGTATATTTTTGAGATTAATCCTTTGTCTGTATAACTTTGTATATCATTTTGATGACATGTAAGAATAATAAAATCCATACTTCTTAATAATTAGAAACTATAATATTAAATAAACAAAAGAGCTCAAGCTTATCTTTATAATGAAAGTATTTCAGCAGGAAAAATTATTTTGATTTCTGACTGAGTCAAATTTCATACCATAGAAATCCTAATTGTGCCCAATTTTCATTATTTAGGCTCATTAAATCTGTTCTTCAAAGGTATAGGTACAAAGGCAATGTAATTATAATGAACTCTTCTGAAAGAAAGGTGAAAAAGAATGTGACAGTTGCTCTGTCATGTCCAACTCTTTGCCATCCCATGGACTGTGGCCTGCCAGGCTCCTCTGTCCATGGAATTCTCCAGGCAAGAATACTGGAGTAGTTGCCATTTTCTTCTCCACTAAATCTTAAACAAACAAACAAACAAACAAAAAACAACAACAAAAAAACTGGGGCTTAGAGCTATGTCTAAGAAGGGGCAAGAGGAACCTCTAGTGATGAATGTTAGAGACCTGCTGAGTCCCAAGAAGAGTCAACAAGAAATATCCCAAGGCTTCTGTTAAGATTCTAGGTAAGTCTGAGACTGATATATACTATTATTATAATTAAAATAGATAACCAACAAGAACCTACTGTATAGCACAGGAAACTCTGCTCAATATTCTTCAATAACCTAAATGGGAAAAGAACTTGAAAAAGAATATACATACATGTATGAATCACTTTGCTGTAGACCTGAAACTAACACAACATTGTACATCAATTATACATAAATATAAAATAAAAAATTAAAAAAAAAAAGATCCTAGATAAATTCCAGTGCTAACTCAGGCTTCCTTGCCTCAGGCCTTACAAAGAAAAGCAGCTTGGAATAAAGAGGTCAGCTACAGAGGAAGGCTTTAGATCTTATCTGCATTGGGTAATTTCAGAGGTCTGATCACTTTGGGTTATTTTTTAAATGAATTAATCAATTAATTAATTAACTATATTCTGCCAAGTGGTTGAATCAGTAAAACAGGATTTGAGGTACCTAAGGCTACAATCCTACCAACAAGAAGGAAAATTAGTATAACACTGGGCCTCAAAGGGTGAGGGAGAACTCTTCTCCTTGAGTTTATTTTTTCCTTACCTAGGGAATAAATGCATAGAAGTGGGAAATGGACCCATGAGATCTACTTTTTCAGATAGGAGTTTGATAATAGCTGAAGCTTAGGAAAAAGGAGGCTTCATAGCTCTATATGTACAAGTTTGGGAGATCAATGCACCAAATTCTGACTGCACTTATATTCATCTTCCTGAAGCAAAATATTCCAGGGAGGCTAAGACGACATCCTCTTCTCCTCTTCACGCTCTGCCCTTAAGATCTGTACCAAGTTCTACTAATGACTCAATTTCACAATCACATGTAGAACACTCACATCCTAAGAGTGGGGCTGGAAAAAGACATCTAGTTCTGTTTTGTTTGATGAGGAAGGGGTATATCTATCTATATAAATGTGCATAAATACTTTAAATTATGTTCATAGATGAGTAACTCAAGGGCGTTGTCTACATTATGTCAGGAATAATTCTCTTATCGTATTTCACAACATCTTTGATTTTTGTAAATAGTCAGTTCAGTTGCTCAGTTGTGTCTGACTCTTTGAGACACATGGACTGCGGCACACCAGGGCTCGCTGTCCATCACCAACTCCTGGAGTTTACTCAAACTCACGTCCATTGAGTCAGTGATGCCATCCAACCATCTCATCCTCTGTCATTCCCTTCTCCTCCCACTTTCAATCTTGCCCAGCATCGGGGTTTTTTCCAATGAATCAGTTCATCACATCAGGGGCTTCAACTTCAGTATCTGTACTTCCAACGAATATCCAGAACTGATTTCCTTTAGGATTGATTGGTTTCATCTCCTTGCAGTCCAAGGGACTCTTGAGAGTCTTCTCCAACACCACAGTTCAAAAGAATCAATTCTTTGGTGCGCAGCTTTCTTTATAATCCAACTCTCCATACGTGACTATAGGAAAAACCATAGCTTTGACTAGGTGGACTTTTATTGGCAAAGCTATGGCACTTCTTTTTAATATACTATCTAGGTTGATCACAACTTTTCTTCTAAGAAGCAAGCGTCTTTTAATTTCATGGGTGCAGTCACTATCTGCAATGATTTTGGTGCCCCCCAAAATAAAGTCTGTCACTGTTTCCATTGCTTCCCTGTCTATTCACCATTAAGTGATGGGATCAGATGCAATGATTTAGTTTTATGAATGTTGAGTTTTAAGCCAACTTTTTCACTCTCCTCTTTCATTTGCATCAAGAGGCTCTTTAGTTCTTCTTTGCTTTCTGCCATAAGGGTGGTGTCATCTGCATTGACATTTCTCCCAGCAATCTTGATTCCAGCATGTGCTTCATCCAGCCCAGCATTTCTCATGATTTACTCTGCATATAAGTTAAATAAGTAGGGTGACAATATACAGCCTTGACACACTCCTTTCCGGATTTGGAACCAGTCTGTTGTTCCATGTCCAGTTTTAACTGTTGCTTCCTGACCGGCATACAGATTTCTCAGGAGTCAGGTAAAGTGGTCTGGTATGCCCATCTCTTTCAGAATTTTCCACCGTTTGTTGTGATCCACACAGTCAAAGGCTTTGGCATAGTAAATAAGGCAGAAGTAGATATTTTTCTGGAACTCTCTTGCTTTTTCAATGATCCAGAGGATGTTGGCAATTTGATCTCTGGTTCCTCTGCCTTTTCTAAAACCAGCTTGAACATCTGGAAGTTCACAGTTCATGTACTGTTGAAGCATGGCTTGGAGGATTTGAGCATTACTTTGCTAGCATGTGAGATGAGTGCAATTGTGCAGTAGTTTGAGCATTCTTTGGCATTGCCTTTCTTTAGGATTGGAATGAAAACTGACCTTTTCCAGCCCTGTGGCCACTGCTGAGTTTTCCAAATTTCCTGGCATATTGAGTTCAGTATTTTTACAACATCATCTTTTAGGATTTGAAATATCTCAACTGGAATTCCATCACCTCCACTAGCTTTCTTCATAGTGATGCTTCCTAAGGCCCACTTGACTTCACATTCCAGGATGTCTGGCTCTAGGTGACTGATCACACCATCGTGATTATCTGGGTCATGAAGATCTTTTTGTATAGTTCTTCTGTGTATTCTTGCCACCTCTTCTTAGTATCTTCTGCTTCTGTTAGGTCTATACAATTTCTGTCCTTTATTCTGCTCAGCTTTGCATGAAATATTCCTTTGGTATCTCTAATTTTCTTGAAGAGATCTCTAGTCTTTCCCATTCGATTGTTTTCCTCTATTTCTTTTCACTGATCGCTGAGGAAGGCTTTCTTATCTCTTCTTGTTATTCTTTGGAACTCTGCATTCAAACGGGAATATCTTTCTTTTTCTCCTTTGCCTTTTGCTTCTCTTCTTTCACAGTTATTTGCAAGGCTCCTAAGACAACTATTTTGGTTTTCTTCATGTCTTTTTCTTGGGGATGGTCTTGATCACTGCCTCCTGTGCAATGTCACAAACCTCTGTCCACAGTTCTTCAGGCACTCTATCTATCAGATGTAATCCTTTCAATCTATTTCTCACTTCCGCTGTATAATCATAACGGATTTGATTTAGGTCATACGTGAATTGTCTAGTGGTTTTCCCTACTTTCTTCAATTTAAGTCTGAATCTGGCAATAAGGAGTTCATGATCTGAGCCACAGTCATCTCCCCGTCTTATTTTTGCTGACTGTATAGAGCCTCTACATTTTTGGCTGGAAAGAATATAAACAATCTGAAATCAGTAATGACCATCTGGTGATGTCCATGTGTAGAGTCTTCTCTTGTGTTGTTTGAAGAGGGTGTTTGCTATGATCAGTGTTCTTGGCAAAACTCTACTAGCCTTTGCCCTGCTTCATTCTGTACTCCAAGACCAAATTTTCCTGTTACTCCAGGTATTTCTTGACTTCCTACTTTTGCATTCCAGTCCCCTATAATAAAAAGGACATCTTTTTGGAGTGTTAGTTATATAAGGTCTTGTAGATCTTCATAGAACCGTTCAACTTCAGCTTCTTCAGCATTATTGTTTGGAGCACAGACTTGGATTACTGTGATATTGAATGGTTTGCCTTGGAAACGAACAGAGATCATTCTGTCATTTTTGAGATTGCACCCAAGTACTGCATTTTGAACTCTTGTTGATGATATTGACTACTTCATTTCTTCTAAGGGATTCCTGCCCTGTAGGGATTCTTGCCTACAGTAGTAGATATAATGGTCATCTGAATTAAATTCACCCATTCAAGTCCATTTTAGTTCACTGATTCCTAAAATGTCCATGTTCACACTTACCATCTCCTGTTTGACCACTTCCAATTTGCCTTGATTCATGGACCTAGGTGCCTATGTAACATGCAATATTGTTCTTTACAGCATCGGACTTCACTTCCCTTACCAGTCCTATCCACAACTGGGTGTTGTCGCTCTGGGTCAGTTCCTTCTTTCTTTCCGGAGTTATTTCTCCACAGATCTCCAGTAGCATAATGGGCACCTACAGACCTGGGGAGTTCACCTTTCAGTGTCCTATCTTTTTGTCTTTTCATACTGTTCATGGGGTTCTCAAGAAAAGAACACTGAAGTGATTTCCCATTCCCTTCTCCAGTGGTCCACATTTTGTCTGAACTCTCCACCATGACCCATCCATCTTGCATGGCCCTATACTGCATGGCTCATGTTTTCATTGAGCTAGACAAGGCTGTGGTCCATGTGATCAGATTGGTCACTTGTAAATAGACAAGGCATTTAAAATAATTTCTTAGATGAAAAGTATCTTGTACCCAGCTAGTTTAAGAAACCCAACCAAAAATTAAAAAAAAAAAAAAAAATTAAAGATTAAGTAAATTTATCAAGAATATAACTTCATAATGCTCTGTCATATGTATTTTAGGAATCAAGGCATAATCAGAGGAATATATATTACTGCTAGAAATCTGTAACACATATATAAAAATACTTTAACCCTAGGTCTCAAAGTATATCCTCTTTCTCCATGTCACCTTAGAAAATAACAACATATAGTTAGTATGACAAATTGTGCAAAGAGTTAATTGATTACTAGGAAAATTCAATTCTGCTCTTTGGTTCATAAAAGTAGTTTGTAGGCATATCACAAATTAGAAATAATTGAGTGAAAACATTGCAAAGGCAGGTATTCGATCTGTCTGATATCCTCATTGTCTTAGCAGAATATCTAACACATGGAAGATGTTAGTAAATATTCACTGAATGAAAAATACACTTCTAAAATAGCTTATTTCTTATTTTGGAGCCTTGGAGAATTAGTGCTGTCAATCGGGATGTGGTTCACCACTTTGTCTCTTAATATTGCAAGTCCTGAAATGTCTTTTCATGTTAAAACCCTTACATCTCAACCCGATCATAAGCCTCTGAACCATAAAGATGGTTTTATTTATTACAGTTATGTGTAACTTCAATTTCAAACACAATTCTGTACCAGATATCCACGATGATCAAAAGTAAGTTTCACCCTGGACTGTTGTCTACCGAAGAGTTAGTCAAGTGATAGACTGATAAAAATGAAATTACAATGTAAGAACCATGGATGAGACAAACTTAGAGCTATCAAGGATTAAAAAAGGCATTGGATTCAATCATGGATGTCACTGAAGATTTCCTTAAGGAGGCAATACAAGCTGAGATCTGAGTTATTAGGGCTTCAGTTAATGTAGAATAAACTATCCAGGGAACTTGTTAAATTGTAGGTTTGGAAAGTCTAGGATAGTTCCTGAGATTCTGCATTTCTAACAAGCTCCCAGGGGAAGCCCATGTTGGTAATTCAAGTATCACACTTTGAGTAGCATTGATTTTTGGAAGGAAGAAATAATAGAATAAGTTGTTTGTAAAAATTTTGGTGAGGGTGAAACTAATGTCTCAAGGCAAACCAGACACTATACCCATTGAAAATGACAGTTTCCCCTACTTACTGTTCCTCTATAGATGCAAGCTTATAGACCTTGTTTTCTATCTTTTCCAATACTAGCAGATGCTTGCTTCTATAGAGTGTAACAGCAAAACCCTAAGGAAGTTTGTGTGGATCCTCTTAAATTAAGAAAAAAACATGCCTGTGGTCAATTTTAGAATTTACAGAGAAAAGAGACATTGGGAATCTATGTCACCTTTAACAGCTCATGCCACTTGTCCAAACGCATGGGGCCTGAACCCTGTTGCCTTTCCCCAAAGTGACACACAGCTCCAGCAGGCCAGGCTGTGATATAATGAGTATAAGTTCAGTTCAGCCACTCAGTTGTGTTTGACTCTTTGTGATCCAATGGACTGCAGCACGCCAGGCCTCCCTGTCCATCACAAATTCCCTGAGTTTACTCAAACTCATGTCCATTGAGTCAGTGATGCCATCCAACCGTCTCATCCTCTGTCACCCCCTTCTCCTCTCACCTTCGATCTTTCCCAGAATCAGGGTCTTTTCAGATGAGTCAGTTCTTCACATCAGGTGGCCAAAGTATTGGAGTTTCAGCTTCAGCATCAGTCCTTCCAATGAACACCCAGGACTGATTTCCTTTAGGATTGATTGGTTTCATCTTCTTGCAGTCCAAGGGACTCTTGAGAGTCTTCTCCAACACCACAGTTCAAAAGCATCAATTCTTCGGCGCTCAGCTTTCTTTCTTTACAGTCCAATTCTCACATCCATACATGACTACTGGAAAAACCATAGCTTTAACTAGATGGACCTTTATTGGCAAAGTAATGTCTCTGCTTTTTAATATGCTCTCTAGGTTGGTCATAACTTTTCTTCCAAGAAGCAAGGGCTGCAGTCACCATCTGCAGTGATTTTGGAGCCCAAAAAAATAAAATGAGTGTAAACCTCCCAGTTAATATAGTCAGTTATTTAATATCATGTAAATGTAAAAGACATAGCCTATAACGGAATAAAAATTAGTATCCACTCACACTATATAGTTTTGAATAGAACTTTTTGTGTCCCTAATATTTACCTCTGCAATCATATTATATATATACTTTAATATTAACAGATTATAATAATTACAAAACAAGTAAACAAAAACCTTACTGGAATAAATCAGCATAAAAACAAAGAAGCAATTTTTCATTATTGTTTTCTTTAGATTGGAGAATTCTTAATATCTTATTTAAGTCCCAGAAATAAAAATGCTAAACATAAATCACTCTGAGAATAACCACTACCTGGTGAACTTTACTGTCTTTTTCTATATTCCTAAAGTCTAAATTTTCACAATAAGCATGTTGTACTTGTAATAGTAAAAAAGTAGATTTTATTAAGAATACAAAATAATGTAGGTAGTGTCTAAAACCAAACTAGACTAAAACAGAACAGTGGTTTTCATTGTAGGCCTTATAATAAGTGGTCAGCTAAGTGAAGAGTTTGCCAAAAAAGATCCAGCCCATATTTGTATTCAGCCCTTAAAATAACAATGCCACAGCAATTTTGTTCTCTCTTGCTGATTTATATTTTCATGAATTTACCTGATCTTATCATAATGTTTTTCATTTCAGTTTTATTATTCAATATTCACTATTCACATTCAAGATATCAATGTCTAGACAGGCCTTATCAAACAGTGTTCCTATTTTTTTCTCCTAGTTCATTTCCCAAATTTCAGAAGTATATTTCTTTTATAGATTAAGCTTTTTAATTTATCTTAAGTCTTATTTTCTTCCATACAGAAACTTCTAGTTTTCTTTTCTGACAGCAAGGAGTACCTTGATGGATAGCATTCAATTGCTGTGTTGAAATAAGTAGCTGGCTTTTATCTTACGTTAGTACATTTTTTATTAGTTTTACCTACTATATGAGAAAGAAGATGACAAAATGTAATGATCTTAGTGATCTCAACTGGGCCCATAATTCTGTCTAGATTATAGAATATAGACTTTGCAGGAAAGAATTTGAGAATTCTGGTTAAGAGTTACAATGGAAACAAGGATAAAATTACAAATTTAGCTCAATGGAAATATGTTAGCTACTAATTCTAAACAACACAGCTATGTCAGGAAGGCATGTGCTTGACCTCATATGCTTAATATAGGATTAAAATATATTAATGATATTTTTATTCATGTTTTAAAATTTGATAAAATCATAGTGCCTTGGGCAGTTGTCACAAAGGGTGGCAGGAAAAAGTTAGAATACTTAAACCAGTTATCCCAAACCCAACCAGTAAATTTACATTACAGAACTCTGAGCACATTTATACTCTTCATGGTGACACAATAATAAAGAAATATTAAATTGAGAAGCATATAAACAGAGGTTAACAAGGTAGTATAGTATAGTAGTTAAAAAAGCATAATTCGGGGGGCTTCCCAGGTGGCCTAGTGGTTAGGCATCTGTTTGCCAATGCGGGGGACACAGGTTTGATCTCTGGTTTGGGAAGATTCCACATGCCTCAGGGCAACTAAGCCTGTGTGTCACAACTACTGAGCCTTTGCTTAGAGTCCACAAGCCTCAACTACTGAACCCAGGTGCTGCAACTATGAAGCCTGGGCATCCTCGAGCCTGCGCTCTGCAACAAGAGAAGCCACTGCGATGAGAAGCCTGCATAACACAATTAGAGAAGAGCCCTGCCCCCACCACAACTGAAGAAAACAACGAAAACTCAACACAGTCATAAATAATAAATTTAACATTTTTTATAAAGCACCATTTTTGATGACAAACATATTGGTTGAGATCCAAATCTGCTACTTACTAGCTGTGTGACCTACCCTGAACAGTGTTCTTGACTTTTCTAAGTCTCAGGTTTCTCGTCTAGAAAATGATCATAGGAATAGTAACCCTAAGTATCCTTTAGGAAGAAAAAATAAAATAGTGTTAGCAAAGTACCAGGTACGTTCTTAGTAAATAATGATTACTGTTCTGAAAAACATACTTTGTTATATTTGTAGGATTTTAAGGTATATCCCTGGGCTTCCCTTGTGGCTCAGCTGGTAAAGGATCTGCCTGCAATGTGGGAGACCTGGATTCGATCCCTGGGTTAGGAAGATCCCCTGGAGAAGGGAAAGGGTACCCACTCTAGTTTTCTGGCCTCGAGAATTTCATGGACTATATAGTCCATGGGGTCGCAAAGAGTCGGACACAACAGAGCGACTTTCACTTTCAAGATAAATCATAGTCCTTGTACACATTTCTTGCAATATAGAATTAGCTAGTGATGAATGTTCATCATCACAATGTGCAAGATCTGAAGAACTATGTGCATTATCCATGACAAGAATATAGTGGTGGATAATATGTTAGAGTCAGCGTGTGCATCTTAAGTCATTTCAGTTGTGTCTGACTGTTGTGATCCCATGGACTTGTTGTCTGCCAGGCTCCTCTGTCCTTGGGATTCTTCAGGAAAGAAAACTGGTGTGGGTTGCCATTTCCCTCTACAGGGAATCTTTCCAACGCAGGAATCGAACCCATGACTCTTATGTCTCCTGCATTGACAGGTGGGTTTTTTACCACCTGCACCAGCTGGGAAGTCCTATTAGAGTCAAAGTTGAGACTTAAACTATAACTTCTGCTTATTAGTTGAATGGTTTTAACAATAACTTAGCCTACTTGGAACCTACTTTTTCAGAGGCAGAATGAAGTTACTAGATGTATCAGCCTCATGGGTTTAATGGAAGGGTTAAATGGCAGAATGTTAGCCACAGTTAGCGTTAGCCACAATTCTTGGGATATGTGAAATTAGTAAATAATATAAATAAAACACTAGTCTTCAACTGTTCAGAATAACTGTGCTCTGTATTTTGCAAAGCAAAACTGGAGAATAGATGATGAATCTAAGCAATTCAACAGGATGAAAATAGAGAGGACTGATAACGCAGCTTATAATTTTTTTAAAAATCAATTATGATTAAACTATTATGAGCAAGATATCTTTCTACTCCTTGATGGGTCTTTCAAGAGTTTTCATACATGCAGAGTTACGTAATTTCTCCATCTTCCAAGAGTTCTAAATCTAGAAGTGGATATAATTATAAATAATTAACCAACTCTTTATACATGGTTAACCAGTGGATTGTAGTACTAGAAGTGCAATTGAAGTTTAGGGAAAGGAGAGACTACCATGGTCCAGTGTAGGCTGGGAAGGTGTTTTTAATATTATTTATGAATGTTGAAGTATCCATAAGTTCTAGAAATATTCAAAGGCATATACAAAACATGTGAAGAAAAAAAGCCTAAGTTATGTTATCTAGTAGAAATATATGGTGGGTGTAGACATTTAGAAAATGTAAATGGTTCCAAGTAAAATTCAAAGGAGCCATTACCATTGTATACTATGCAATATATTCATATTATCATTGGCTTAATTTATCTGTCTCATCAACTAGTCTATGAATTCATTGAGAGCAGAGATTCTGCCTTTCATCTCATTATCCAGATGCCTAGCATGGTGCCTGGCTTCTTTAACCATTCACTATTCATTTATTCCATTTTATCCATAAGGTATCTGCATTATGCCCTTTACAGGCTCAAGGGATAAAGACAAGTAAATATGGCTTCTGTTATGATGGGGGAATATAGGGTTCAATGGGAAAAATTATTAGCAGTATTTTGGAATATTTCCATCCAGGTTGAGACCTATATGCTAGATAGAAATTTACCAGGCAGAGTGAGGAGAAACAGTGCTTTACAAAGAATAGGATGTGAAAAAGATCCAAAACAGAAAGGACAGGACAGCACAATCAGAGAATCTCTGATAAGAAGAAGATAATAACAAGATTACATTTGTCTCCTCAATGTTTTCTTCCCACACTCCTCAAAACCTGTTTTCTTTTGGATTGTGTGAATTTTAAATAAATTAATTTTCATATTTTTCAAAATATACTCTTTTTGATTGTGTGTATATGTGTGTGTTAGAGAGAGATGGCTCTAGGAAAACAATGTGTACTTAAGTTCTCAGATTCCACTAAGAGTTAATATTTTATTAGTTCACATGCAATGCAGAGAACACACAATTTACTCTCCTTTCCTCTCAGCACTTAATGTTATAGTTGTCAGGTGTATTATAGCTACATATATTATAAATCTAACAGAGCAATGCTATAGTTTTTGTTTTCAACTGTCTTTATGTATTTTACAGAAACTAGGGGAAAAAACCACATTCTACTTCGATATCAAGACTAGAAGAAAGAAGGTAACATCAATCATAATTAAGAATGTAGAAATAGTCACTTTTTTCTTTCACACAGTGGTAGAAAACTTTGTTTCCCTGTATCAAAACTTCAAATGACAGGTGAGAAAAGAGAACATAAGAGAAAAAAAATAGTCTAAGTTTTGAATGAACCCTTATTTGAATTTAATGTGTTTACAATACAGATCAAGATACTATCATGCCTGGGGGGAGGGGGCAATAAAGATTAAGCCAAAATCCTATAAACAAGGAGTTTACAGCCTACTAGCTCTCCATGTCCTCTGAAACTGACTCTACTCAATGATCTGAACTTGTATCTATGACACATTTTCATTTTTTTTCAAACTTTAGCTACTTGGGACATTTGTTCGCTAATTACATTTGTCTCCTCAATGTTTTCTTCCCGCGCTCCTCAAAACCTCAAGTTATACATCTTGTATCTGCCACCTTTTTCTGCCCTAGCAGAATTCACTTCACTGGAATAGAAGGGATTCAATCTTGAGGCCTGTCTCTCAGAAGGAAGACTTTCCTTCATGTCTCCTCATCACATTTGACCCAGGTTAGGTATTACTAGTGTGGTGTGGTTCTAAGTTCTAGGGCCGCTAAAAAGTGACATCCAATTTCAGGAGATCTAAAACACTTGCAGCTGGTTGTTTTGCAAACGTAATTTGGAAATTAAAAGACTTACTATTGTCTTTTCCTTCACTACATCTTGAGGATATTTTTTTATAATAACAAATCTTTGAAGCAGTAAAATTAGATAAACAAGTAGCTGTGGATATTTTAAAAAATTCAAGTGTATCAAAAAGGTATCTGGTTACACAATAATCTCATATAAACTACAGAATGATATTGGAATACATAATATTAGTTTTGTCATTGTTTACATTTATTACATCCTCTCATTAATTGAGTTTACTTTCGATTTTCATTTCGAATACTGGAGCATATATTCATCACAGTTTTAGATATCTGATTACACTATAAAGAGAAAGTACTGCACTTCAGGAAAAATATACAACCCTAGAATACTTACTCCCTTTCCTACATTATATATAGTATGTATTCACTTTCTTCTTTATATTTTTAAAGATTCTGAAAGGGAAGTGACAAACTGGGCAAAGATAGAAGAGCAAAGTTCAACAGGAACAATGAACAGTGGATTTATGGATGTGGGGACACAGATCCTTTCCAGAGCCTGTAGAATATCTGAGTATATAAATTTTTTTTAAATTTCTCCCTACTCTTATTTTATATATTTGTTACTTACTAGTGCTAACAATGTACCAAATACTGTTCTTTCCATGCATATTTGCAATTTATCTTCACTGCAAATCTACATCTAGGTAGAGATATGCTTTTGTTTTGTTTTCTTCCTTATTGAATGGAGGAGGAAACTGAGGGTTAAAGAGTTAAAATAATTTGTACTCTTTCTCAGTGCTCATAATAAATAAGAATTCAAGCCAAAGTCTATAAGATTTAGTCTTTACTTATGATCATTCAATACAGTTCTCCCTCCTGATGAGAGGAACACATAAAAGAAAGGTTATCTAAAGAACTGATTAGTTTGGGTGAAAATCTTCTTTGTATTTAGAAAGCAATGGCTCTATTTCATAGTATAAATATCAACAGATATGAAGGATTTTATAAGTGAATTAGATGATTATAACAGAAATAATTTTAAAACTAAAATGTCATCTACCAAGTGCTCTTTAAAAATTCCAGAAAGTAATAGTATTTATTATTTATATTTCAAATAAAAAATTCATGTTTTGGAGAGAAGACAAGAATTAATTTAACAATGAGTTGTTTATATGGCACAGAACTTTAGTAATAAACAAATGGCTATTGTTCTTTGCCTTTGTTCACTGCTGTATTCATTATAGGGTATGAGGCTATTGAATAGTAATAAATTCTACAACCTTGATAACCAGTAGAGTAGAATTCCAAGGAAGCACTTTTATATGAATAACTGTTCTCATTCATTTGATTTTTGCTAGAGTAGTGTCTATAAGATTAATTTGAAATATTTGGACCTGAAAATACTAAAATAGGTTATTAGTGGTCCAGTAGGAAATAAACACATACACACAAACACATGCACGCACACACACACACACAAAATGAAAATCTAGGGCTGGCTTCCTCAGATTTATGAAACATGGAGATTTTTAATTTTCATTTTGTGAATGAATAAGAACTCGCATTAAGGAAAGTTGTTTACTGTGTGGCAGATGATTAATTTCCACATCCAAAACAGAATAAGCCCAAATATTATCTTCAACATGAGCCTGACTTCTAACAAATGCAAAATGCAATGTTTCAAGACAAGTGAAACAGAAAAGACTGAGGAAATATATTTCCATTCATGACTATGTCATTTCTCTCTTGAAGACCACTTACCTCAAAGGCAGTGTTACTATTCTCAGGTATAGAATTAAAAAGAAAGTCTTTAAGTGTAATTTTGGAATCAAAATAGAAATGTAAAGAATAAGAAACACTACTCTTAGAATTATATATAACTTTCACATGAGATATTCCTTGCCATAGACAGAAATATTAGAAAAAGTTTCCACTCTTTAGGTTAAAAGCATATGGTAGATTTTATTTTCTTAATATAATTTAAATATTTTGAGAAGAAATCATGTTGAATAGGATCCATATTAAGGTATTCTGCTTTTGTGAATTGTCTCTTAATATAATTTTTCTAGAGGCTTTTATCTCTATGAAAATAGACTTCCACTTTGATAACATCTACTCAACTTTCCAGTCTTATATCTTGATTTTTGTGTAATTTTTATGTCATTCTATTACATAAAAATGTTAGAAATCTGCTTTTTATCAATGTTCCATAATTGTTGAAGAAATGTGAAAACTAACCTCATACATTTTAAGGCTATATTCTAATTTTATGACCAAAATTAAAAAAAAAAAAAACTGTCCATCATGCCATATCAGCTCATTAAAACTAGTTTTAAGTTTGAATTTTTTTTTAAATTTATTGCAAAACATCTCTTGATTCAACAAATATTTACTTTGGTATTCCCTATACAATAAAGTAGGTGATAGGCACTTAGGATCAAAGCTGATCCTCTGTCCAACAACAGTTCAGTATAATAAGAAAAGAAAACCACCCCCACCTCCTGTGATAGCAGTAATAAAGATGCTTGGGGATGAAGAGAAAAAATATCTAGTTCCAAAAAGAATAGAATGGGAAAGAGAGCAAAAAGAATAAATTCACTGTGGAGAAACCTAACAAATATGATCTCAGTCAAATGATCAAAGTCAACATCAACAGTCACAAATCCTGTTCACAGTATGTGCTTTGATATGATACGGTGAAAATGGGAATTTTCCCTCTGTTGTCTTTCTCCCAATAATCTATAACCCCAGTATTATGAGAAAATCATCAGATTCCAACAGCAAGACATACGTAAAAACATCTGATTAGTACTCTTCAATACTGTCAGTCATCAAAGTTTGAGAAAACTACCATAGCCAAGAGGCACCTAAGTGGACATGACAACTAAATGCTGGGTAGAATCCTGAGTGATATCCTAGAATATATAAAGAACATTAGGGGAAAACTAATGAAATCTTAATGAGCTATAAACTTTAGCAACACCATTAGTTCAGTATATACTAGTATATCATATTAAGTATACGAGGCTATTCACTATATTCATATACTGCTGTTGGGGATTTAACATAGTGTAGCTGCTGTGGACAACAGTCAGGTGGCTCTTCAAAATATTAAATATTAGAATTATCATATCAAGTAATTCCACTTCTGGGTATATCCCCAGTGGAAGTGAAAGGATATGTATAGATGGTAATTATTTACTAAACTGTTCTAAAAAGTAAAACCTATTTTAAAAAATGAAGTGTCCGTAAAGCAGAGTTTTAAATGGATCAGTTCAGTCACTCAGTAGTGTCTGAATCTGAGACCCCATGGACTGCAGCACACCAGGCCTCCCTGTCCATCACCAACTCCTGGAGCTTGCTCAAACTCATATCCATCAAGTCGATGATGTCATCCAACCATCTCATCCTCTGTTGTCCCTGTCTCCGCCAGTCTTCAATCTTGCCCAGCATTAGGGTCTTATCCATTGAGTCAGTTCTTCGAGTCAGGTGGCCAAAGTATTGGAGTTTCAGCTTCAGCATCATTCCTTCCAATGACTATTCAGGACTGAATTCCTTTAGGATGGACTGGTTGGATCTCCTTGCAGTCCAAGGGACTCTCAAGAGTCTTCTCCAATACCACAGTTCAAAAGCATCAATTCTTCGGCACTCAGCTCTCTTTATAGTCCAACTCTCACACCCATACATGACAACTGGAAAAAAAAAACCATAGCTTTGACTAGACGGACCCTGATCAACAAAGTAATGTCTTTGCTTTTTAATATGCTGTCTATGTTTGTCATAGCTTTTCTTCCAAGGATCAAGCATCTTTTAGTTTCATGGCTACAGTCACCATCTACAGTGATTTTGGAGCCCCCACCCCACCAAAAAAAATAAATAAATAAAGTCTCTCACTGTTTCCACTGTTTTCCCATCTATTTGTCATGAAGTGATGGGACCAGATGCCTTGATCTCAGTTTTCTGAATGTTGAGTTTTAAGCCAACTTTTTCACTCTCCTCTTTCACTTTCATCAAGAGGCTCTTTAGTTCTTCTTTGCTTTCTGCCATAAGGGTGGTGGTGTCTGCCTATCAGAGGTTATTGATATTTCTCCCGGCAATCTTGATTCCAGCTTGTGCTTCATCCAGCCCAGCATTTCTCACAATGTACTCTGCATATAAGTTAAGTCAGCAGGGTGGCAATATACAGCCTTGATTTCCTGATTTGAAACCACTCTGTTGTTCCATGTCCAGTTCTAACCGTTGCTTCTTTAAATGGATAGATGATGTCAAATCAATAGAGAGAGATGTAAGGTTTTCTGGTATGAAGAAATATATCCACAAAGAAGAAATGTACAAATTCACAGAAGAGAGTGAAGATGTCTACTGAGAGAAACAATAAACTTGATGCGAGTCAAGTTTCATGCACATATGTAATCTTACAACTTTCTCATTTTACACTGAAAAACCTGTTATTTTCCTGGCTTTACCACAAATAATTATGTTTTGAGCAAATTCATCTGTTCTCTCTGAGATCTTGATACTTATGTAATCATAAACAAGAGTGGCAGTGCCTCTCTTGAAGGGCTATACAAGAATTAGATATTCTTTCACAATGTAGCCTAGCTTTTGGATATCTGATGGAGTACACCGAATGTATACCATGCATACACTGAAACTAAGATGCTCAGAACAATGAAAATGTATCTCGGTAATTACTTTTATACATTTAAATTACTGACATCAATGATCCCTATGTGATTTTTTTTTTCCTGGCATGAAATTGTACTTTAATTTAAATTAGTACATTCTTTAAATACCCTGGTACCCAAACTCCAGGAAGTGGTTCATTTGTGCCCTGCCTAGCTGTGTCCGACTCTTTGCAGCCCCATGAACTGTAGCCCACCAGGGTCCTCTGTCCTTTGGGATTCTCCAGGTAAGAATACTGGAGTGTGTTGCCATGCTATTTCCAGGGGATCATCTCAACTCAGGGATCAAACCCAGGCCTCCCACATTGTAGGCAGATTCTTTACCACCTGAATCACCAGGGAACTTAAAAAGGAGGAAAACATAATTTTTAAAAAGTCGAGTTTTTTTGTTCTCCCCATGACTAAACATTGATATGAGAACTTATCTATGGAAAAAAAAAATACAAAAAGTAGACAATTTATATTTTGTAATAGGCATGTTCAAGTTATTTAAGATAGCAAAATTTTAATGATTATCATTTATGCTCAATAATAAGTAAATGGTGAAGCAGATTTTATATATATATATATATATATAAATGTATATACAAAATATGCATGCTTGTAGGTATGTATATATTTGAACCATGATTTAAAATATATGCAGAAATTTGAAAATATCTTTAAGTTAAACTTAAAGCATGACATCAAACTGTTATATATAAACAAACACTTTCCTAAATTGTCAAAAGTCTAAACTAATTTTACTAGAATCAGTAGCAGTCAATAGGGCAATTGCTTACTGTCTCCTTGACATCTTCAGCATTTGATTCTTCTGATCTCTCTGATCACTAACTCCACCTTGATCTGTTGAAGTGAGGCGTGAGATTCAGTAAGACAGTAAATTAGCTTTTACTTTATCTTTATAGGAAAGCAATTTCTAGTTGTCTTTTTCTTGAGCCACTTCCTGTCACTGGGCAACTGACAGACAACTACCCCAACTTTACTGTGAGGGAAGGAAAAAAATCAGGGGGGAAAAAAAAAAAGAAAACAGTGGAGCATCTGGCCTCTAATTCCTGTCAAGCTTGATTTTCTGTTGCTTACTTCACAAGACTTGTTTCAAAGTACAGCTTTCTAGTAGCACCTTAATGGATTGTGTTCCTCCATCAGAACACATTATCTGAGCGTGCTCTCGGTGGGTTTCTATCTTAGACACAAATGTTACCTGTATTGTAGTAGACATAAAAATTTTGGCTAAGGAGTAACTTTAAATTTTCAGCAAACATAATAGAAAACAAATATAAAGGAGTCAATATTTTGTATAGTCATCCTTCAGTATCCATGACTGGGGTAGAGGGATTGGTTCCAGCATATCCTTAGATATAAAAATCTACAGATGCTCAAGTCTTTTACATATAGTACAGTATATGCATATGACCTATGCACATTCACATGCATACATCAAATTTCCTCTAGATTACTTCTGGCACCTAATAGAATATGAATGTTTTATAAATAGCTCTAAATACTGATGCAATGTAAATGCTATGTAAGTATTTACTCCTGTATGGCAAACTCACGTTTTGCTTTCTGTAACTTTCTGGAATTTTTTTTCTTTTCCCCAGGTGTTTTCAATCTTCAGTTGATTGAATCCATAGATGCATAATTTGTGGATACAGAGGGTCAATTGCGCTAGATTTTCTTCAAAGTTAAGTATGAGGGAGTATGACCTGGCCTTTAGAAACTCAGCTAAGTCATAAAAAGTTATGGACTATTTTAAAAATATAAAATTGGATAGAGATTGAAGGAACTTTAATGATAAGCTATCCTCCGTGTTAAAATGAAGAAAGAGAGGTCAAGAAATGTGAAGTACACCATAGTCATTCTGTAAATTAGTAAAAAACAAAGATAAACCAAATGTATTCAATATGTTAATCATGCAGAACTGACTTATCCAATAGTTCCTTTCTTTCTAAAAATACTAACACCCAACATTTATTGAATACTTTCTATAGGTAAGTCAAATGCTTTATAAATAGTGAAATTTTTGTCTTTACAACAGCTGTAAGAAATAAGAATTTTCATTATCCACACTTTATATTTGAAGAAATTTAGGCACAGAAAGATCAAATGATTTACCTGGGTCACACAGATACTTCATTGTAGAGCTGGTATTAAAAAGGCAACCTAATCTAGCATCTAACATTGTAAACTACTATTCAACAACTATGTGCAGAGTTTGAACTCATTTAAATCACAAGAAGGTTAAGTACTTGGGAGAAAATGTTGTGTTATATTTTGTTCACTGCTAGTTACCTACTCAATGCTTAGAATATTGACTATAATAGCTGCTCAGTACACGCTTGTTTATTGAATTGACATGACTATATATAAAACAGAATTAAGTAGGTGCTGTTAAAATTCTTTATAATTGTTGGTTTCAGGGGAGTACTGAAAATGATTTTTAAGAAAAATAAGAATTAACAAAATAAAGATCAACTAAGTCTTAAAAAATATGAAAATAGCTTACAGTTAACATTACTGAATCTGATTTTGACTTAGCTAAGGCAGGCTGTTAAATATCAGTTTTGTTGCTACTGTTCATTCACTAAGTTCTGTCTGACTCTGCAACCCCATGCACTGCAGTACACCAGGCTTTCCTGTCCTTCACTATTTCCCAGAGTTTGCTCAAACTCATGTCCATTGAGTCAATGATGTCATCCAACCACCTCATTCTCTGTCACCCCCTTCTCCTCCTGCCCTCAATCTTTCCCAGAACCAAGATCTTTTCCAATGAGTTGGCTCTTTCTTTTCTCGACAGGGCCTTCCACAAGTCCTGTGCCCATGTTAGGTCCTGGTATTTTTTGGGTGATAAACTGCTATACTTTCCTCTATCTATTTTACCAATGGTTTTAACTTTACAATGATTTATATGATTATAGTTTAATATTTACTCCTTAAAATTATCATAAAGACAGGAGCCACTGTCATTATGAAACTTCTTTCACTTTCTTCACTGTCTTTCACAGTACAGTCTGTTACACAGTATTTATTAAGTTATTAGCTCTCAAGTAAGTGAATAAATGACTGTATGAGCATTTGGAGTTGCATAGAAAAGAATTTGGCCTTGTCTAGATAAAGGCCTCACCTTTCCTCTTGTCTTCTTCAAGGAAATCTCTCATCTGATAGGAGTATCTATCCTGTGGCAGTATCTGTCCTATTTATGGCAGAAATAGTCCCTCCAGAAAGACTATGTGATTTTGGATGAGGCTTTGGATCTTGTGGTATCAGTTGACCCAGAGATTGAGTTCAACCATGTGGGCAATCAATAAATTAATCAACCAGGACATGAAGATTCAATAAAAATTCTGGACACCAAGCTCAGGTAAGCTTTCCTGGTTGACAATACTCTGTTCTAACACATTGATGCTAGGAGGGCTAGCCTCACAGTGGAAGACAACAGAAGGTTCATATCTGGAATCCTCCCATTTCTTTGCCTAATTTTAATCTAAAGACTTAACTTTTATGTAGAATACATCATACAAAATGCTGGGCTGGATGATGCACAAGTTGGAATCAAGATTGCTAGGAGAAATGTCAACAACCTCAGATATGCAGATGATATCACTGTAATGGCAGAAAATGAAGAGGAACTAATGAGTCTCTTGATGAAAGTGAAAGAGGAGAGTGAAAAGGCTGGCTTAAAACTCAACATTCAGAAAATGAAGATCATGGCATCTGGCCCTATCACTTCATGGCAAATAAATGGGGAAAACGTGAAAACAGTGTCATATTTCATTTTATTGGGCTCCAAAATCAATGACTTAGACAGCATATTAAAAAGCAGAGACATTACTTTGCCGACAAATGTCGTCTAGTCAAAGTTATTGTTTTTCCAGTAGTCATGTGTGAATGTGAAAGTTGGACCATAAAGAAGGTTGAGGGCTGAAGAATAGATGCTTTCAAACTGTGGTACTGGAGAAGAGTCTTGAGAGTCCCTTGGACAGCAAAGAGATCAAACCTGTCAGTCCTACAGGAAATTAACTCTGGATATTCATTGGAAGGACTGGTGCTAAACCTGAAGCTTCAATATTTTGGCCACCTGATGTGAAGATTCAACTCACTGGAAAGACTCTGATGTTGGGAATGATTGAGAGAAAGAGGAAAAGGGGGCAACAGAGGATGAGATGGTTGGATGGCATCACTGACTCAATGGACTTGAGTTTGAGCAAACTCAGGGAGGTAATGAAGGACAGGGAAGCCTGGAATGCTGTAGTACATGAGATTTCAAAGAATCAGAATGACTTGGCAACTGAACAACAACAACAATCTAAAGATTTTCCCTGTTACATATTGTATCAATAACTCTGAGTATAAAAGCTTTAAAAAAAAAAGTAAAAAGCTTTCAATGAGTTCTGTGAGTCCTTATGAGTTAGTGAAATGGACTGTTTTTAGGAACCCCTCAAATTTGTGGTTAATGTCAGGAATGAGGGTGTTCTTATGGAGGATTGTGCCCTCAACCTTCACAGACTGGCTAACAGTGGAGAGAAGGCTAAATGATTTCTGTAATGCAATGGTCAGAGCAGAGAGTATAATATCCTTATGGAGTGATATGGGCTTCTGATAAATATGTATTCTGCAAAAGTCATTTAACTTCTATGGTTTCAATTTCACAATCAGTAATTTTTAAATAACATTATAGAACTTCATAAGGTTATCTTAAAGTATACATATTAAGAAATGACTGATTGTCCTAACTGTAGAATATCTAGGAACCATTTAATAGAAAAGACGGTAATACTATTTATTTTAATGTGTTGCCCTCTCTAAGTACTGGTACTTGAAATTTAATGATCATACTAATTTTTACATAGCTCTGTAATTTAGATAGCCCCTTTTGTGGCCAGAGTAAAATTTCCATTTAGTTGCAAACAGTTGAAGAATCATAGGTCACTGAAATGCAATCCATACTCTCCCATCCTAGCAACGATTATATGTAGATTATCATAGAGTAGAATGAATACCACTTTTTAATATTTCCCCCAAAATAAAATTCTAAAACTTATTAAAAACATCCCATAATTAATCAACCTTTAGCATCTTACAAGCTACCTAATGAGTAAAATGAAAATAGTAATAATAATATTTATATCATATGATTTAATTAGAATGTTTAGATGGTTGGACCAAGATTTTAACATTTGCTTGCAGGTAATTCTAGTAGGCAATACAGCTTTCGAATCTGTCTGAATAGATGACCAAAGACTGAGAGAATCTTCAGGTCATTTGAGCAAATTCATACAAATTTTAACATTTTTTTCCCTTGACTTTTAATCCATTAAGGTTACATTTTGAGCTGGGGGCCAGATCTGAATGTAGGACAGCACCTCTCTGGAAGCACTCATCGTATGAAATGGAATTATAAATAAGTTGAAACTAATCAATAATATTTTATGATGCCTAAAATATGATCATTCTACTGGAAGGAACCCTTAATAAAAATAGAGTCAGAGCAAAAATTTTTCAATGCTTATTATTCTTCAAATGAAAGAAGTGTCTGGGAATCATTGTTATTAAACGGGAGATAGATGTTGTGAAGAATGAGGTTTTAATACAGCATGGGAGAATTATCCCTCAAAATTTTCCATCTTCCTTACCTATTATTCCACATTCACTAGGGTAACTTTATTATCACTTTTCTAACTTACCAGGGGCTCTTCACATTTATCAAAGTATGCTGATATATATTAGTCTTGTGCACATTGAAAAAATATATTTTACATAAATCAGGAACTGGCCTTTGGTTTTATATGTTGTTCTCTTGATAAGTTAGGGTTATAATAACAGAATCAAATTTATGATATTGCCAACTTGAAGGCTACACTTAGAGCCACTTTGGTGTTAAGGTGCAACAAAGTCATTCAGTGAAGCCCAGTGTGGGAAACCAGTCCACCTTCCAAAGTGCTTCTAGCTAACATCTCAAGAAGGCCCAACTGGTTGAAATATAATTCTGTTCTATAGTATACAGTGTCTCAATGTATTCCCAAGTATATATAATATCTCTATGAAGCATAATTTATTATTCTCACTTTTCAAATAGGAAAGCTGAGACCAATAGAAATTAAATGACTTGCCACTACCAGAAAATAAGTGATCAGTTTGGGTCTATAATAGCTCACTTCTTGAATAATGCTGTTGCCCCAGGAGTGTCTTCCTGTTTATCCATCAAATACATGCATTTCCAAAGACGTTTGATTGTTTTAACATTATTTCCCACTTTGAAGACATATAAGTAGCCTGTGGCACTTTCACAGACATCCCACAATATTCAGTGACTTAATCATTAGTCCTCTGAAGAAGTCACAAATCAGTAGCCTAGGAGAGCAACCACTCCTGGGCAAATGATTATTAAAATTCTCACTTGCTTGAAATTTGATATATTTGGGGGGATTATTCCCATAGTTTGTGCTAATTCATTTAGCTAAATATAAAGAGGTGAATGGCTATGAAAATAATAAAACAAAGCCAAAAATCATACAAATCACCAAAACAAAAATAAGCAGGGTAACCTTTCTGGAAAAAGTTCAAAACAATCTAAAAACAACAGTATGAGAAATTCCTAGGGACACTTAAGTCTAGCATTCTCTCACAAGTAGGAAAGAAAAAGTATGTGATAATTAAAACTTTGTCATCCTTTTAAATATTTGGTATTTGAAATATAATAAATACACAAAATAATAACAATGTAAAAGTTTAGAAATTTTAACTCAAAAATCTTAATTTATGGGACTTCCCCCCAGTGGTTAAGAATCTGTCTGCCAATGCAGGGTGCATGGGTTTGATCTCTGGTCCAGGAAGATTCCAAATGCCCTGGGCAACTAAGTCCATGTGTCACAACTACTGAGCTCACATGCCACAATTATTAAGGTCTGAATGTCCTAGAGCCCGTATTCTGCAAAAAGAGAAGACACCACAGTAAGAAGGGAAATGCCAACAAATGTTCAAACTACCACATAATTGTGCTTTTTTCACATGCTTAGTAAGGTAGTGCACAAAATCCTTCAAGGTAGGCTTCAACAATATGTGCACAAAGAATTTCCAGATGTACAGCTGGATTTAGAAAATGCAGAGGAAAAAAAAAAAAAAGAAAATGCAGAGGAATCAGAGATCAAATTGTCAGCATTCAATGACCATGGAGAAAGCAAGAGAGATCCAGAAAATCTACTTCTGCTTTATTGACTATGCTAAAGTTTTTGACTGTGTGGATCACAACAAATTATAGAAAATTCTTCAAGAGATGGGTCTACCAGACCATTTTACCTGCCTCCTGAGAAAGCTGTATGCAGGTCAAGAAGCAACAATTAGAACCAAACATGGAACACTGGACTGGTTCAAAACTGGGAAAGGAATACATCAAGGCTGTTTGTTGTCACCCTGCTTATTTAACTTACATGCAGAGGACAAAATGTGAAATGCCAGTCTGGATGAGACTTAAGCTGGAATTAACATTCCCAGGAGAAATGCCAGTAACTTCAGATTATGTAGATGACACTACTTTAATGGCAGAAAGTGAAAACAAATGAAAGAGCCTCTATGAAGGTGAAGGGGAGAGTGAAACAGCTGGCTTAAAACTCAACATTTAAGAAACGAAGATCATGGCATCTGGTCCCATCACTTCATGGCAAATAGATGGGAAAATAATGGAAACAGTGACAGACTTTATTTCCTTGTCCTCCAAAATCACTGTGGACAGTGATTGCAGCCATGAAATTAAAAGACATCACTTTGCTGAGAATGGTCCACATACTCAAAGCTATGGTTTTTCCAGTAGTCATGTACAGAAGTGAGAGTTGGACCATAAAGAAGGCTACATGAAGGGCAGCAAAAGAGACACAGATGTAAAGAAGAGCCTTTTGGACTAAGTGGGAGAAGGCGAGTGTGGAATGATTTGAGAGAATAACATCAAAACATGTACATTATCATATTAAAACAGATGATCAGTACAAATCTGATGCATGAAACAGGGCACATAAAGATATTGCTCTGGGACAATCCAGAGGATTAGGGTGGGTAGGGATTGGGAGGGGAGTTCAGTATCCAGTGGACTCACATATGCCTGTGGCCAATTCATGCTGATGTATGGCAAAACCCATCACAATATTGTAAACGAATTATTCGCCAGTTAAAATAAAACAATTAATTTAAAAAATAAAAGAAGGCTGAGTGCCGAAGAATTGATGCTTTTGAACTGTGGTATTGGAAAAGACCCTTGAGAGTCCCTTGGACTGCAAGGAGATCCAACCAGCCCATCCTAAAGAAAATCAACCCTGGATATTCATTGGAAGGACTGATGCTGAAGCTCCAATACTTTGGCCACCTGATGCGAAGAGCTGACTCATTTGAAAAGACCCTGATGCTGGGAAAGATTGAGGGCAGGAGGAGAAGGGGACAAAAGAGGACAAGACGGTTGGATGGCATTACTGACTCAACCGACATGAGTTTGGGCAAACGCCAGGAGATAGAGAAGGACAGGTAAGCCTGGCGTGCTGCAGTCCATGGGGTTGCAAAAAGCAGATATGGCTGAGCAACTGAACAATGACAGTAACAATCTTTACCTCAATACCAGATGTGAATTATGGATGTATCTTTTTAAAAAGTGATGACTCAAAAGTGGAATTATACATCATTTATGATAGATATTGACACCTCTTGCAACAAAGTAGTCCAAGGTGAAAAATGTGACTTATGCCTAAGCCAATTAAGATAGTACATTCCTCTAGTTATAGTGATTAGCTCAGGGATGGGTACTTCATCCATCAGTCAATTAAATGCAAATACAAACCACTGCAGAGGATTTGAACCTGAGAAGACATGAATTTAGGGATGCTGGGAACTGAGAATAAAGCAAAGTTAGTAGAAAAATTGGAGATCAATTATTACTGGTGATATCATTTACATTTAAACAGACTTCTGGATTTGTGATAAAGCAACTCAGACACATCTCTGATTTCTCTTCTACACTTTAACAGTTTGAGTTGACTATTATTGGAAGCAAGTTATTTCTAACTAAAAATGTAAGTTCTCTGTAAAGTCAAACATGTATCTTGATTCTTCAGCCCCATAAATCATCCTGGGTATGTATCTGTGAAAGTATCTTCTGTACATATATATATTTTTTTTTCACTCCCAGGGAGAAAAAAATAATGGATTCAGTGATTTTACTTTTTAATATGCTCAGACCATATAAGACTGCTTATTACCAATATCAAAACATATTTACCAAGACTGAAAACCATTTAATTGGATTAACATGTGCTTTTAATATTATACTAATTTGAAATCAATGATTTGGTTAAAAAGTAAACAAATTTTAGAGTTAGAGAGTATCCTTCCACTCTACCAAACATTTTTCAAAATATTCGGCACAGAGGAAAACAAATTATTTATTACTTAAAATAAAATACCATCTCAGCATATCTTTCCCTCACACAAATCTGGACACCAATTTTATATCAAGGAGTCCTGTTCTCTCACATAAAACTAAGACACATTTTTTTAATGATTAAATAATTTATGCTGGGAACTTTCATATGTTATATACTTTAACCTTTCCTAAACATGGAAAAGGAGTACGTCAAGGCTGTATATTGTCACCCTGCTTATTTAACTTATATGCAGAGTACATCATGAGAAAACTGGGCTGGAAGAAACACAAACTAGAATCAAGATTGCTGGGAGAAATATCAATAACCTCAGATATGCAGATGATACCACCCTTATGGCAGAAAGTGAAGAGGATCTAAAAAGCCACTTGGTGAAAGTGAAAGAGGAGAGTGAAAAAGTTGGCTTAAAGCTCAACATTCAGAAAACTAAGATCATGGCATCTGGTCCCATCACCTCATGGCAAATACATGGGGAAACAGTGGAAACAGTGGCTGACTTTATTTTTCTGGGCTCCAAAATCACTGCTTATGATGATGCAGCCATGAAATTAAAAGACACTTACTCCTTGGAAGGAAAGTTATGATCAACCTAGATAGCATATTAAAAAGCAGAGACATTACTTTGTCTACAAAGGTCCATCTAGTCAAGGCTGTCGTTTTTCCAGTGGTCATGTATGGATGTGAGAGTTGGACTGTGAAGAAAGCTGAGCACCGAAAATTGATGCTTCTGAACTATGGTGTTGGAGAAGACTCTTGAGAGTCCCTTGGACTGAAAGGAGATCCAACCAGTCCATCCTAAATGAGATCAGTCCTGGGTGTTCATTGGAAGGACTGATGCTGAAGTTGACACTCCAATACTTTGGCCACCTCATGTGAAGAGTTGACTCATTGGAAAAGACCCTGATGCTGGGAGGGTATGGGGGCAGGAGGAGAAGGGGATGACAGAAGATAAGATGGCTGGATGGCATCACCAACTCTATGGACATGAGTCTGAGTAAACTCCGAGTGTTGGTGATGGACAGGGAGGCCTGGTGTGCTGCAGTCCATGGGGTCACAAAGAGTTGGACAAGACTGAGCAACTGAACTGAACTGAACTGAAACATGATATGAAATGCTGTAATTCCTATCAGTATTTTAACTTATCAAACAATGATAATCAAAACTTAGCCGACGTAAGAACTGGAATTCAAATACAGGTAATCTTTCATTTTCAAATCTTGAGGGATGAAAACAGAATCTTGATCTCTGTTTTGTCTCTTAACAGATAATGTGGCATTCATTAAAAAACATGGGTCAGATCTCCTTATCCTCTTTGTGATTCAAAGTCTTCCTAAAGTTATTCCAGTTTTTAAACCCTCTTACTAGCATTTATCTTCCAAGAAGGATTTGGCTGCATATAGGAATTCCAAACTTCATCTAAATTAATTATCTTACTAGATAGAACTATGCTTTTTTTTTCATTTATTTTTATTAGTTGGAGGCTAATTACTTTACAATATTGTAGTGATTTTTGTCATACATTGAGACGAATCAGCCATGGATGCTTAAATATACAAAATTTTTTTCTGAAGTATTGACTAATATGTCTCTATTGTCATTTCTGGTACCTCTGCATCACAGAGAGGCACACACACCTAGCTTTCCTTCTTAGTTGTTTATTTTCTTGAGTCCAATTTAACCTTGAATAATGCCAAACTAAATTTTAGATCCTCAAAAAAATTCCTCCAGATGATTATTATCCTCCTTCATTATTTTATAATTACTTGTGATCCTTTTAAGGATGGAAGAACTAGATGGTCTTACCAAAATTTTAGAAGGTGAATTTTGTTTTTGTTTATTTTCTATTGAGGTTAGGCTAAATAGTTATATTGATCTGTGTTTCTTTTCTGATGTAATCTATATTTATTTTTAGTGTTGTGAACACTATTGAAAATTCTATAATAAAATTAAGTTAAATAGCTTTATGTGCAAATTTCTACTATAAATGATAACTGTAGATAAATGTTTATTTATGCTATGTGTAAATGCACACACACACCCAGACAGACACATTTAGACCAGGGTTTTAAATGCTCAAATAGATTAAAATATATTACACTATTTAAAAAAAAATCATTATCAATGATGAACATACATACAAAAATTCTGAAAATATTATCAAATCAAATTCACAATACATTTAAAGGATCATATACCATGATAAAGTAGAATTTATTCTAGACATGCAAGGATGGTTTAATACCCATGAATCAGTGTAACATAACAAAACAAAGACTATAAAACATATGATCATGTAGAAAAAGTATTTGACAAAATTTAACATGCATTCATAATTGGGAAAAAAAAACTCTCAAAAAAGCAAAAAAAAGGTGGAAAAAGAGGGAATATACCTTCATACAATAAAGTTATATATAACAAGAACAAAGTTTGCATTATACTCAATAGTGAAAAGTGAATTTTTTTTTTATTTTGGTAAGATCAGCAACAAGACAAGGAATCACACTTTCATCACTTATTTAAAGAGTATTAGAAGTCATTGCCACAGCAGGTAGGCAAGAAAAGGAAATAAAAGATAATCACCAGATAAACATACTACAAAAAAAAAAAAAAAAGAACAATTTACAAGCCAATACTTTGGTGAATACAAATGCAAAATTCTCAGAATATTAGCAAGCCAAATCCAACAATACATACAAAAGATCACACACCATGATGAAATCAAATTTATTCCAGGTGACAAGTAAGTTTCAACATACACAAATCAATCAAGGTGATATACTGTGTTAACAAAGGAAAGACAAAAACACATGACCCTTTCAAAAGATGTAAGAAAAAAAAAAAAGCATTTGGCAAAATTCAACATTCATTCATGATAAAAACTCTCATCAAAATGGGTAAAGAGGGAACATATCTTAGCATAACACAAGCTGCTTGTGACAAACCCACAGCTAATCTAATACTCAGTAATGAAAGACTGAAAGCTTTCTTGCTAAATTCAGGAACAAGACAAAGATACCCACTTTCAGCATTTCCATTTAACATAGTGCCAGAAGTACTGGCCACAGAAACAGACAGGAAAAAAAACATCCAAATTGGAAAGAAAGATTTAAAATTATCATGCATTGCAGATGGAAGGATAATCTGTACAGAGAACCCTGAAGTCTCCACCCTAAAACTGTTAGAACTAATAAATTAATTTAGCAAGCTTGCAGGATACAAAATCAATATAGAGAAATATGTTGCATATCTATACACTAACAATAAATTATCAGAAAGTTTAAAAAATTCTATTTAAAACTGTATCAAAAACAAAACAAAACAATGCTAGAGATAAATTTAACCAAGGAGGTGAAAAACTTATATTCTGGAAACTATAAAGCATTGATTAAAACTGAAGATGATTCAAAGAAATGAAAAGTTATGCTATTGGATTGAATAATTAACATTACTAATATGGCCATATTACCCAAAGCAATCCCTAACAAAATAACTATGAAATTTTTCACAGAACTAGGAAAAAAAAATAGTCCTAAAATTTATATATAACCACAAAAATCCCAAATTGCCAATGAAATTCTGGGGTGAGGGGAATGTGGGATAGTTAAAAAACCGTTCACAATTTCAAACTATTCTAGAAAACTGCCGTAATCAAAATAGCTGGTAATTGTACCAACAGAGACATATAGATCAATGGGGGTAAAAAAAACAGTGCAGAAATAAACCCAAAGACGCACTATGGTCAAGTAATCTATGACAAAGAACTTAAGAATATACAGTGGGATTTTATTTGTTCTAGTTCTGTGAAGAAGACCATTGGTAGTTTGATAGGGATTGCACTGAATCTATAGATTGCTTTGGATAGTATACACATTTTCACAATATAAATTCTTCCAATCCATGAACACGGTATGTTTCTCCATCTATTTGTGTCCTCTTTGATTTCTTTCATCAGTGTTTTATAGTTTTCTATGTATAGGTCTTTTGTTTCTTTAGGTAGATATTCTCCTAAGTATTTTATTCTTTTTGTTGCAATGGTGAATGGTATTGTTTCTTTAATTTCTCTTTCTGTTTTTTCATTGTTAGTGTATAGGAATGCAAGGGATTTCTGTGTGTTAATTTTATATTCTGCAACTTTACTATATTCATTGATTAGCTCTAGTAATTTTCTGGTAGAGTCTTTAGGGTTTTCTATGTAGAGGATCATGTCATCTGCAAACAGTGAGAGTTTCACTTCTTCTTTTCCTATCTGGATTCCTTTTACTTCTTTTTCTGCTCTGATTGCTGTGGCCAAAACTTCCAACACTATGTTGAATAATAGTGGTGAGAGTGGGTACCCTTGTCTTGTTCCTGACTTTAGGGGAAATGCTTTCAATTTTTCACCATTGAGGATAATGTTTTCTGTGGGTTTGTCATATATAGCTTTTATTATGTTGAGGTATGTTCCTTCTACTCCTGCTTTCTGGAGTTTTTATCATAAAAGGATGTTGAATTTTGTCAAAGGCTTTTACTGCATCTATTGAGATAATCATATGATTTTTATCTTTCAATTTGTTAATGTGGTGCATTACATTGATTGACTTGTGGATATTAAAGGATCCTTGCATTCCTGGGATAAAGCCCACCTGATCACTTGGTCATTTGTATGGAAACACAAAAAACCTCGAAGAGCCAAAGCAATCTTCAGAAAGAAGAATGGAACTGGAGGAATCAACCTACCTGACTTCAGGCTCTACTACAAAGCCACAGTCATCAAGACAGTATGGTACTGGCACAAAGACAGAAATATAGATCAATGGAACAAAATAGAAAGCCTAGAGATAAATCCACGTACCTACGGACACCTTATCTTCGACAAAGGAGACAAGAATATACAATGGAAAAAAGACAACCTGTTTAATGAGTGGTGCTGGGAAAACTGGTCAACCACCTGTAAAAGAATGAAACTAGAACACTTTCTAACACCATACACAAAAATAAATTCAAAATGGATTAAAGATCTAAATGTAAGACCAGAAACTATAAAACTCCTAGAGGAGAACATAGGCAAAACACTCTCCGACATAAATCACAGCAAGATCCTCTATGACCCACCT
This sequence comes from Cervus canadensis, assembly GCF_019320065.1. Taxonomy (NCBI): domain Eukaryota; kingdom Metazoa; phylum Chordata; class Mammalia; order Artiodactyla; family Cervidae; genus Cervus; species Cervus canadensis. The sequence continues at coordinate 22,114,148 of NC_057400.1, forward strand.
CCCAGAATATTGGAAATAAAAGCAAAACTAAACAAATGGGACCTAATGAAACTTAAAAGCTTTTGCACTACAAAGGAAACAATAAGCAAGGTTAAAAGACAGCCTTCAGAATGGGAGAAAATAATAGCAAATGAAGAAACAGACAAAGGATTAATCTCAAAAATATACAAGCAACTCCTGCAGCTCAATTCCAGAAAAATAAATGACCCAATCAAAAAATGGGCCAAAGATCTAAACAGACATTTCTCCAAAGAAACATACAGATGGCTAACAAACACATGAAAAGATGCTCAACATCACTCATTATCAGAGAAATGCAAATCAAAACCTCAATGAGGTACCATTACACGCCAGTCAGGATGGCTGCTATCCAAAAGTCTACAAGCAATAAATGCTAGAGAGGGTGTGGAGAAAAGGGAACCCTCTTACACTGTTGGTGGGAATGCAAGCTAATACAGCCACTATGGAGAACAGTGTGGAGATTCCTTAAAAAACTGGAAATAGAACTGCCATATGACCCAGCAGTCCCACTGCTGGGCATACACACTGAGGAAACCAGATCTGAAAGAGACACTTGTACCCCAATGTTCATCGCAGCACGTTTATAATAGCCAGGACATGGAAGCAACCTAGATGCCCATCAGCAGACGAATGGATAAGGAAGCTGTGTTACATATACACTATGGAATATTACTCAGCCATTAAAAAGAATTCATTTGAATCAGTTCTAATGAGATGGATGAAACTGGAGCCCATTACACAGAGTGAAGTAAGCCAGAAAGATAAACACCGATACAGTATACTAATGCACATATATGGAATTTAAAAAGATATAGGTAACCCTACATACAAAACAGAAAAAGAGACACAGATGTACAGAACAGACTTTTAGACTCTGTGGGAGAAGGCGAAGGTGGGATGTTCAGAGAGAACAGCATTGAAACATGTATACTATCAAGGGTGAAATAGATCACCAGCCTAGGTTGGATGCATGAGACAAGTGCTCGGGGCTGGTGCACTGGGAAGACCCAGAGGGATGGGATGGAGAGGGTGGTGGGAGGGGGGATCGGGATGGGGAATACATGTAAACCCATGGCTGATTCATGTCAATATGTAGCAAAAACCACTACAATACTGTAATTAGCCTCCAACTAATAAAAATAAATAAAAAAAAAAGAATATACAGTAGGGAAAACACAATCTCCTCAACAAGTGGTGCTGGGTAAACTACACAGTCACATGTAAAAGAAGGAGATTAGAACTTTCATTCATGCTATATATGAAAATAAACTCAAGATTGTTTGAATATTTAAATGTAGGACTTAAAAGAAGTGAACATAGGTGGAGTACTCCAACATAAATCTTGGCAACATTTTATTGGATTAGTTCCTAGGCCAAAGGAGAAAAAACAAAAATAAATAATCAGGACATAATTTAAAAAGGTTTTGCACACAAAAGGAAACTATCAACGAAATGAAAGCATAGCCTTTGGGATGGGAGAAAATATTCACAAATGTTAGCAACAAGGGTTCAATTTTCAAAATATACACACAGACCATACAATTCAATATCAAAAAAAAAAAAAAAAAAAACTAATCAAAAAATGGACAGAAGACCTTAAGAGACATTTCTCCAAGGAAGACATACAGATGGACAATTGTCATGTAAAATGATGCTCAACATTGTAAATTATTAGAGAAACACAAATTAAAATCACAAGATATCACCTCACATCAGAAAAACGGCTATTATCAAAATATTTATGAATAATAAATGCTGGAATTGGTGTGGAGAAAAGAGAATCCTCTGATATTGTTGGTGGGGATGTAAATTAGTGCAAACCACTTACATGGAAAAAATATGGAGGTTCCTTTTAAAAAACTAAAAACAGAGCTACCATATGACTCAGCAATTCTACTCCTGGGCATATATCTGGAAAAGGCAAAAAGTCTAATTCAAAAAGATGTGTGTACTCTAATTTTCATAGCAGCACTATTTGCAATAGCCAAGTCATGGAAGCAACCTATATCTTCATCAATAGATGAATAGATAAAGAAGATGTGGTACATATACATATGATGGAATATTACTCAGCCATGAAAAAGAATACAGTGTTGCTATTTCTTACAACATGGATGGACCTAGAGCATGTCATAGTAAATGAAGTAAGTCAGAAAGAGAAATGTAAATATTATATGGTCACACTCATATGTTGAATCTAAAAAAATAATAATACAAATGAATCTATTTGCAAAACAGAAACAGAGTCACAGATGTAGAAAACAAACTTGTGGTTACCAAAGAAGAGAGGGAAGCAGAGGCGCAAATTAGGGTTATTAACATATACAAATTACTTTTAAAAATTAGACAAGCCAAAAGGATATTCTGTATTGACCAAGGAATTAAACCCCTTATTTTATAATAACCTATAGTGGAATATAAACTATAAAAATACTGAATCACAATGAAACATATCTGAAAGTAAAAGCACTGTAAATCAACTATGTGGTATGCTTAGTCGTGTCCGACTCTGCAACCCCATGAACTGTATGTAGTCCGTTAGGCTACTCTGTCCATGGGGATTCTTCATGCAAGCATACTGGGGCGGGTTGCCATGTCCTCCTCCAGGGGATCTTGCCAATCCAGGGATCGAACCCAGGTCTACCACGTTGCAGGTGGATTCTTCACCATCTGAGCCACCAGGGAAGCCCAAATCAATTATACTTCAAATAAAATATTAATATACTATATAATTTACTATATAATGTATATATATATATAATGCATATGTGTATATATATAATGTATAAATACATATATACATTATATATATATATATATATAATTTAATATACTATAATACAAACTATACTATCAAATGGGATTCCCTGGTGGCTCAGATGGTAAAGAATCTGCCTACAATGCAGGAGACCTGGATTTGATCACTGGGTTGGGAAGATCCCCTGGAGAAGGAAATGGCAACCCACTCCAATATTCTTGCCTGGAGAATCCCATGGACAGAGGAGCCAGAGGGCTGCAGTTCATGGAGTTGCAAAGAGTCAGACTTGATTGTGACTAACACTTCCACTATCATATTATCAAATAAAATATTAAAAAGTCAAAAGGATAAAGGTTTCCAAGTTAGGAAAAAGTGAAACTGTCTGTAATGCAGAAGACATGATACTATACATAGATATCCTTAAAGATGACACTAAAATCTGTTAGAACCAATAACTGAATTTAGCACATTTGCAGGATACAAAATTACTATAAAAATCAACTGTATGCCTGTATCCTAATAACAAACTATCAGAAAGAGATATTAGGAAAACAAAGCAGTTATATCAAAAACAATAAAGTGCTAGGAAAAAATTTAAGCAAACTGTTGAAACTCTGTATACTTGAGATTATAAAACATTAATGAAACAAATTGAAGACAGATATATTGAAACATATTCTTTGCTTATGACTGGAAGATTTAATATTGCCAAAATGCCCATTCTATTCAAAGAATTCTACAGATTCAATTTAATTCATATAAAAATTCCAATGGCATTTTTTTTTTCATTTTAGTTTTTTTTTTTTATTTACTTTTATTAGTTGGAGGCTAATTAATTTACAATATTGTAGTGGTTTTTGTCATACATTGACATGAATCAGCCATGGGTTTACATGTATTCCCCATCCCGACCCCCCCTCCCACCTCCCTCTCTACCCGATTCCTCTGGTTCTTCCCAGTGCACCAGGCCCTAGCACTTGTCTCGTGCATCCAACCTGGGCTGGTGATCTGTTTCACTCTAGATAATATACATGTTTTGATGCTGTTCTCTCGAAACATCCCACCGTCACCTTCTCCCACAGAGTCCAAAAGTCTGTTCTGTACATCTGTGTCTCTTTTTCTGTTTTGCATAAAACTGATACAGAAGAATCAATTCTAAAATTTGTATGGAAAAACAAAAGATCACTAATAGAGCAATCTTGAGAAAGAAGAACAAAGCTAACACACATACTACTTCAAAGCATAAAACAAGGTGATAGTATCTAAATAGTATAGTATTGGCATAAAAGTAATCAATGACATAAGATAGAAAACCAAGAAACAAACCCACACATTTATGGTCAGTTAAGACAAAGGAGCCAGGAACATGCAATGGGGAAAGGACAGTCTCTTCAGTAAATTGCATTGGAAAAACTGGACAATCATATGCAAAAGAATGAAACTTCACCACTGTCTTACATAATACAATAAAATTAACTCAAAATAGATTAAAGATTTGAATGTAAGACCTCAAGTAAAAATCCTAGAAGAAAATAGACGATAAACTCTTTGACATAGATCTTGGACATGATTTTTTTAATCTGCCTGCAAAAGCAAAGGTAATAAAAGCAAAAATAAACAAGAGGGACTATTTCAAACTAAAAACCTCTGGCTTCTGTATATCAAAGGACAGCATTAATATGATGGAAAGTCAGTCTACAAAATGGGGTGAAATATTTGCAAATTATATATATATATAAAGATGTTAATATTCAAAATGTATAAAAACTCATACAACAATAGCAGAACACACAAAAACATCTTATTAAAAATTGGCAGAGGATGTAAATGGGCATTTTTCTAATGGAGATACAAAGATGGCCAATAGGTACATGAAAAGATGCTCAAAATAACTAGGAACTAGGAAAACGCATATCAAAATTACAATGAGATAACAATGTTAATATCTCACATGTGTTAAAATGACTATCATCAAAAAGACAAGAAATAACAAGCATTGTGCAGAGTTTGGAGAAAGGGGAATCCTTATGTACTGTTGGTAGAAATGTAAATTTGTGCAGCCATGAAAGAAAATAGTATGGATGTTTCTGAAAAAATTAAAATAGAACTACCATATGATGGATTCATTCCACTTTTGGGTATGTATATGAAAGAAACAAAAATACTACCTCAAAAAAATTTTCAAGGATGAATGAATGGATAAAGATCTGAGATACATCCATATCTGATGGAGCAATATTCATTCATAAAAAAGAAGGAAATTCCACCACAATGGACTTTGAGAGCATTATGCTATTAGTCAGACCAAAAAATTCAAATATCATACAATCTCACTTATATGTAGAATATAAAGATATATATGTGTGTGTGTGTGTGTGTGTGTGTGTGTGTGTGTGTGTATATAAAGTAAATAGATTGGTGGTTACCAGAGGTGGCAGGGGGTTGGGGGAAATAGTTAAAGGTGGCCAAAAGATATAAATTCCCAGTTATAAAATAAGTCCAGAAGGTGTAATATATACTATGTTTAATATGTAATATATATTCTAGTTAATAAAATGGGATTGCATGTTTGAAAGCTGCTAAAACAGTAGATCTTAAAAATTCTCATCATAAGAAAAAAATTCTAACTGTGTATGATGGATGTCAACTACACTTATTGTGGTAATTGTTTGGTTATACACATATATATGGAATTTTTAAGCTATATACCTGAAATTAATATGTCAATTATATCTCAAAAAACCAAATTCATCATGCCTGGTTTTTTACAGTTAACCAAGATGGAAGCATTTCTATTTTTTTGAGTAATAATAATAAATGAATTCCTTACTGGGTTATTTTTATCTACTTTGATTAGATAATTTTTATGAATATAAAATGTTATAAACACTAGAATTTTGCCTGCATGATCATATGCATGATCACATGCATGATCCCTAGAAAGTTTTAGATCCTATTTTACAAAAAGAATAGAAACTTAAAAGAAAAGTAATTTAAAATGCATCAGGAACATTGAAAATTGTCTGGGATTTCGTATCTAGAGATATGAAATAAGAAGAAGATATTTTGACAATCAGCAAAAACTAAAACAGCATAACAACAAAATTGTTCTGTCTTATTTCTTTTAAAATACAGAGTGTATTCTTGGTTGAAGGAACTTGGGTCAAAACCCAGGAGCCAAGAAAAGTTCTTTCTTTGCACCTCTTTTACTCTTTTCTGGATCCTGAATATTTTTGGAATGAGAATACATCAGAACTCAAGTAACTGGCAGCTTAAGTTTCCAAAAGTGGTGCAAAGAAAAACCCACTCAGTAAGAGTAGTGGTCAATGGAAGTGAGTGGGGATGTTAGAGTCAAAAACATGCATAAAATAACTTAGGGAAACAAAATCTTGGTGACGATATATATGCAATGTCTTCCCTGGGCTTCTTCTCCCTTTATTTTCTCTATCTCAAAGTAGTTTCAGTGTCGTTCTTATTTTACACATTTCACTGTTGTTTCCTACATCAAATAACTGTATTCTTTTTTGCCACTTTTCTTCAGTCTCTCTGCAAGTCGTTTTCATTCATTAGTTCCAATTATTTTTTTTTTCTTTTTTTTTTTTTTTTCTGTTCAAGATGAGATAGGAAAGAGATTAGGAATAGTAACAGAACAGATGGAAATAGAGTGACCAGAGCTATTCTCCCGGATGCAGACACTAAGTGTCCTTCCACCTACAGCGGAAGCTCCTAAAGACGTAAGTCTGTAAGCTCTACCATCTCCCAGCCCCAGGTCCACATGAGAATCACTCCAGGTGCCTCAACCCTCTTCTCCAACTTCATGTGTGAACATTACACACTGCCCAGGCAAATGTGTTTTGTTACGAGCGTTGAGAATTGCTGGGGTCCACCCTCCTCTAAAAGATCACTTCAATACCCCCAAGGAGGGAATGTATCATGTGGGCAGTGGGAAAGGAGGCTGGCAAATAATGTACAATCTCTTCTGTCTTTCATGATCCAGTGTGTGAGTCCAATTATTTTTTTAACTTACATCTTCATTTATTTATTTTTTTTTTTGCCACTTTATTGTTTTAATTGAAGGATAACTGCTTCACAGAGTTTTGGGGCTTTCTGTCATACATCAAGAATCAGGGATAGTTATACCCATGTCCCCTCCCTTCCAAGCCTCCCCCCCATCTCCCTCCCCATCCCACCCTTCTAGAAGGTCACAGAGTCCCTGTTTGTTTTCCCTACAAATTAATTGTGCTTTTGTCTCCGTTAGGACCCTTCTCTATTCATTAGATTTCTCATTACATTTTTAATTGGTGCCTTTGGGGTTAACACTGTTGATATTTGACAGAAAACAACAAATTCTATAAAGTAATTATCCTTCAATAGTCACACAAAGCAAAACTGTTACCTTTTCACACACAAAGCAAAACGGTACATTTTCTCAACATTTTTATGTTTTCATTTCTGCTGTAGCTAAAAATAAATGTTGCTGGTTAGTGACCCCATTCCTGTATTCTGTATCATGTGTTCTAAATAAAAACATACTTTTAAGGACATTGGGCTTTAAAGATCTTTCAAAGGCTATTAGGTATAGATGTCTTCATATGAGACTTTTTATAAGAGGCTTTTTTTTTTTAGGATAATAAGATATTCTTTTTGAAGCTCCCTAGAGAGAGAAATTCTCTCTTACTCATACATGTAACTATACAATTTCATGATCATCAATTCTTTCACACAATTGCAAATCAAATAATTTCACTTAAGATGTACAATTAAATATATTTGAGTTGTCTAGTAGATGAATAGCTAAAAGAAAATAAAGCCTTTTATTTTCTTGCAAAGTAACTAAATCTCGATTTAACAGGACTTTTTTTTTAAAATTTTTTTAACAGGTCTTTAAAGAGTGACCTACAAGATATCTTTAGGAAATTTTGATCTCTCCCCAGGAGCCCAAGACTAAAATATTACATATTCTGGAATACAAAAATTTAATCAATCAATAGATGGAGGAGAAAGAGGGTGAAGAGAAAAAAGAAGAATGGGAGGAAGAAGAAAGGTGAAAAATTGTTGTCAGCTATCATGACACCCAAATAAACATGGATAAACTGTTATATTCTCATAAACATTTCTACATGTAGTATCAACTGCCAGACTTAGTATTATGCCTGACACTTATTTGATAAGAGCTATAAACTTTCTGAGCTTTGATTTATGTAAATATGGAAAATGAACATAACAGAGAGTATACCACTCAGGATTTCTTCAAGAGTTAAGAACTACTATATAGTATAATTGTATCTTACATATAAACTTTTTGTTACATCAGTTCATTTCAGTGGCTCAATCGTGTCCGACTCTTTGTGACCCCATGAATTGCAGCACGCCAGGCCTCCCTGTCCATCACCAACTCCTGGAGTTTACTCAAACTCTTGTCCATCGAGTCAGTGATGCCATCCAGCCATCTCATTCTCTGTTGTCCCCTTCTCCTCCTGCCCCCAATCCCTCCCAGCATCAGGGTCTTTTCCAACGAGTCAACTCTTCACATGAGGTGGCCAAAGTATTGGAGTTTCAGCTTCAGCATCAGTCCTTCCAATGAACACCCAGGACTGATTTCCTTTAGGATGGACTGGTTGGATCTCCTTGCAGCCCAAGGGGACTCTCAAGAGTCTTCTCCAACACCACAGTTCAAAAGCATCAATTATTTGGTGCTCAGCTTTCTTCACAGTCCAACTCTCACATCCATACATGACCACTGGAAAAACCACAGCCTTGACTAGATGGACCTTTGTTGGCAAAGCAATGTCTCTGCTTTTTAATATGCTATCTAGGTTGGTCATAACTTTCCTTCCAAGGAGTAAGCATCTTTTAATTTCATGGCTGCAATCACCATCTGCAGTGATTTTGGACCTCAAAAAATAAAGTCAGCCACTGTTTCCCCATCTATTTGTGCCATGAGGTGATGGGACCAGATGCCATGATCTTAGTTTTCTGAATGTTGAGCTTTAAGCCAACTTTTTCACTCTCCTCTTTCACTTTCATCAAGAGGGTTTTTAGTTCCTCTTCACTTTCTGCCATAAGGGTGGTGTCATCTGCATATCTGAGTTTATTGATATTTCTCCCGGCAATCTTGATTCCAGCTTGTGCTTCTTCCAGCCCAGCGTTTCTCATGATGTACTCTGCATATAAGTTAAAGAAGCAGGGTGACAATATACAACCTTGATGTACTCTTTTTCCTATTTGGAACCAGTCTGTTCCATGTGCAGTTCTAATTGTTGCTTCCTGACCTTCATATAGGTTTCTCAAGAGGCAGGTCAGGTGGTCTGATATTCCCATCTCTTTCAGAATTTTCTACAGTTTATTGTGATCCACACAGTCAAAGGCTTTGGCATAGTCAATAAAGCAGAAATAGATGTTTTTCTGGAATTCTCTTGTGTTTTTGATGATCCAGCAGATGTTGGCAATTTGATTTCTGGTTCCTCTCCCTTTTCGAAAACCTGCTTGAACATCTGGAAGTTCACAGTTCATGTATTGCTGAAGCCTGGTTTGGAGAATTTTGAGCATTAGTTTACTAGTGTGTGAGATGAGTGCAATTGTGCGATAGTTTGAGCATTCTTTGGGATTGCCTTTCTTTGGGATTGGAATGAAAACTGACCTTTTCCAGTCCTGTGGCCAGTGCTGAGTTTTCCAAATTTGCTGGCACATTGAGTGCAGCACTTTCACAGCATCATCTTTCAGGATTTGAAATAGCTCAACTGGAATTGTAAATCCAATCCCTAGAACCTTTTTTTAAATTATTTAATAAAAAATAAACAGTTCTAAAGTGATCTTGGTTGTCATTCACATTTGCTCAGAGACTAAATTCATTGTTCTGCCTTAGTCCTGCAAAGGGCCTCTCAGAATGAGCTATCATTGCCTTTGTATTACCTGGTACTGTAAAATGCAGAGAAACTTCTGTAAAAATCATCTGACTGCTGTCTGCCTGCCTTTCACATATCTACATTAGTATCCATACAACTTTCTGACTATTGTATTCTTTCCATTCGTGGTCAAGATCTACAGAAAAATGACTTCTTACCACAGGGTTCAAATGGTAATGTACTTTATACTTCATCTCTTACCACTGTTGTTCCTTCCTAGGAATTTGGATAACAGATCAGATTCCCACAGGAGAATCATTTCCCAGTCATTTAACAAAGGTTCTATTCTATCTGAACTTAGTGGGGAGCTAATGATTTTGACAAGAATAATTTCCTGTTTTAGATAGCCTTATGAGATTCTTCTCCTTTTAAAGTCAAGCTCTTTGGATTACAGGTGTCATGTCTCCCATAATACTAGTTATAAGCTTGTCTTTTCAAAGAAAAAATGAAAGTGTGAGGGCTTGATTGCCTTGTCATTTATCAGCATTATTACCATGAGAAACTTTTTCTCCCACTCATCAAGCCGAAATAAAGCAATACTTTTTTAGGCTCAGAGTTCTCAATATTCTTTTTATTTATATTATACCATTTTGAAAGAGAACAGCACTTTTGAAATATTGTATAAATAAAATGATTTAAAAATGCAGCACCCAGAAAAATAAAGAGCCACAAGAAAACAAGTAGGTAGGGGAAATGTAGAAACCATGATTGACCAGACCAGTTATTAGTGTACAAATATCTTTGCACCTTCAAGAAATGAGGGAAAAAAAAAGAAAGTTCCACACATACTTCAAAAGATCTTCTGGGCACATAGAGGAAAAAGAGGGAAAGAGCAACTGGGACAAGATAATATATATTCTCAGTAAAGAGAATCTGCAATAGTATTCATCTTTATGCATGACCATCTTGGGAAAATAGAGTTCACCAGTAAGTACTATGCCACCCAACTCTAGGAATTAGCAGTGTTTGTATTAGACCAAGTGCAATAATGACAAGTTCATTAAGCTACAATCTAAAAAGTGTTTCCACCAAAGGGAATTGTAGAGATTATTAAAAGAGGACTAATCTGGAATCCGAGAAGCCTTGCTGCCTGCCCTGGGCAGCTTCCCATAAGGCCTTATGGGAAAACCTAAATTAACTTTTGGGCCAAACCAATAACATGCTTTGATATGACTGAATGAGGCTCTTATACAAAACACTGATCTAGACTGTATCTCTAGATCATCTCCTGGTCTCTAGACCTAAGGTTTCTCCCTTTAACCATAGATTTAGATTTTCAATAGTGTCTCTGTATTAGTCAGTCAGCACTACCATAATAAAATAGCACAGAGCAGTGGTTTAAATAACAGAAATTTACTTCCTCTCAGTTCTGGGGGCTGGAAGGCCAAGATAAAGGCATCATCAGGGTTGTTTTTTTGTTGTTGTTGTTTTTTCCTCTTAAGTCTTCTTTTGTTGACTTATAGTTGGTTATTCTCTCACTTCAGGCTTTCATGGTCATTTTCTCTTCTTATAAGGACACCAGTCATATTGGATTAAAGTCTTTCAGAGAGGCCCTTGATTCAGACCCTGAAGGGCTTCATTTGAGTGAGAGAGTCTTCTAATTGACCCTCTTGTCTATACTCAACTTGTTCCATGGTAACATCTTCATATCATCACCAAAATAATCTCTCTAAAATTAAAGTTCTGTTATGCCTTTATATTACTGCAAATTATACAGTAACTCCCTTATGACCATGGACATAAAATTCAAAGTATTTCATTACAATGGCTTTTCCTCTTCTTATAAGGATGTTAGTCATATTGGATTAAAGTCCTACTCTTATGATCTTGTTTAATCTTAATTACCTCTTTAAAGGCCCTATCTCCAAATATAGTCACAAGAAGGCTTAGGGCTTCTACATATAAACTGAGGAAAGGGGGAGGGCACAATTCAATCCATAACTGTCTTCTTTGAAGATGATCTTCAAGGCAGAACAGTACATGCAAAATAGGATGTATTTGGATGTTAGACAGAATAGGGTGTGAATTCTAGCTGGCCATACATTACTGTAAGATTAAGTTATCTTGGCAAGACAAATCCTTCTTTATGAAAACAGGCTATTAATAATTGCATACCAAGATTGGGGGCTTCTCAGGTGGCACTAGTTGTAAAGATCCCACCTGCCAAAGTAGGACCTTCAGAAGACGTGGGTTCAGTCACTGGGTTGGGAAGATCCCCTGGAGGAGGGCATGCCAACCCACTCCAGTCGGTTGCCTGGAGAAGTCCATGGACATAGGAGCCTGGCAGGCCACAGTCCATGGAGTCACAGACAGTCAGACATGACTGAGTGCCTAGCACGCATGCAGACACCAGGTTTTTTATGAAGACTGAGGAAGATCAAGTCTGAAAAATATTCTAACAGTACTAAGTAGCTGATAGTTGTCCATGTCTCTCTCTGATGTTTATCTTTTAGGTGGTAGGGCCTGAAGGCCAAGAGTGGAGAAGGTTGTGGCCAAGGTTGGAGATAAGAGCTAGGTTATTAGGATGGTTTTCATAAAAAGATCAAATTTAAAATAACTTTTGAAGTATGGGCAATTTTTAAAAATTGGTAAGTGGTGGCAAGAAACCAAAAAAGGAAGGAAGAATGTTTTGAAACTTTTCCCCACTTTAATTATATAACAAAATCCTTTATTCTCTTTCATATGGCTCTTTCAGAAGGTACAGACATTGGCTCTCTCATTCAATTTTCAGGAAATGGAGGTCATAATGATGGCTTGGAAGAAAATAAGAAATGTTTGAGGAGAAGCTTAATATGTAGAAATAAGGATGCTGCTTCAAAGATTAAGTAACCAAAAACTCGTTTGAGAGATGAACACTGTACCTGTCAAAATATCTTAAAAAATACTAAAATCTCATGTTTTTATTGGTTAAGATTAAATAACTTATCTTACAAATGCTTCATTTAAAAATATACTAATAAAAATACCCTCTTTCTGATGTCAATTTTAACCGGAAAATATGACCATATGTTTTTATTTATTTAAAAGCTGAATCACTGTGATAAACTTACCTTCATTAGAATCCCAAGGAGACAAGAGCTTTTTAAAATATAACTATAGCTTTCTTATAATGAAATCCAGTTCAGGAAAATTAAACTCTTTCATTTTTCTTTCTGTTTAACATGACAAAGGTTCACATTGATATAGATCAAAAGTTGCATTATGTCTTTCTCTAGATTAAATAAAGTTGACATATATTTCAATAGAATGCTCTTAATTCTAGCATCTGAAGGGCCATATTGTATACTTGAGTAGAGCAAACTGACATAATTTTATAATATAAATATGTATTATACAAATAATAAACAAATGTGCTTACTCTCGAGGGTAAAAGCCTATTTTTCATTGTTTTTCATGAACTTTCACAATATCTTTATTCTTTGTCAACATTGTTAAATCAAGCACATTATGTAGTCTCTAAAAGTTTATTTTGTTTTCCATTCTTGTGTAAAAGTACTCTTAAGACATTTTCATGTGAGGCAAATCTGAAAAAGTTGACATTTTGAGGAGATTTTTGTTTTTTTTTAGCAGCAAATCATATACTGCATTAGGTACACTGAAGCTGCAAGAGGTTTATACATTTAAGTAAGAAAATGCATGCACAGTTATGTCAGACTGGGATCCTCATGGAAGCTGCTCAAGAGGCAAAAGAAAATTCTGATAAATTGATTTGACCTTGAATAAGGAAGCATATTTTTATCATTCAACTATAATGCTGACTTTCGAAATTAGCCAAGTTTTTGCATGTATATTTAGGTGGATAAAATGGTTGTCAATTGTAGTCCTCTTGATCTAGAATCTGTCACTGCCTATCAAATTGGAAACAAGAATGTTTTTCATAATTCAGTTTCATATGGAAACATGTAATACATGAGTCAAATCTTTCTGGGGTATAAAAGGAGATGAAGAATTAGAATGCAAAGGCTCGATGGTGATATAGGTTCAGTTCAGTTCAGTTCAGTCTCTCAGTCGTGTCTGACTCTTTGTGATAATATAGATTAGAAAACTTAAATCTTAGGTAGCTTGACTTTATTATAAAATAGCATTTGCTAATTCAATGCTATGATCTAAAATAATGCCTTACAAACTTTAATGAACATAAAAATTACCTGGAGATCTTATGAAAAGACTGATTTTAGCTCATTAGTTCTGAGATGGGGCCTAAACTTCGGCTTTTTAGATCTCTCTGCTGTCTATGGGGTCGCACAGAGTCGGACACGACTGATGCTACTTAGCAGCAGCAGCAGTCAAAGCTATGGTTCTTCCAGTAGTCATGGTCATGTATGGATGTGAGAGTCGGACTATAAAGAAAGCTGAGTGCAGAAGAATTGATGCTTTTGAACTGTGGTCCAACAAAGACTCTTGAGAGTCCCTTGGACTGCAAGGAGATCAGACCAGTCAATCCTAAGGGAACTCAATCTTGAATATTCATTGGAAGGATAGATGATGAAGCTGAAGCTCCAATATTTTAGCCACCTGATCAGAAGGACTGACTCATTAGAAAGGACCCTGATGCTGGGAAATATTGAAGGCAGGAGGAGAAGGGGACAACAGAGGATGAGATGGTTGTTTGGCATCACTGACTCATTGCACATGAGTTTGAGTAAACTCCAGGAATTGGTGATGGACAGGGAGGCCTGGTGTGCTACAGTCTATGGGGTCTCAAAGAGTCGGACACAACTGAGTGACTGAACTAAATAAATTCTCAAATGATGCCAGTCCTGCCAGATGATGGACTACAAATTTCATGGTCTGGCTCTTCCACATAATTTCATGCAATTCATCATAACATTTCATAACCACCTTCCTAGCAAAAGAAGTGACTCTCCAAAAATAGCTGTATCAGTTCCTGCCAATTCATTTTACTTTAACTTGGTAATATTTGTAAAAGTCTTTTGACTTCATTGTGATCAGACTTAAAATTAGATTTTTTTTTTCCTTAGAATCTCTTTTCTTTTTGTAGAAAAGTAAAATAATATCAGAGTGTATGATTACAAATTTGTGCTGATAATGACATATTTGAGGGATGGTTAGGATTAAAGGTTCAGATTCCCCATTCTCAATCTTGTGAGATATATGAAAAAGATAAAAGTGATTTAAAATCAAAGATTCTATATACTGTGGGGTGATGCTCCTACTGTACCTGGACTTTCCTGTTTCTTGGAGCCAGTACATCCTTATCAGTGGAACATCATTTCCCTATGCAGTTGTAAGTTGGCTGTTTGCTAATATGTTTTATGAGGATAGAAGTAGCTGAGTAATGGACTCTCCACTGTTTTTTCTCTCAACTGAGAAAGTTATGATGTGCTTCCTCATCTTCTTGACATAGCTGTTTCAAGTAAAATTAAAGAAAATATACACATCTACACCATGCCTACTCCTTCATTGTTTATTATTCAATGATTCAATGGAATATCACATGAGAGTTTTGATTCATGTCTGCAAAGAATAACAATGGCTTTGTATACTGTGTGAGAATTCAGAGTGAGAATTGCATTAAAAAACACTCTGCCTAAAGAACTTTGTTTTCTGAAGGTTTATAAGACATAAGAAAGTGATTTCAGAATTCCCTCTTTTTATACTTTGCTCATAGCTGAAACTTCATTAATTTATTAACAAATCTTATTAACTGTATTTATTTATAAACTTTATTTACCAATGTATGTGAGTAAAATATACCATATGATAGATTAGCATTAGGATCTGGAAAACATTCATAACCATAGCAATGTAAGGTACAATATATATGCTCAAGAAAAAAGATTTTCATCTATCTGGAAGGTACTCTGGATTAACAAAACACTAAATAGCCATTATTTTATCAAAATACCTATGATAAAGAATCCTTTCCAGGTTGTAAGGTTATCTTGGCAGGTATTTTATATACATTTTCTTTACAGTTCACACCTGGAATTTTCACTGTTGATTTTGAAATGTTGTAAGGATTGTAAAAAAAAAAAAAAAAAAAAAAAAATTCCAAGAACATAAAAATAAAAACCAAATTCCCCAATCCTTTTATAACTGAGGATATAGATGAATAAACAATAACCTCTTTTCTATTGATCTTTTATGTCTCAGAATATATGAAAATGAATTCTAAAAACTTATTTTAAAATCTGTAGTTGACAAAGGAATCTCACCTCCATTAGCTAGTGTAAACATCTATTTTAGTATATTTTTATTAGAAAAATAAATTTAAATAGAGAGAAATAAAGCAACTTGTTCAAAGCCACACAATGAGTGCTATATGCATATTCTTCTTGAAAAGGAAATGGCCTCAACTTCTCTCAAACTACCATTTTGGGGGCCTACACGAGAAAACAACCCTTCTCCAGGGATTCCTTTGTAAACAGTGGCATGTATTAGTCATGCTTGGAAATTTTTAAGTCAATATTAATACTAAAAAATATCAAACCAGTGCATTTTTTATACCGCTAAGTCCCATCCCTTCAGTTCAGTTCAGTCGCTAAGTAGTGTCCGATTCTTTGTGACCCTATGAACCGCAGCACTCCAGGCCTCCCGTCCATCACCAACTCCCAGAGTCTACCCAAACCTATGTCCATTGAGTCGGTGATCCCATTCCTTAGGGGCTTTTATTTTTGAGGCAGAACCCTAAGTTATGAATCTTGGGGAAGAGAGGACAGACATGTTTCTTTTCAAGCAAGAGTATGAGATTTATGAATGAGCAAAAGAAAAGATTTCTCTAGTACAGTACTTTTCTAATTAGGAATAGTACAGCTAATACTAATTCAGAGGTGTGCTTTCCTATAATGGAACATGTATTTAATAAAGAGAGGCAAAAGAAAATCTTTATCTATCTGATAGAGGGATATATGGGAGAGATGAAAAGAGAGAAAGAGAATCAGAACCTGAGCCCCAGGTTTGTCCTGGTCATGTATGTGAAATATTGAGGAGAAAACTTGAAAGCAAGAAGGACAATACCCCGTGTCCTTTTGAGATCTGGGGAGAGGCAGCTAGAAAACACTATCCTTAAACCAACCTCAACCACCCCTTGCACAATGAAGAGTATCCCTCTTTGGTATGAGACTGAGTTGAAAGATGGTATTCTTACAAATATCCTCAATATTATCTTGTAGAGGGGATGATGGAGAAGGAAATGGCAACCCGCTCCAGTATTCTTGCCTGGAGATCCCATGGACAGGGGAGCCTGGTGGGCTGTTGTCCATGGGGTCGCACAGAGTTGGACATGACTGAAGCGACTTAGCATGTATGCATGCATGCATGGGAGAAAGAAATGGTAACCCACTCCAGTATTCTTGCCTGGAGAATCCCAGGGACAGAGGAGCCTGGTGGGCTGCTGCCTATGGGGTCGCACAGAATTGGACACGACTGGCATGACTTAGCAGCAGCAGCAGCAGAGGGGATGAGGAGAAGGGGTTGAAATCTAAGAAACTAAGTATGTAGGCCAAAGTGGTAAGTGAATTTGCATTTTCTCCTCCAGACCACATCTTTCCCTTCTTATGGCATTATTCCTAGAGACACAAATACAGTTATAAAGGTACCTTGAATTTAGTTATAGATTTTCAAAAGCTAGGGTACCTCCCTGTCCAAGTTAATGATCAAGCAAAATAGTGTATCTGGTAGAATGAAGACATTGAGGTTCAGGGTTCAACATTAAAATTCCAACTTTATCAATTATTTATTATAGCTTGAAAAAAAAAATGCCTGTATGTCTGTTTACTCCTTGTAAAATAATGATGATATCTTCCTGAGGAGGTTGTAAAGAACATTAATACACTTAAAATGCTTAGCAGTGTGTGGCACTCTTAAAATAATACCAAGAATAATTATTACAGATATTATTATTATAGCAATTGCTAATATTACTACCACCACTACCTTGATTAACTGTTCTTCCTGAGATAGGCAAACTCATAGGTGATAGGTGACAGTAATATATGAATCCTTGATACAGACAAAAACTCTGAAGTGTTCTCACCTATTTTTTGAACCACCTTAAAATTAGCACACTAGTTATCTAGTTCTAAGTCTTCAATCTAAAGCCTTCAAAGAAAAAATAAAAGTAGTAATAGGAACTCTAATAAAAATCTCTCAGTATATTTTACAAAGTCTAAAAGTCAATATAAAATAAAACTTTGTAATGTACAATAAACTTTTTTCAGGTGGAATAGCAAATCATTTTAAAGAAAAATACAAATCTACAAACATCACCTTAAAACTTAAGCCCAAACTCTTGTGATGTAAGAATAACACTTTCATTTTTATGTAACTCTTTCATTTTTATTTTTCCTAAACTCCTGTATTCTGACCTAAGTCATAATTGCTCCTCTCAGAGATCCTCGGGCTCTCTGGATCTAAGATATCCTGAAAACCTTGTCAAAACACCTTTTATCACAAAATTCACAGGTCACTTACATAGACTCAAAAGGTTTTTGCAAGTCTCAATAAACATCTAGACTTCTAGATGTTAACCCCAACTTGGCTGAACCTCTAGATCTCTTGGAGTTTTCACTCATCATTAATTTTCTGGTCCAGTAGAGCATAACCTAAAATTTTCCCAACCTTTCTACAAACCCAGACGGCAAATAAAATGGAAAATTGGACACCATGGCAATGCAACAGAAAAAACAAAAGCAACTGCCCCCTCCCCAACACCCCACCCCCCGCAACTACCTGCAGAGAATAATCAAAAATAGCAAGTCACTCCAAATATAAAATAAATATATAAATTTCCTGCTTTGATTGAATACAAAGAAAAAAAAGAGAGAGAAAGAACCCTTCCCAAAGTGTACTCAATGTAAGCAAACATTTATGGGTTTTCGTCATAGTTTCATTGTATTTATGGTAAATATTTTTTCCTTCTCTCATGTTATTTTTGATTCTGACTCCCCAGATAACTAATCAGCTACGCCCTTTCTATTCCCCTGGATATCTCAACTTCTAAAATGTTTTCTTAAAGTATCTGAAGATGAAAATATATTTACTTCAGATTAAGAGGATAGGGGAGGGAATTGGGTTTCTTTTTAGATATTATTTGTGAAGCTCCATGCATCTGATATCGTCCAATCTTCCTAATAAATGCTATTAAATTACTAACTCAAGACAAAGGCGTGAAGCCTGATTCTAAGACATTCTTCTTGTATTTAAAAGTCTGAATAATAAAGAAACATGATGTGAAGACTCAAGAGCACAGGTACTTGTTTCTTTATACAGAAGGAAATTATTAAGTGCTTATTGATAATCCAAAAGCCACAGCAAATAAAAAATAGTAAGTTTCCTTTTATTTAAATATTTCATATATCTGTACAATTTCAAAGCAAACTCTTTTTTTCAAGTTGTTGTTTTTCTCCTCCCTGGTTTGTAATCTTTTGTAAAGACAGAGACCTTTATTCAACAAAGGGAATAGAAACCTGAATTATAAAGAACTCTTCTTATAAATAGAATATTTGCAACCTTACATTTCCATATAAAATGTGTTTTTAAAAAAGAAGAAACACCAATAATGTAATTAAATTTGAACAGAATATTAAAGGTCCCTTTCTTTTGCAAATAAGGAAATAGAGGCAATGACACTGCCACAGTTTCAGGACTAATACCACAATCTGATGAGATAATTTTCACATTTTGCACAAGACCTAATTGACATTGGCTTTATGTAGATTCCATCCTGGAAAACAAACCCACATTCAGAGGCTTTTTTTTTTTCTTGCATTCTAGAAAATAGGCTGCCAAATTATTTCATTTGATTAAATGCCTCTGCAAGGGTTAAAACAGTATTTGAATAATTTTTGTTGAAAATCTCTTACAGTCCATGATACATTTCCATGATTTTCCAAATAGAACAATTAGGCAACTTTTACCTCTTGATAAAAGGTCACTGTGAAAAGTCCATAGATTTAACTATGGACTGTTCTACACTTGCTTGTATAGGTTTTATTTTTTTCTTACCTGTATTTTCAAGGTGATTGTCTTTAATAGGTCCTCACCATATTTTCCCTCTAATTTAAGTAAAAAGGAAGATGAACTAAATTTAGATACTAAAATTTTGTGATTAAAAGTCAAACAAGCATAGTTTTCTTATGATAAGGGGGAAGAAATGACAGAAGCTAAAGCACAAGAAGCCTTCGTGAAAGAATTGGGATTGAGTTGGCCTCTAAGGATCAAAAGAATGTATATAAATGGAGAGGTCAGAAGGTTATATAGGAGAGAATGTAAAAGATAAGTTGGAAAACATGACGGTGAACAGATGCGTAATTAAACTCAAAAGCTTTTGCACAGCAGAGGAAACCATAGGCAAAATGAAAAGACAGCACAGAATGGGAGAAAATATTTGCTAATTATTCAACCAATAAGGGATTAATTACCAAAATTTACAAACAACTCATGTGGTTCAATCAGAACTTCCCTGTAGGTCAAATGGTAAAGAATCTGCCTGCAATTCAGGAGATCAGGGTTCGATCCCTGGGTTGGGACGATCCTCTGGAGAAGATTATGGCAATCCACTCCAGTATTCTTGCCTGGAGAATCCCATGGACAGAGGAGACTCGCAGGCTACAGGCCATGGAGTCGCTAAGAGTTGGATACAGCTAATTGACTAACACACACACACATGTGGTTCAATATCAGAAAACAAACAACCCAAACAAAAAACAGTCAGAAGACTTAAATACGCATTCCTCTAAACAAGACATACAGGTGACCAAGAAGCACATGACAAGAATCTTAACATCACTAAGTATTAGAGAAATGCAAATTAAAATGGCAATGAGATATCACTTCACACTTGTCAGAATGGCTATAACTAAAAATGTACAAGTAAATGTTAGGGAGGATGTGGAATAAAGGTAACCCTACTACACTGTTGGTGGGAATGTAAATTGGTATAACATTGGGGAGATTAGTATGGAGGTTCCTGGAAAAACAACAACAACAACTAAAATTAGAGCTACCATGTGATCTGATAATCCCACTGCTAGGCATGTATCTGGAGAAAAACCTGGTTCAAAAGGATACATGCATCCCAGTGTTCACTGCAGTGCTGTTTACAATAGCCAAGACATGGAAGCAACCTAAACATCCATCAACAGGTGAACAGATAAGGAAGATGTGGTATACATATAATAGAATATTACTCAGCAATTAAAAAGAATGAAATTATATCATTTGCAGCAACATGGATGGACTTGGAGATTATCATAGTGAATGAGGTAAATTAGTGAAAGACAAATATCATATGATATCACTTACACACAGAATCTAAACAAAGTCATACAAATGAACTTATTTTCAAAAGAGAAACAAACTCACAGATTTAGAGAACTAACATAGTTATCAGCAGGAAAGGGTAGGGGGAGGAAATATACTGGGAGTTTGGGACTGACAAATCTGAAAATTTCTAAAAAGCAAGCTTTATAAAACCTAGTATTAATAATCCTATTAGGAGTATAAAAATGGATAAAAAACAACAAACACTGATCTTACCACTACTGTGTGCAAGATATGAATGTGGTGTTTTACATAGTGATTCCCTTTATTCTTATGAGGTATACATTCATTCACAAAGGCAGACATCTATTGAGGCTGCCATCCATGGCAAGGAATTGGGAATACAAAACAAAATACCACATGATGCTCAGGTCAAGAATATAGAGTATGCTAAAAGACAAATGAGTTGTGTTGTGCTTTTAAATATATATAATTCAGTTTAGGGTTTCCCCAGTGGCTGAGTGGTGAATCTGCCTGCAATGCAGGAGTTGCAGGAGACAGTGTTTCAATCCCTGGGTCAGGAAGATCCCCTGGAGGAGGGCATGGCAACCCACTTCAGTATTCTTGCCTGGAGAATTCCATGGACAGAGGAGCCTAGTGGGCTACAGTCCATAGGGCCACAAAGAGTTGGACAGGACTGAATCAACATAGCTCACATGCACACACAACCCAGTTTAAGTATTTTGATAAAAGTATTTTCAGAATTCATTAGATCCATGAGAGGAAAGGCTTCCAATGACAAACCACTTCCTAGGCCGAGCTCTTAAGTTGATAAGTTAATTAGATGAAGGAAAAGACATGGTAAGCTAAAAGATCATTATGTGCAGAGTCATGGAAAAGCAGGTCATGCTTCGGAAAGTAAAAGGGGTTTAGATGGCTGGAATGAAAAGTTCGTGTTGGGGTAAGGTGTAAGATATGGAACGTATTTTTGCAGGGAAGTAGAAATGCAGTAGCCAGATGAGGGCTACTCATCTCAACCAGTGGAGATTCTGCCCTAGGAAACATTTGACAAAGTCAGAAGATATTTTGGGGTTGTTACAATGGGCTAAGGGTGCAACTGACATCTAATGGATGAAGGTCAGAGGTTCTTCTAGATAATCTACAATGTGCAAGATAGCTGCCACCCCACCCCCGACCCCAACAATGAATTATCTGGCCTAAAATGTGAATAGTAACAAGGCTGAGAAAGCTTGATATGTACTAACATAGAAAGTCAGGAATCTGGAAACCTCTGATAAATCATTGAAGGGTTTTAGGCCCTTCAGTAACATACTGCTTTCATTTATAAGCATCATTCTGGTAGACGGGTCAGGACTGGATCAGTGGAGTTAGGAATTATAGGGAAAAAGGTACCTGTATTTAATCAAGAAAAATAATGGTGGAAGCAAAGGAGGAGAAAGAAAGGAACTAAGAATGAGAGATGAGTGCATGTGGCTATGAAAGGAAACAATAAAGAATGACTCTCAGTGAAGAGATAGATGACTCATTGGAAAAGACCCCGATGCTGGGAAAGAATGAGGGCAAGAAGAGAAAGCGGCAACAGAGGATGAGATGTTTGGATAGCATCACTGGCTCAATGGGCATGAGTTTGAGCAAACTCAGGGAGATAGTGAGGGGCAGGGAAACCTGGTGTGCTGCAGTTCATGGGGTTGCAAAGAGTTGGACACGACCTAGAGACTCAACAACAATAACAATTGAATAAAAGTAATGTGATTCAAACAGATTCAAAAGGAGAGAGAGCAATATTAGAGAAAAAAGAGATGAATAGTTTGGTTTGGGGTCACTTAAATTTAAATGTCTGAAGACTACCCAGAGTTTGTCAGCAAATAGTTATTTATACATGAGTTAGAACAAAGTAAAATGAATGGAACTACAAAATATAGTTAGGAAATTCCAAGAACAATTTCAGTGAAGCAGTGCTGGTGGCAATGGTTATAGTGGTGAATTGGTGGAAATCAGGAAAACTGTGGAACATGGAGGAATAAACAGATGAAAAGTAGAACATACTTCTTAAAAGAGGCCTTTGTATAGATAAGCAAAACGAGGGTTAGCAAATCTCAATGTATTTCCCAAGGTCACAGGACTAGATTCAAACCCATATATTCCCCATAAAAGAAGTTTTCTTTCTGCTATGCTATATTACTCTTGCTCCCCCAGGCTATTTTTTAAATACCCTTTTGTTGATGTCTCTCTAAAGGGAGGTCATAGGAAAAAACTGATCAGATTTCAAGACACTGATTGGACCATGTTTACAAGTGGTCACGGTCGATGAAAATTAAAATCTCCGAACTTTCTAAGCTGGGTGACCTTTGACAGAATACTTAATCTCTACTTCAATTTTATCATTTGTAAAATACAAAATAATAACACTTTAATGAGTTTCTCTTATTATTAAATGTCATTATTAAATGGGACCAGATGCTATGATCTTAGTTATTATTATTATATGTTATTGTTAAATGTGTAAATATTTATAAAACACATAGACCTATGATTATCATCTAGTAAAATACACAAGAACTATTAACTACTTTGTGTTCTCTTCATGCCCTTCCTCTGACAATGCCTCATTCATCCATAGGCTTACAGAAGTATAAGTTTTTAGGTTCCTATTTATGAAAGTGAAAGAGGAGAGTGAAAAAGTTGACTTAAAATTCAACATTCAAAAAACTAAGATCATGGCATCTGGTCCCATTCATTTCATGGCAAATAGATGGGGAAACAATGGAAACAGTGACAGACTTTATTTTCTTGGGCTTCAAAATCCCTGCAGCCATGATATTAAAAGATGCTTGCTCCTTGGAAGAAAAACTATGACAAACCTAGGCAGCATGTTAAAAAGCAGAGACATTACTTTGCTGACAAAGGTCTGTATAGTCAAGGCTATGTTTTTTCCAGTAGTCATGTATGGATATGAGAGCTGGACCCTAAAGAAGGCTGAGTGCTGAAGAATTGATACTTTTGAACTGTGGTGTTGGCAAAGACTCTTGAGAATCCCTTGGACTGCAAGGAGATGAAACCAGTCAATCCAAAGGGAAATCAATCTTGAATATTCACTGGAAGGACTGATGATGAAGCTGAAGCTCCAATACTTTGCCCACCTGATGTGAGGAGCTGACTCATTAGAATAGACACTGATGTTGGGAAAGATTGAAAGCAGGAGGAGAAGGGGATGACAGAAGATGAGATGGCTGGATATCATCAACTCAATGGATATGAGTTTGAGCAAGCTCTGGGAGTTGGTAATGGACAGGGAAGCCTGGTGTGCTGCAGTTCATGGGGCCGCAAAGAGTTGGACATGACTGAGTGACTGAAATGAACTGATATTAATACACCCAAGGGTTTTTTTTTTTTTTTTTTTCCACAGGCAGCAGCAGATACCACCTGGGACTAAGAATTTATGTTCTCTAATCTGACTTCTGGGCTTTCCTGGTGGGTGAGTTGTAAAGAATCCACCTGCAAATGCAGGAGATACAGGTTCGATTCTTGGGTTTGGAAGATCCCCTGGAGAAGGAAACAGCAACCCACTCCAGCATTGCTGCCTGGGAAATCCAGTGGACAGAGAAGCCTGGTGGGCTACAGTCATGGGGTTGCAAAAGAATAAGAAACAGCAACTACAATAAAATCTGTCTGATTTGTATGGGAGTCCTCCATCATGATATCCCTCTCTGGCAAAGCTAATAATAACAGTGTCTTCATTTCTAATTTGGTTACTGTTCTGTGAGTTACTCTCCTCATGGACTTACAGCATGCCGAGAGTGATTAGAAGGGAAAGATATCACCAGTCCTTTGTCTATGGTCATTGTATCATGAACACTGGGCTCAGGCAAATCCCTCCCATTCAAGGAGAAATTTTAGCAGGGGTAGTCTGATGGGAAGCATCTGAGAAAGTTGGAGGTGATCGAGAGTGTGCTCCTGGAAAAAGCAGCAGTGAGTTGACCTTTGATTATGTTACTAGATTCTGTTATCACCTCAGTTATCAATGAACTGATGATCTTTTTCAAATGACTACATTTTGTGAGTTCCAACTAACTTATCAACAATAGAAAATGGTCATGTTAAAAATCTCTGAAATCTTCAGCTCTTATAAACCCTACGTAAGATATAAACTCTATTACTTTTAGTTTTGTGATAGTCATAACATTTTTATTTATATTCATTTTGAGGTTTAGGATGAGAATACTGAAATTGTGAACTCCATATAAAAGACTTACTATAAGTCTGGATTTAGAAAAATTAAATATCCAAATAAATGGTAATTCTTAGAGTTCCTATTTGTTAGGGTATGACGTGTTTCATTAGAAAGGAAGAGTCTATAAGAATAAATTCCTTAGTACATTATTGCTGAACCAAAGTGAATGCATTTCTTCAAGTCTTTTTTTTTTTTTTTTTTTTTTTTATTTTTCCAGTGGGTTTTGTCATACATTGATATGAATCAGCCATGGATTTACATGTATTCCCAATCCCGATCCCCCCTCCCACCTCCCTCTCCACCCGATTCCTCTGGGTCTTCCCAGTGCACCAGGCCCGAGCACTTGTCTCATGCATCCCACCTGGGCTGGTGATCTGTTTCACCATAGATAGTATACATGCTGTTCTTTTGAAATATCCCACCCTCACATTCTCCCACAAAGTTCAAAAGTCTGTTCTGTATTTCTGTGTCTCTTTTTCTGTTTTGCATATAGGGTTATCGTTATCACCTTTCTAAATTCCATATATATGTGTTAGTATGCTGTAATGTTCTTTATCTTTCTGGCTTACTTCACTCTGTATAATGGGCTCCAGTTTCATCCATCTCATTAGGACTGGTTCAAATGAATTCTTTTTAATGGCTGAGTAATATTCCATGGTGTATATGTACCACAGCTTCCTTATCCATTCATCTGCTGATGGGCATCTAGGTTGCTTCCATGTCCTGGCTATTATAAACAGTGCTGCGATGAACATTGGGGTGCACGTGTCTCTTTCAGATCTGGTTTCCTCAGTGTGTATGCCCAGAAGTGGGATTGCTGGGTCATATGGCAGTTCTATTTCCAGTTTTTTAAGAATCTCCACACTGTTCTCCATAGCGGCTGTACTAGTTTGCATTCCCACCAACAGTGTAAGAGGGTTCCCTTTTCTCCACACCCTCTCCAGCATTTATTGCTTGTAGACTTTTGGATAGCAGCCATCCTGACTGGCGTGTAATGGTACCTCATTGTGGTTTTGATTTGCATTTCTCTGATAATGAGTGATGTTGAGCATCTTTTCATGTGTTTGTTAGCCATCTGTATGTCTTCTTTGGAGAAATGTCTGTTTAGTTCTTTGGCCCATTTTTTGATTGGGTCATTTATTTTTCTGGAATTGAGCTGCAGGAGTTGCTTGTATATTTTTGAGATTAATCCTTTGTCTGTTTCTTCATTTGCTATTATTTTCTCCCAATCTGAGGGCTGTCTTTTCACCTTACTTATAGTTTCCTTTGTAGTGCAAAAGCTTTTAAGTTTCATTAGGTCCCATTTGTTTATTTTTGCTTTTATTTCCAATATTCTGGGAGGTGGGTCATAGAGGATCTTGCTGTGATTTATGTCGGAGAGTGTTTTGCCTATGTTCTCCTCTAGGAGTTTTATAGTTTCTGGTCTTACATTTAGATCTTTAATCCATCACCCTAATTCCAAAACCAGACAAAGATGCCACAAAAAAAGAGAAACTACAGGCCAATATCACTGATGAACATAGATGCAAAAATCCTTAACAAAATTCTAGCAAACAGAATCCAACAACATATTAAAAAAATCATACACCATGACCAAGTGGGCTTTATCCCAGGAATGCAAGGATTCTTTAATATCCGCAAATCAATCAATGTAATACACCACATTAACAAATTGAAAGATAAAAACCATATGATTATCTCAATAGATGCAGAGAAAGCCTTTGACAAAATTCAACACTCATTTATGATTAAAACTCTCCAAAAAGCAGGAATAGAAGGAACATACCTCAACATAATAAAAGCTATATATGACAAACCCACAGCAAGCATCACCCTCAATGGTGAAAAATTGAAAGCATTTCCCCTGAAATCAGGAACAAGACAAGGGTGCCCACTCTCACCACTACTATTCAACATAGTGTTGGAAGTTTTGGCCACAGCAATCAGAGCAGAAAAAGAAGTAAAAGGAATCCAGATAGGAAAAGAAGAAGTAAAACTCTCACTGTTTGCAGATGACATGATCCTCTATATAGAAAACCCTAAAGACTCAACCAGAAAATTACTAGAACTAATCAATGAATATAGTAAAGTTGCAGGATATAAAATTAACACACAGAAATCCCTTGCATTCCTATATACTAACAATGAAAAAACAGAAAGAGAAATTAAGGAAACAATACCATTCACCATTGCAACAAAAAGAATAAAATACTTAGGAGTATATCTACCTAAAGAAACAAAAGACCTATACATAGAAAACTATAAAACACTGATGAAAGAAATCAAAGTGGACACAAACAGATGGAGAAACATACCGTGTTCATGGATTGGAAGAATCAATATTGTCAAAATGGCTATTCTACCCAAAGCAATCTATAGATTCAATGCAATCCCTATCAAGCTACCAACGGTATTTTTCACAGAACTAGACCAAAGAATTTCACGATTTGTATGGAAATACAAAAAACCTCGAATAGCCAAAGTAATCTTGAGAAAGAAGAATGGAACTGGAGGAATCAACCTGCCTGACTTCAGACTATACTACAAAGCCACAGTCATCAAGACAGCATGGTACTGGCACAAAGACAGAAATATAGATCAATGGAACAGAATAGAAAGCCCAGAGATAAATCCACGAACCTATGGACACCTTATCTTTGACAAAGGAGGCAAAGATATACAATGGAAAAAAGACAACCTCTTTAACAAGTGGTGCTGGGAAAACTGGTCAACCAGTTGTAAAAGAATGAAACTAGAACACTTTCTAACACCATACACAAAAATAGATTCTTCAAGTCTTTTATGACATATTACCAGACTGCACTCCACACATCTTTATAGCACTGTTATTTTTCCAGTAGCTAGAGCTTCCCAAATAGCTCAATTGGTAAAGAATCTGCCTGCAATGCAGGAGACCCAGGTTCAGTCCCTGGGTCAGGAAGAGCCCCCGGAGAAGGGAAAGGCTACCCACTCCAGTATTCTGGCCTGGAGTATTCCATGGACTGTATAGGGTCCATGGGGTTGCAAAGAGTCGGACATAACTGAGGGACTTTCACCTTCAGCAATATTTGGGAATATGTATTCTTATAAGTTAACCATGTGTATGTGCACAAAATTGTTGACAGGAATATTCATTACAGTTTCTGATATAACAGTGAAAATTGTACCAACCTAAATATCATTAATGAGAAAATGCTTAAATTTATTGGGGTCTATCCATGTGATGGAAAGATGCAATCATTTGAAAACGATGTTACAGAAAAATGCTTTATGAGATCAGGAAGCCCATGAAAAAACAGATCATAAAAGAGTGTTAAATCATGATTCCATTTAAGAGATAATGATTTCTATTCATAAAAAGAGAATATATCTTAAAATACTAACAATGAGTATTACCAGGTTGGTGGGATTTTAGTTTATGGCTTATGCTTTTCTATATTTACAACTTTGACAATAAGTATACTCAATTTTGCAATCATTTAATAAATTAAAAAAATTTCCTTTAAAAAAACAAAGAAAGAAAGGAAGAGTCTACTGAGTCAATTAATATACATACATGTTGTATGGAAAAACTTGGAGCTTCTCTCTGAATTTGTGTATATCTACCAAACATTCAATGCATTTATTCCCTGATACAGGGACTGCATCACTTTCACTGCATTGAATATTTCCATTGGCTATTGAAGATAGAAATCTAAGCTAGGTATAAATGCATGCATGCTCAGTTGTGTCCAATTCTTTGTGATCTCATGGAACAGAGCCCATCAGGCTCCACTGTTCATGGGATTTTTCCAGGCAAGTATACTGGAGTGGGTTGTTATTTCCTACTCTAGAAGCTAAGTGAGGATAGCCTATATTCTGGATAGTAACCAAAATGAATAATCATAAACTTCTAAATTTAAGATTTTGCATTATTTTTATTAGAAAATTCATATAACATTTGAAGATTAAATAATGATTACACCAAAATTGCACAAACAGCATAATAACCAATATACCTTTAAAATTATATGAGAATATCAAACATGCCAACAAAGTGACGTGTCTCAATTACATTTTTTAAAAATATGAATTGGTCATAGAGCTTATGCACCTTTCAGTTTACCATAAAAATCAGTCACCGTAGAACAAAAGTATGACACTCATAATCTTATATTACAACACTTATTCACCAAAATGAGGTTGTCTATGTATTTTACATGTGTGTTATATGAAAGATTTATACTCTTTCTTGAAATATAATTTAAAGCAATTCAAGGAATTCAACATAAACTATTATAATAGGCACAATAAGAGGTAAAATTTCAAAACTGTGAAACTGGTTTATTAGTACATATTAAAACCCTGGCAATAGATTGTTCTTTTCCTAACTCTACAAAGTACATTTTTAAAAGCTTCCAAAGTTTCTGCTCAACTTGATTCCACTATGTTATTGTAAAATACAGGTTTACTTAACAAAGATCTGAGAATATTAGCCCTTTTCCAGGCAAATCCAAGTAGCTGTAGAGATTACTTAAGCAAAAAAATAATACAAAATTCTACTTTTTTTTTTTTTTTGGCTAAAACTCTTTTTAACTGAACGAGACACTATATCTAAATTCAACACTCTACCTACTATGTATTTGTGGGTAGACACACATGTTAATTTGGCTTTTGTTATAAAGGCATGCTGGTGTTTGGTTTAACATATATAGTGCTTTTCATCTAGTCTTTCTAATTTTATCTCCTGCCTGACCCTTTACAACTGTCAAATGATTAAGCAGTTCCTAAGCAGCAACTTTAGAAATTTAGAAGATGGTAACTGCTAGTTTCTCAAGAGGCAGGTCAGGTGGTCTGGTATTCCCATCTCTTTCAGCATTTTCCACAGTGTATTGTGATCCACACAGCCAAAGGCTTTGGCATAGTCAATAAAGAAGAAGTAGATATTTTCCTGGAAATATCTTGCCTTTTTGATGATCCAGCAAATGTTGGCTATTTGATCTCTGGTTCCTCTGCCTTTTCTAAAAGCAGCTTGAACATCTGGAAATTCATGGTTCGTGTATTGCTGAAGCCTGGAAGAATTTTGAGCATTACTTTACTAGAGTGTGAGATGAATGCAATTGTGCAGTAGTTTGAGCACTCTTTGGCATTGCCGTTCTTTGGGATTGGAATGAAATTGACCTTTTCCAGTCCTGTGGCCACTGCTCAGTTTTCCGAATTTGCTGACATGTTGAGTGCAGCAGAGATGGGAATACCAGACCACCTGACCTGCCTTTTGAGAAACCTATATGCAGGTCAGGAAGCAACAGTTAGAACTGGACATGAAACAACAGACTGGTTCCAAATAGGACAAGGAGTACGTCAAGGTTGTATATTGTCACCCTGCTTCTTTAACTTATATGCAAAGTACATCATGAGAAACGCTGGGCTGGAAGAAGCACAAGCTGGAATCAAATATTTGCTGGGACAAATATCAACAACCTCAGATATGCAGATGACACCACCCTTATGGCAGAAAGTAAGCAGAACTAAAGAGCCTCTTGATGAAAGGAAAGAGGAGAGTGAAAAAGTTGGCTTAAAGCTCAACATTCAGAAAACTAAGATCATGGCATCTGGTCTCATCACCTCATGGCAAATAGATGGGGAAACAGATGAAACATTTATTTTTCTGGGCTCCAAAATCACTGCAGATGGTGATTGAAGCCATGACATTAAAAGACACTTACTCCTTGGAAGGAAAGTTATGACCAACCTAGATAGCATATTAAAAAGCAGAGACATTACTTTGCCAACAAAGGTCTGTCTAGTCAAGGCTATGATTTTTCCCATAGGCATGTATGGATGTGAGGGTTGGACTGTGAAGAAAGCTGAGCGCTGAAAAATTGACGCTTCTGAACTATGGTGTTGGAGAAGACTCTTGAGAGTCCCTTGGACTGCAAGGAGATCCAACCAGTCCATCCTAAAGGAAATCAGTCCTGGGTGTTCATTGGAAGGACTGATGTTGAAGCTGAAACTCCAATATTTTGGCCACCTGATGAGAAGAGCTGACTCATTTGAAAAGACCCTGTTGTTGGGAAAGATTGAAGGCAAGAGGAGAAGGGGACGGTAGAGGATAAGATGGTTGGATGGCATCACCAACTCAATGGACATGAGTTTGGGTAAACTCCAGGAGTTGGTGATGGACAGCGAGGCCTGGCATGCTACGGTTTATGGGGTCGCAAAGAGTCAGATACGACTGAGCGACTGAACTGAACGAAACTGCTAGTTTGTCTCATCACATTTCCACAGATTAGGCTGCTAAGGAGACAATGTGTGCTCACTCGAGTTTGACTCTCTGCGACCCCATGGACTATAGAGCAACAGGCACCTCTGTCCATGGGATTTTACAGGCAAGGATCCTGGAATGGGTTGCCATTCCCTCCTCTAGGAGATATTTCCAACCTAGGGATTGAACCAGCATCTCCTATGTCTCCTACATTGGGAGGTGGATTCTTTACCACTAGTGCCACCTTGGAAGCCCATCAGACAATGAACGCAAATAAATTTCAAGGAAATCCCTTCAAGTCCTATTGGGGTGATGTGGAGGATGTGTGTTGCAGCATCCTGTGTCTACTTTACAACCAAGGAACTCTGACTCTAGAAACTTATCTTCTTATTGACAGGCTGCAAGGGAAATTTAGCTATTCTCTCCTCAGGAGAGAAATATTGTCTTTATTACCCAGAAATGTAAATATTTCTGAGCAAATTGTTAATGCTTAGAATGGTCTCCTGACCGAGACTGTTTGCTGTAATATAATTTCCTTTGTACTACCCAAAGTCTCCTACTCATATGTCTGTGAAGTCATTACATATCTTCAGGCTACAACTGATTTCACCTCTTCTTCATTTAGCAAACTTATTTATATTTCCAAAACCATGACAGAAGTCACCCTACTCTGCTGAATGCTTTTTATTTATGCTAAATACTTAGATTTATGTGTCTCATTTCTTTCTTTCTTTTTTTTTATTTAGCAATTATCCTCCAATTAAAAATAAATAAATAAAGATCTGTCTCATTTAGCATTCTGCTCACTTGCCTACTATATTCTATAGTAGCTGATTTTATTTTTTGGTCAATCTTCTCAACTACACTGTAGGCCCCTGGAGGACAAATCTCACTTTACATGTTCAACTATGTATAGTTATCTCCTAAGATAAACTTTGACAGCTTTTAAATTAATTTACTTTTCTGAATCTGAATTTTTCCTCTGTGAAGTGAGCCTATCATGACGTAGCTACCTGATCATGAAATATACTCTATAAAATCTGAAAAAGGCATCATAACTAGAATTCTATCTTTTTTCTTGGCAATGATTCACAATGCTTATTGATAGGCCAGTTTTGTTATGAATTTTGTTATGAAGGAGAAATAAAAAATACGGATTTGTTTTTCTACATCAAGTCCTTGATATTTTTATAAAGTATTTTAGAAAAGTTCATTTCTTGGCACTTTTCAGCTAATGTCTGCATCTGTAAATTATTAGCAGAGTGTTCTTACTGTTATGTATTCTTCCTGTTCAGACTACCTCCTTTCTACTGAAAATGAATGTGTCAAAACCAATAATTCTACTGACTGTAGCATCTGTGATGGGTTTTTTATCTGTTAATGGGCAAATAGACTGCTTCCATATTTTAGCTAATGACACTGCAACACTGCAGTGCATATATCTTTTCAAAGTATTGCTTTTCTTATATTAGGAGTAGACTTGATAGATCATATGGTAGTTCTAATTATTTGAGGAACCTACATATAGTTTTTCATAGTGGCTATACCAATTTACATTCCCACCAACAGTGCACAAGAGTTCTCTTTTCTCCACATCCTCACCCCAATACTTGTTATTTCTTGTCCTTTTTGATGATAGCCATTCTGATTGGTGTGAGGCCAGCATTATCATGATACCAAAACCAGACAAAGAACTACAAAAAAGAAATTTATAGGCTAATATCCCTGATGAACCTAGATGCAAATATTCACAACAGATTATTGGCAAGTCAAATTCAATGATACATACGAAGGATCACCTGTCACAGTCAGGTGGGCTTTATTCTAGGAATGCAAGGACAGTTCAATATCCACAAATCAACCAACATAATACAACACATTAATAAAACAAAGGATAAAAATCACAGGATCATCTTGAGAGAGCTCATCCTTAGGTAGGTTGATTAGGAGTCTGAGGCTCTTGAGGAGGAAGGGGTCTCAAGGAGGAGAAAAGGACAAACTTTTTTCTACATTGCTTTGTCTTGGCCAATTTAACAATGTATCTTGCTCAAGGACATATTTCTCCTTAACAAGAACCTTCTGAATAATCTTGATATTTTAAGATGTATGTTGTGGCAGTGGGTCTGGTAAGATCTTTCTATTGTTAGTTCTAATCCTGTTATCTTATATTGTGGGAGTGGGTCTGTAAGACCCTTTACTGTAATAAGGTATATAGCTCCCTTGCTAAGACTAGTTAGGGAGGCATTCTCTGTCCCCTTCTGATGTCTATGTCAGAAGCTTTTTCTGTCCCTTTTCACTTTAATAAAATTCTGCTACTCAAAAGCTCTTTAGTGACCAAGCCTAGTCCCAGGTCCTGAAGCTAAATCTACTCCTTCGGAGATCATGAGTCCAACATCATTCACCGTAAGCTATCAATCTCAATAGATTCAGAACAAGCATTTGACAATATTCAACATCCTTCAAAATAAAAACTCTCAAAAGAAGTTGGTAAAGAGGGAATATATCTGAACATAATAAAGATCATTTATGACAAACTCACAGCTAACATCACACTCAATAGCGAAAAGCTGAAAGGTTTTCCTCTAATATCAGGAACATGATTAAGATGCCCACTCTCATCATTTCTGTTTAACATACTATTTCAAGTTCTAGGTACAGAAATCAAGTAAGAAAAAGGATATACATCCAGTTTAGAAGGCAAGAATTTAAACTGTCACTATTTGAAGATGACTGGATACTCTATGTAGAAAACTCTAAATACTTGACCATAAAATAAACAAATTTAGTAAAGTTGTAGAATGCAATATTTATACAGAAATATGTTGCATTTCTATATGCAGATAATGATCTATCAGAAAATTTTTAAAAAGTCCCATTTACAATTGCATCAAAAATAATAAGATAGTAAAATAATAAATACAAAAAATAATAACATTTAATCAAAATTATATTCTGAAAACTGTAATACATTAATGAAGGAAACTGAAGACAATGCAAATAAATGGAAAGAGATCCCCTGTTCATGGATCAGAAGAATTAATATTGTTAAAATGTCCTTGCTACCAAAAGCAATACACAGATTAATTGCAATCCCTATTAAAATACCCATAATGTTTTCATTGAATGAGAAAAAAAAATCACCCAAAAAATGTTTATGGAACCACAAAAGATCCTGAATAGACAAGAAAACTTGAGAGAAATGAACAAAGCTGGAGGAATCATGCTCCTTGAGTTCAGACTATACTGCAAAGCTATAGTAATCAAAAAGTGTGTTACTGGCTCAAAAATCAAAGCTATAGATCAGTAAAAGAACTAAAGAGTACAGAAATAAATCTACATACTCTGGTCAATTAATCTACAATGAAGGAGACAAAAACATACAATGGGGGAAAGATAATTTCTTCAATAAGTGGTAGTAAGAAAACTGGACAGCTACAAGAATGAATGAAGAACATCAAGCAAATACCAAGAATCATGAATACCTGATACATCCTATGAATGGTATTTCCTTGATTTTCTCTCACTAGGAATGTGCTATTCTTGCCTTTTTTACTTGATTAATACGTCCTCATCTTTTAAGACTCACAGCAACATCCTTCCAGAATATTTTCCCTGAACCTTAGACTGAGAGTAAACATGCTTCCTCTGGTCTCTGCACATATATTTCTCAGGAGATTTACTCTAGGTGTTATATTTATAAAATATCCCCAATTAGATTGAAAGCTACCCAAGGTCAAGAATCTTGCTCGTTCATGTGTGTCATTTCACCACCACCTGGGGTTATTTCTATTCATATGATAATATAGAAATTTTTTTTAAAAACTCATTATTTGAACATACACTGAACTTTTAAGGTAAATTATCAGAGTTCATGCTGGTCTAGACATTAAGTCTGAGACAATATCAGGCTTTTCTTATACTACATCTTCGGTTCAAAACTGGCTTTATCATTTGCTAGATATATGACAGCAACAGATTACATATCTATTATTACTTCAGTTTCTTAATTTGTAAAGGGGGATGAATATTACATCTATTTCATATGGCTGTTTGAGGACTGAATGAGGTAAAACATGAACCACACAGAACTGTGGCTAAAACACACAAAAAAATCTGGCTTTTTAAAAAATATTTGTAATGCTACATAATCAAAAGATAATTAACAGCTATTCTAACCAGAAGACTTAGTTTATAATCATGGATCTTTATATATTCGGGATATTTTCTTACCCTCAGTTGTCTTCTACAGATTTAAGAGAAACCATTACTGACATATACCTTCCACTTTAACTGATTTGTAAAGATCAAATATTATTACATTAATAATTATAGTTGTCACATATTGATGCCTTTTTGTATGTCAAAAACCATGGAGGTTTTCCTGAGACTATTTAATTTTACCTTGATAAAGATTCTGTTGGCTAGGTGTTATTTAAATTTTATGAAGATAAATTGAGACTTAAATAGTTTTAATAACTTGTACAAAACCACAGAATTGATAATATGTAGGTTAATGTTTAACCTCTGAGTCCAAAATCCACCCCTTGAAACACTGCACTCAGATAAAATAAAATATATAAAATATAATGCTCTACATAAAGCAATATGAAAGTTGTTATTTATTAAATTATTAATGGATAACCAATGGGAATTTGCTGTATGGCTCAGGAAACTCAAACAGGGGTTCTGTATCAACCTCGAGGGGTGAGATGGGGAGGGAAATGGGAGGGAGGTTCAAAAGGGAGGGGATATTTGTTACCCATGGCTGATTCATGTTGAGGTTTGACAGAAAGTAACAAAATTCTGTAAAGCAATTATACTTCAATAAAAAAATAATTTAAAATTTTTAAAAATTAATAGCTGCCAATTTCAGTGGTCGTAATTCTGTTTTTAGTCTTATAAACTAGAAAGTTTGCATTAATTCAATTTTTCAATTCAGGTAAACTCAGTCACTCAGCTGTATCCGACTCTTTGCGACCCCACGGACTGCAGCACACTAGGCCTCCCTGTCCATCACCAACTCCTGGAGTTTACTCAAACTCACGTCCATTGAGTTGGTGATGCCATCTAAACATCTCATTCTCTGTCGTCCCCTTCTCCTCCCAGCTTCAATCTTTCCTAGCATTAGGGTCTTTTCAAATAAGTTAGTCCTTCACATCAGGTGGCCAAAGTATTGGAGTTTCAGCTTTAGCCTGTCCTTCCAATGAATATTCAGGACTGATTTCCTTTAGGATGGACTGGTTGGATCTCCTTGCAGTCCAAGGGACTCTCAAGAGTCCTCTCCATTGGACCACAGTTCAAAAGCATCAATCCTTCAGCACTCAGCTTTCTTTATATTCCAACTCTCACATCCAAACATGACTACTGGAAAAAAACATAGCCCTGATAAGATGAACTTTTGTTGGCAAAGTAATGTCTCTGCTTTTTAATATGCTCTCTAGGTTGGTCATAACTTGTCTTCCAAGGAGCAAGTGTCTTTTATCTCATGGCTGCAGTCACCATCTGCAGTGATTTTGGAGTCCAAAAAAATAAAGTCTGCCACTGTTTCCAGTTTCCCCATCCATTTGCCATGAAGTGAAGGGACCAGATGCCATGATCTTAGTTTTCTGAATGTTGTAAATCAATTTTAGGAGCAAAAGTAATTAAGAACTTCTGTGAATAAAACACTGGATTATCAGTTTTAAGAAAATTAAAAAGAACAAAAATAGAAGAGAGTATCAGGTGCTTCAAACTTAAGTTGAAACATTATTAAAAGCATATCACTAATCAAAGGTTTTTGAGATGTTAATACCAAAAAGTACAAGAATATTACATTTCTTATTTTCATATTCAAAAGATAGTGTCTTCTTCCTTTGTCTTTTTCCTGTATCTTTATAATATAACTGTTATATGGGACCTACATGTAATCTGGACCTATGATTGTCATCATTTTATCCTTAGACTTTCAAGAGAAAAATATAAAGGATATTCTGGCATTATCAATAGTCAAGGAATGCTAGGTCAAAAAGTTACCAAGAAAAACCATTTGAGTTAATTTTTTTCTTTTTTCATGCATGAGATTTTTTATTCTGAGAATATTCTTACTTAGATATTAGCTCTGCAAGGATGAGTGCTTAAGTGTTCTGAAAATAGGCATCACCTACTTCAAAAGATGCTAATGGGAAACATGAATACAAATGT
Source organism: Cervus canadensis (assembly GCF_019320065.1). NCBI lineage: Eukaryota > Metazoa > Chordata > Mammalia > Artiodactyla > Cervidae > Cervus > Cervus canadensis. The sequence goes on from NC_057400.1 coordinate 22,151,734, forward strand.
TTTATAACTAAAAGCCTGTGGCTTGTGGGCAGGGAACATGTAAGCCCTAAAAAGGGAAGTGGAAAACATAGGGATTAATCTAGGTTTTAAGACAAAAAATCTTTTCTGTAATGCATAATGCATTTTCTGTCTACAAAATAATTGACACTAAGATATATATTTTTAACTTTTAAATTACCAGGTAATGAAAACAACATTTTCTTATATAATTTGTTTATAAACATTAAGAAAAAAGAATTGTGATGAGATGAATTACTGCTGTAATTGCCACATATTTTTTGGCATATTGTGGCTTATTTGCCACATATTTTTTAGACCAGAATGTCTACTAAGGTATTAATTTTTCTCAGTGAGCCAAGTAATGTATAGAGATCAAGGGATGAAGTTGGTAGAGCTTCATGGCAAAGTCAGAATCTGAATAAATCAGTCTCATTCCTAAATTCCTAAAATTTCCTTCTATGCCACACTGCTTATATAAAGTTTTTAATATGTTTATGTATTTCTTATTGATTTGTTTTGCATTCTTGGTGCTGTCCTATGAATGGGCACAGAACAGAAGAACTAGGATGAGAAATTTATTCAGGGTTTCCCTAGTGGCTCAGCTGGTAAAGAATCTGCCTACAATGCAGGAGATCCAAGTTCGATCCCTGGGTGGGGAAGATCCCCTGGAGAAGGAAATGGCAACCCACTCCAGTATTCTTGCCTGCAAAAACTAATGGACAGAGGACCCTAGTGGGCTACAGACCATGGTGCTGCCAAGAGTTTGACATAACTGAGCAACTAAGCCCAAATATGAGAAATTTATTAATAGATTGGATCCAGTGAAAACATGGGCCACATCAGTCAAAACAAAAAGTTGACATATGTGCCATAAGGGTAGTTGATCAGAGGCAGAGGCCCACTCAATTATATAGCAGGAATCATGAACCTGAGCCAGGAGACTGGGGGACTGAGAGTCAGACAGCAAGGAAGCTTGGACAAAGTGGAGTCTATAGCTTTGTGAGTCACAGTGCAGTCCAGGAAGCAGCAACCTTAGCATCACCTGGCAATCTGTTGTAAATGCTTCATTTCAGAACCCCATAGAGTTAGAATCTGCATTTTAAAAAGATCTCCAGGTATTTCACAGGTATTAAAGTTTGAGAAGAAGCAGACTATGGCTCTAGAAAACAAAATTTCAAATAGTCATAAAAGTCTTACTAATAAACAATAGCTCTCTGGAGAAATAATATGCAGAGAACAAGAATGGGCAGTGATACAAGGTAGCAATTCTCATATATGATTTAACTACTGGTTTAGAACCAGTCTCAGATTGAAATTCAGTTCAGTTCAGTTGCTCAGTCATGTCTGACTCTTTGTGACCCCACGAATTGCAGCACGCCAGGCCTCCCTGTCCATCATAAACTTCTGGAGATTACTCAAACTCATGTCCATCAAGTCGGTGATGCCATCTAATCATCTCATCTTGTGTTGCCCCCTTCTCCTCCTGCCCCCTATCCCTCCCAGCATCAGAGTCTTTTCCAATGAGTCAACTCTTCACATGAAGTAGCCAAAGTATTGGAGTTTCAGCTTCAGCATCAGTCCTTCCAATGAACACCTACGACTGATCTCCTTTAGGATGGACTGGTTGGATCTCCTTGTAGTCCAAGGGACTCTCAAGAGTCTTCTCCAACACCACAGTTCAAAAGCATCAATTTTTCAGCACTCAGCTTTCTTCACCATCCAACTCTCACATCCATACATGACCACTGGAAAAACCATAGCCTTGACTAGATGGACCTTTGTTGACAAAGTAATGTCTCTGCTTTTTAATATGCTGTCTAGGTTGGTCATAACTTTCCTTCCAAGGAGTAAGTGTCTTTTAATTTCATGGCTGCAATCACCATCTGCAGTGATTTGGGAGACCCAGAAAAGTAAAGTCTGACACTGCTTCCATTGTTTCCCCATCTATTTCCCATGAAGTGATGGAACCAGATGTCATGATCTTAGTTTTCTGAATATTGGCATGCTTTAAACTTAAAATCAATCCATTTAAAAGATTTGCTCTAAAACACTTTTTCTCCTGAGGAGAGTCAAATTTTAACAGCAAAAAAATATCTATAATAGAAAGCTTTTCAAAACTCTGGCCATCTTCCCCTTTGATTACACTTGTCCCACTTATAGTTTTGTGAGTAACTCTCTTCTGTGATTTCTGTGTAGATTTGGGCAAGGAAAAAAATTCCCTTCCACTTTTGAATACTTTAGTGTAATGCCTGTTAAAGCAGAAAGAACAATCAACTCTATTTATTTTGATTACTTGCAATTTGGTAGCCAATTTTATTACAAGCCCAACATGAGAAGCACCAGGAAGCCCTGTTTGCTGACTATATCAATTCTTTTCCAAATTGTTCAACACATTTCAAAGTCTCAGCATACAAATTACTTGCTTTTTTTCAACATAAGGGTGAGGAAAGGGTACATAAATCTTTAGGAAATTAGGCCCTTGAAACAGCCGGAATAACACTATTGTCAATATAGTAAAAAGTTGCTTTAACACTCCTATAAAATTCTTATAAAAGCAAAAATGTCTTTAATAAATCCAGTGACCCTGATATAAACACAAGATTACTATATACATACCTTTGCAAATGTTCTAAAATGCTTTATGCAGAATTGCACTAATTCAAGTGATCTCTGTAATGTGGGAATCCAGCTATTTCATTATCATAATTTTATTGCTCACCCATCAAAGAAAAGATAGTAATGAATGTTGGAATTATCTTAGCTCTCTAGTATTCATCAAGGAAGGGATTCAAAACACTGCCATTTCAGAAGTGTTGGTCTCTCAGTAATAACAATTTTGAGCTGACATGACTTAAATAGTTTCATTTTTGGTCTAGATGTAATTTTGAACAGAAAATAAAACCCAAGAACTTAGGGAAAAGTGCTAAAGAAATATCTTACACGAGCAAAGAGTTTGCCCATAGATATGCAAAGAAGCAAAGATGATAGCTGAGTTTTGATACCCAGATAAAAAATGTCCAAGTGGTCAAAATGATCTCGTAATTAGAATGATCTAGACTTTCAATTTTAAGAAGTCAGTCCATGGCAAACATAAGGAAAATGTAGCATTTATATGTCAGATAAATATATTAACTCACAATTTTCACTATGAGTTTGGTAGTATTAGTATCTCCATTGTACATTTGGGGATACTCTAGTGTCTTAGCTTCCCAGACTCCCAGATCTCTCTCAGACTCAAGGAGACAGCTGGAGTCTACCTGAGGGAAACCTCCCGGCATGACAGCCGGGGTAATCAAAAGATTTACATCTGTTTCATGACAGTAAAAGAATATTATACTCTGTTACATGACATCCAGCATCTTGAAAACTGTTGTTTCATATATATTGTCAGTTTTGTTACATTAGGTGAAAGGATAAATCATATTCCTGCCACTTCCTCTTGGCTGGCAGTGGTAGACACTTAGTAACTTCCACATGAGATGATATTCTTGGCTTAAAAATCTTCAATTCCTATTTCATTCAGTAACAGCCAAGTCCTAATGTAGGTCTACAGGTCCCTATGTTGTCTGGGTTCTGTTATCATTCATAACTCATTTTACCTTTGTTCTCCCATTCATATAGCTCTAGCCACAATTAGCACCTTAGCTTTGGTTAAATAAGGCAGCGATGCTCTCCTCTCAGAGCCCTTGCCCTTGATGTTTCCTCTGTTTGGGGTGTTCTTTCCCTAGATAATCACATGGCTGGCTCTTCAAATATTATATTCTTATCAAGGAATGCTGTAGCCATCCATCTAAACTTAAAATCTAATGTGATGGTCCTTTTTCCCTTTTCCTCATTTTTCTTCTTAGAACTTTTTAATATTATTGTATATACTATTAATATTATTATTAATAATATACTATTATTATATTATACTAGACTATATTATTATATTATATACTATATACTATAATACTATAGTATTGTTATACTATACTACTATATTATTATACTACTACTATAATATACTATTAATTACTATTAATCACTATTAATACTATTAATTACCATTAATATACTATACATTAATATAATATTAATATTATTAATAATATTATTGTATATACTATATTTCTAAGCATATTTCAGTAGCTTCAGTCATATCCAACTTTTTGTGATCCTATGGACTTTAGCCCGCCAGGCTCCTCTGTCCATGGGGATTCTCCAGGCAAGAATACTGGAGTAGGCTACCATGACCTCCTCCAGGGGATCTTCTCAACCCAGGGATAAAATTCTAGTCTCCTGCATTGCAGGCTGATTTTTTACCCACTGGACAACCTGGGAAGCCTATATATATATAAGCATCTTATTATACCAAATCTAACCCTGGCTTATCTTTTACAGATTACATTCTAAGTCAGGTACATTTTTTTTCCCCATTTTATTTGTATTCTGATAATACAGTAAGAATATAAGTGGTAACTGAAATGACTAAAAAGGTCACTAGAAGTCAAAATTTAACACAATGTAATCTCAATTATTTAAAAAAATAGAGTAGATACTTCATCCAGCAGGTTAAAGAGTGCTGATTATTTTATCTACTGGGACTTATAGGTATGTATAAAATTAACTATATGGCAACCTCTTACCATTCTCTGAACAAAATAACAGGGAATTACAAGAAAAATGCCATAAAAGCTACTGAGATATACAAAAGCCTATCCCCTTGTTCACATATAAGCATAATCGCTTTCAGATATCCATGTAAAAGGATTTAATTTAATGTAATTTTAGGTTTTCATAAAATTAGCTCAGTTCAAGAAACTACTAAGACATTAAATTTGCTTTTGATATAGAGTAAGGAAAGTCTCAGTATCCCAGAGTAGCATACTACAGTTTATTTCTGATGACGAGTAATAGTTCAGTTACTAGCATTTTCATCAAGTCTATTAGTACTTTTGGTTGCAATCAGAATCAGCAATAATTTTGGCAGTATGACAAATCAAGAATGGAGTATTAAAAACTAGTCATGAGATGAGAGATTTCAAATTGTTACCTTAAAACCTTAATCTCTCAAAAGTTGAACGGAAATAAATACTTAAAATAACATGTCTAAGCCATTTATTGAGATAATGACATAGCACTTCAGCAACAGAATGGGTCTATCAAATCAGTCCAGGTACTGAACATCGATGGAGTTAATGTAGTCTATTACACCCACATCAGAATGGGCTAAACCTAGAATAATCATATACATCTCTTCATAATCAGTGTGATTTTCAAAGGCATTAAGATTCAAATAAAATTTCCACACTTACTGCCATGTCTGTGCACCAGCTTTTCCATTGTCCAAGTATAAATGCCAAATATGTGTCCATAAGATTAAAAAAAAAAAAAACAAACAGGAAAGATGGGACATGCGGTGAAGGAAAATAAATGTAGAAGGCAATGCAAATAGATTTTGACATGTATACTGAAAACAGCAAATGACTACTTTGTGATTATAAAATATCTTATTTTCTAAGCAGAATATTATTCTCTTATTTAGTAAATTAAATTTCAAAGCAAAGGGGTACCAGAAAATGCAATAATCAAATATTAATATTTGATATTAATATCAAATTAATATCAAATTAATATCTAAAATTTGTAACTCAAAACATTGCTATACATATAAAAATTATTCTATATCTTCCCAAAGAATTAGGCATAGTTGGAGTTTAATATCTTATTTTGTAGTAATGGTTCAGATGATTCAGAGTGCTTTTGTTGTTGTTGTTGTTTTAACAATATTAGTTGCAGAGGCCAATTAAGGGCAAGAAGTTTGTCTTAGAAGTCATCCATGTGAGATTTGCTACTGAATGTGTCTACAGACTTTGTTATAAGAAAATTAAACTACAGGATATTCCCAGTGGTCCAGACCCTCTCATAAGAACTTCAAGACTTAGGGATTTCCTCCTCAATACTGAACATAAATAACTACTACTTACAAAGGGCTAATAATGTCCCATTCCTCCCTTAGTATCCTATAAGGGGATAATGGCCAACACACTCTGAGGAAAGAAATGGCAGGCATAAATATGAAAAGAAAAAAAAAGTGCTCACACTAAAAATATTGGACTTATAGTCCACAGAGTCTTTTCAGCTATGTCTGACTCTTTGCAATCCCATGGACTTGTAGTCCACCAGGCTCCCCTGTCCATTGGTTTCTCCAGGCAAGAATATTGGAGTGGATTGCCATATCCTCATCCAGGGAATCTTCCCAGCCCAGGGATCGAGCCCACATCTCTTTTGTCTCCTGGATTAGCAGGCAGGTTCTTTACCACTAGTGCCACCTGGGAAGCCCCACGGTCTACATAGTGATGCTCCCAATTTAAAAACAGCCCTTCAAGATGATAGTAGATAACCATTTCTCAGAAATTCACAGAGAAAGACAAATCTAAAATGAAAAGGGAGAGGAAGCACTTCCAATTAAAAGGAAGACAAATCCTTGGAAAGAACAAACAATAGACCTCTGTAATCTAGTAGTCTACTGTATTCAAGGAGGAGGTAACAAAAATGCTGAGAGAATTAAGAAAAATTATCAATGAAAATACAATGTAATGAAAAACTAGAAATTATGAAAAGGAACAAATCAAAATTAGAAAAATTAATTGCCAAGATAGAAACTGAGCTAAAAGAATATGAACAGCTATCTAAATAATGTAGAACAAATAATCTGGAAGATAGAATAATGGAAATCCCCCAATCAGGTGAGCAGACAGAAACACAAATTGATAAATATAAAAGCAACGTATGGGATCTATGGAATAATATAAAGTGTACCAACCTAAGCACAAAAGTGGTTCCAGAAGGAAAAGAAAGAGAAAGGGGAATGGAAAATGTATTTGAAGAAATTGTGGTTGAAAACTTCTCAAACACAAAGAGAAGTGTTTCCTATCCAGGTATTGGAAGCACAGAGGGTCCCCCAAAAAATGAACCCAAATAGACCACCACCAAGACATATTTAAAATGGGAAAAGTTAAAGGTAAAGAGATAATTCTAATGGTAGCAAGATAAAACAAAGATTTAGTTACATGAAATCTCCATAAGGCTATCAGCTGATATCTCTACAGTACTTTCCAGGGCAGAAGGGAAAGGCAAGATATTTTTCAGTTCTAAAAGGGAAAAACTTACAACCAAGAATATTCCACTCAGAAAGATGATCAATTAGAATAGAAGAAACTAAGAACTTCTCAGGCAAGCAAAAACTAAAAAAATACAGCAATATTACATTTGATCTAAAGGGAATATTTGAATGTCTTCTTCAAATAGAAAAGAAGCAAGAATCTGTTTAAAAAAAAAAAAAAGTAAGAAAGACAAATATATAATAAAAATTTAAGATCACATATAAATCAGTACATGATCTAAAAACAATAAAAATGTTTATAAATGTGATTATAACTACAATTAACAGCACAAGGATAAAGATGTAAAACGAGACATCAAAATCACAAAACAGAAGGGAACGGAGGAAAGAAACAGAATTTCTAGAATGTGTCTTATGATTTTCAGTCGAAAGCAAGTGTATATAGTTATGGGTTAACATACTTGAAAACCAGGTTAACCATAAATCAAAAACATGCAACAGATTCACACATACACCAAAAGATCCCTAGCTAAATGCAAAAGAAAACCATTAAATCATAGAAAAAAAAAGAAAATAGACAAAGAATTACAAAATCAGCTGAAAAACAAAGTTTAGAAGGGAAATAAATATATACCTACTAATTATCAATGGACTAAATGGTTCAATCAAAAGACCTAGAGTGGTAGGCTGGATTAAAAAAGAAGAAAAAGAACCTACACTATTGTGACTATAAGAGACTCACTTTAGGGTGAAAGATACAGATTGCAAAGGAAGAGATGAGAAAAGATAGTTCTTTCAAATAAAAAGGACAACAAAGCAAAGGTATGAATATTCATATTAGAAAAAATAGAATTTAAAGCGGAGTCCATAAAGAAAGAAGGACACTATTTAATGATAAAGGGATCAGTGCAAATAGATGACTTCATGCTCATTAATATATATGAATGCTAGGACATGAAACAAGCCTCATCAAATTTAGGATAACAGAAATTAGGTCAAACACCTTTTCTGACCACGACAATCTGAAAATAGAAATTAACTACAAAGTAAAATCTGAAAAAAAAAAATGATCACATGGAGACTAAACAACATGTTACTAAACTATCAGGTGGTCAAAAATAATAGGAAATTGGAAAATATCTTGAGACAAATGACAATGAAAACCCAACCTTAAAAAATCTATGGGATTCAGCAAAAGCAGTTCTACATGTGAAATTCAGAGCAATACAGGCCTTTAAGGAGAAAAAAAAGAAACAAAACAAAACTAAAATAAACAACCTAACCTACCATCTAAAAGAACTAGGAAAAAGAAAAAATAAAACTCAAAGTCAGCAGAGCAAAGGAAATAATAAATGTCAGAGAGGAAATGAATAAAATAGAGATAAAAATAATAAAAAGATCAATAAAACCAAAAGGTGATGTTTTGCAAAGGATAAACAAAATCAAGAAATGTCTACACAGACTCACCAACAAAGGAAGAGAGAGGACACAAATTAACAAAGAAGAGAGATAACAATAATAATGTAGAAATACAAAAAAATCATAGGAAAATATTATAAGCTGGTATATGCCACCAAATTGGAAAACATAGAAGAAATGGACAAATTTCTAGAAACATATAACTTGCCAAGAATAGAGTCAAGAAGAAATAGATAATCTGAACAGATCGATCACTAGAAGTTAAACAGAATCTGTTAAAAAAAAAAAATCTTTGTAACAAAAAGTCCTAAGAAGTGGCTTCACTAGGAATTTCTACCAAATACGCACAGAACTTACACTGATCTTAACTCTTCTCTAACTCTAAGCATTTTCAAAACCGTTCTATGAAGCCACCATCACCCAAAACCAGAAAAAAAAGTTAAGATTACAAGCCAGTATCTTTGGTTAATATAGATGCCAAAATCCTCAACAAAATGTTAAGAAACCAAATCCAGCAGTACATAAAAAGGATCATACACCATGGATCAACTTGGATTCATTCAAGAGTCACACCAAGCACATATATTTGCTTCAATATATGCAAATCAATAAATGTGAAACACCACAGTAACAAAAGAGAAAAACCATGTGATCATCTTAACAGACACAAAAAATCATTTGATAAATTTCAATATCCATTCATGACAAAAACTCTCATCAAAGTACGTATAGAGGGACCACATCTTAACATAACAAAAGGCATTTATGACAAAGTCATAGCCAACATAATACTCAATGATGAACAAGACACTAAATTCAAGAACAAGACAAGGAAACCCACACTCACCACTTGTATTCAACATAGTACTGGAAGAACTAGTCACAGCAGTCAGACAATAAGGAGAAATGAAATGTATCCAAATTAGGAAGGATGAAGAAAAATAACATTTACAGATGGCATGATACTTTACATAGAAAACCCTAAAGATGCCACACAAAACTATCAGAGCTAACAAATGAATTTGGCAAGGTAGCAGGATACATAATTAATATATAAAAATTTGTATATCTTTACACTAAGAATCAAATATCAGAAAAGAAAGTTTAAAAAATTCTGTTTAAAATTATATCAAAAGATTAAAAACAAAATATCTAGGAATAAACTTAACCAAGGAAGTCAAAGACCTATATACTGAGAACTGTAAAACAATGTCTAAAAAAACAATCAAAACAAAAAAAAAAACAGTAACTGAAGGTGATTCAAGAAATGGAAAGATAATCTTGGAAGAATGAACATTAAAATGGCCATACTTCCCAAAGTAATCTATAGTTTTAATCCAATCCCTATAAAATTATCTATGAAATTTTTCACAAAAATAAATATTAAAATGTATATGGAACAAGAGAAGACCCAAAACTGCTAAAGTAATCCTTAGGAAAAAGAACAGAGCTGGAGGCATAACCCTCCCAGGCTTCAGATACTTCTACAAAGTTACCATAATCAAAACAGCATGCTATTGGCACAAAATCAGACCTATAGATTGATGGAACAGAATATAGAGCCCAGAAATAAACCCATACCCCTATGGTTAGTTAATCTTTGAAAAAGAAAGCAGCATATACAATGAAGAAAAGACATATCTTCAGGAACTGGTGTTAGGAAAGCCAGATATCCTCAAGTAAGACAATGAAATTATAACATTCCCTCATACCACACACAAAAAAAATAAAATTAAAATGACTTAAAAGCCTAAATATAAGACATGATACCATAAAACTCCAAGAAGAGAGCATTGGCAAAACATTCTTTGACATTAAATCATAGCAATACTTTCTTAGAGCAGTCTCTCAAGGTAAAAGAAATAAAAGCAAAAATAAACATATGGAAACAAATTAAAAGCTTCTGAACAACAAAGGAAACTATGAACAATAAATCAACCAATGGAATGGGATAAAATATTTGGAAACAATGAAACTGACAAATTAATTTCCAAAATATATGAACTCTTGCAAATCAATGTCAAACAAACAACCTAATCAAAAAATGGGAAGAACATCTAAATAAATATTTCTCCAAAGAAGACATAGAGATAGTCAACCAGCTCTTGGAAAGATGCTCAATATCTCTAACAATTAATGAAATGCAAATCAAAGACATAATGAGGTACTGTCTCACACCAGGCAGTATGACTATCATCAAAATGTCTAAAAATAATAAATGCTATACAGGGTGCTGAGAAAATGGAACACTCTTACACTGTTGGTGGGAAAGTAAATTGGTGGAACTACTATAGAAAACAGTATGGAGATACCTTAAAAAACTGAAAATACAACTTCTATAAGATCCAGAAATCCCACCCCTAGGCACATATCCAGAAAAAATGAAAACCATAATTCAAAAAGATACATGCACCTCTGGGAAGACCCAGAGGGATGGGATGGGGAGGGAGGCAGGAGGGGGGATCAGGATGGGATCACATGTAAATCCATGGCTGATTCACATCAATGTATGGCAAAAACCACTACAATATTGTAAAGTAATTAGCCTCCAACTAATAAAAATAAATGAAAAAAAATTAAAAAGAATCATATACACTAAAAAAAAAAAATACATGCACCTCAATGTTTAGCAGAACTTATTTAAAATAGCCAAGATATTTAAGCAATTTAAATGTCTATCAACAGATCACTGGAATATTACTCATCCATAAAAAATAATGAAATATTGTCATTTGCTGCAACATGGATGAACCTAGAGAATATGACTAACTGAAGTAAGTTAGAGAAGGAAAAATATTATATTAAAAAAATACAAATGAATCTATTTACCAAACAGAAACAGACTTACAGACATAGAAAACAAACATTTGGTTCCCAAAAGAGAAAGGTGGATGGAAGTGATAAGAAAGAATATGGGATTAACACAAATGCACAACTAGATATTCAACAAATATATACTGTATAATACAGGGAACAATATTCAATATCTCATACCAACCTAAAATGGAAATAATATATAGTTTTAAAATATATTTAAATATACTATATAATACATATATACACACATATATAAATAACTGGATCATTTTATCATACTCCTGAGACTAAACAATACTGAAAGTCAACTATATTTCAATTTTTAAGAAAAGAAAGTTATTTTGGATTTGAAAATACTTTGGAAGAAGGTAGAACAGTTATAGTAGGGTTATCAAAGTAAAGATGTATTATGTTTAGTATGAGAGCAATGAAGAGATGTAAGGAGTAACTCTGATAAAAAAAGTTACTAGGAACAGGAAAATGTACTCAGAGAGATACAAAAGGAAATTTAGCATATTTAAAATGTTTGCCAGTGTAAACCACTATCTGGATTGGACAGAATATTCTTTTTTTTTTTTCTCTGAACTTAGGTTGTTAAAAACAGATGATTACTGAAGATATTAAGAAGAGGTGGTAAGAATAAACAGAAACTATACAAAAAAGATATTCAGTTCAGTTGCTCACTAGTGTCTAATTCTGCGAAGCCCTAGACTGCAGTACACCAGTCTTCCAACTCCCAGAGCTTACTCAAACTGATGTCCATCGAGTCAGTGATGTCATCTAACCATCTCATCCTCTTTCATCCCCTTCAACTCCTGCCTTCAATCTTTCCCAGCATAAAGGTCTTTTCCAATGAGTCAGTTCTTTGCATCAGATAGACAAAGTATTGGAGTTTCAGCTTCAGCATCAGTCCATACAATGAATATGCAGGACTGAGCTCCTTTAGGATTGACTGGTTTGATCCCCTTGCAGTCCAAAGGTCTCTCGAGTCATCTACAACACCACAGTTCAAAAGTAGCGATTCTTCAGTGCTCATCTTTCTTTATAGTCCAACTCCCACATCCAAACATGACTACTGGAAAAACCATAGCTTTGACTAGACAGACCTTTGTTGGCAAATCAATGTCTCTGCTTTTTACTATGTTGATAGACTGGTCATAGCTTTTCTTCCAAGGAGCAAGCATCTTTTAATTTCATGACTGCAGTCACCATCTGCAGTGATTCTGGAGTCCAAGAAAATAAAGTCTTTCACTGCTTCCATTGTTTCCCCATGTATTTGCCATGAAATGATGGGACTTAGAAGTGATACCATGATCTTAGTTTTCTGAATGTTGAGCTTTAAGCCAACTTTTTCACTCTCCTCTTTCACGTTTATCAAGAGACTCTGTAATTCTTCTTCACTTTCTGCCATAAGGGTTGTGTCATCTGCATACCTGAGGTTTTTGATATTTCTTCCAGTAATCTTGAATCCACCTTGTGCTTCATCCAGCCTGGAATTTCACATGATGTACTCTGCATACAAGTTAAATAAGCAGGATGACAATATACAGCCTTGATGTGCTCCTTACCCAATTTGATACCAGTCTGTTTCATGTCTGGTTGTAACTGTTGCTTCCTGACCTGCATACAGGATTCTCAGGAGACAGGTAAGGTGGTCTGGTATTCCCATCTCTTTCAGAATTTTCCACTATTTGTTGTGATCTACACAGGCAAAGGCTGTGGCATAGTCAATAAAGCAGAAATAGATATTTTTCTGGAACTCTCTTGCTTTTTTGATGATCCAACAAAGGTTAGCAATTTGATCTCTTATTCCTCTGCCTTTTCTAAATTCAGCTTGAACACCTGGAAGTTCACGGTTCATGTACTGTTGAACCTGGCTTGGAGAATTTTGAGCATTACTTTACTAGCGTGTGAGATGAGTGCAATTCTGAGGTCATTTGAGTATTCTTTGGGATTGGAATGAAAACTGACCTTTTCCAGTCATGTGGTCACTGCTGAGTTTTCCAAATTTGCTAGTATATTGAGTGCAGCACTTTCACAACATCATGTTTTAGGATTTGAAACAGCTCAACTGGAATTCCATCGCCTCTATTAGCTTTGTTCGTAGTGATACTTCCTAAGGCCCACTTGACTTCGCATTCCAAGATGTCTGGCTCTAGGTGAGTGATCACACCATCGTGATTATCTGAGTCATGAAGATCTTTTTTGTATAGTTCTTCTGTGTATCCCTGCCACCTCTTCTTAATATCTTCTGCTTCTGTTAGGTCCATAACATTTCTGCCCTTTATTGTGTCCATCTTTGCATGAAATGTTCCCTTGGTATCTCTAATTTTCTTGAAGAGATCTCTAGACTTTCTCATTCTGTTGTTTTCCTTCATTTCTTTGCATTGATGGCTGAGGAAGGCTTTCTTATCTCTCCTTGCTATTCTTTGGAACTCTGCATTCAAATGGGTATATCTTTCCTTTTCTCCTTTGCCTTTCACTTCTCTTCTTTTCTCAGCTATTTTCAAGGCCTCCTAATACAACCATTTTGCCTTTTTGCATTTCTTTTTCTTGCAGATGGTCTTGATCCCTGTCTCCTGTGCAATGTCTTGAAATTTCATCCATAGTTCTCCAGGCACTCTATCAGATATAATCCCTTGAATCTATTTCTCACTTCCACTGTATAATCATAAGGGATTTGATTTAGGTCATACCTGAATGATCTCATGTTTTTCCCTACTTTCTTCAATTTAAGTCTGAATTTGGCAATAAGGAGTTCGTGATCTGAGCCACAGTCAGCTCCCAGTCTTGTTTTAGCTAACTGTATAGAGCTTCTCCATCTTTGGCTGCAAACAATATAATCAATCTGATTTTGGTATTGACCATCTGGTGATGTCCATTAATAAAGTCATCTCTTGTGTTGTTTGAAGAGGGTGTTTGCTATGACCAGTGCATTTGGCAAAACTCAGTTAGCCTTTGCCCTGCTTCATTTTGTACTCCAAGATCAAACTTCTCTGTTACTCCAGGTGTCTCTTGACTTCCTACTTTTGCATTCCAGTCCCCTATAATGAAAAGGACATCTTTTTGGATGTTAGTTCCACAAGGCCTTGTAGGTCTTCATAAACCGTTCAACTTCAATTTCTTCCACATTACTGGTTGGGGCATAGACTCCAATTACTGTGATGTTGAATGGTTTGCTTTGGAAATGAACAGAGATCGTTCTGTTGTTTTTGAGATTGCACCCAAGTACTGCATTTCAGAATCTTGTTGACTAGGAGGGCCACTCAATTTCTTCTAAGGGAGTCTTGCCCACAGTAGTAGATATAATGGTCAACTGAATTAAATTCACCCATTCCAAACAATTTTAGTTCACTAATTCCTAAAATGTGATGTTCACTCTTGCCATCTCTTGTTTGACCACTTCTAATTTACTCTGATTCATGAACCTAACATTCCAGGTTCCTATGCAATATTCTTCTTTACAGCATCAGACTTTACTTCCATCACCACTCCCATCCACACTGGGTGTGGTTTTTGCTTTGGCTCCCTCTCTTCATTCTTTCTGGAGTTATTTGTCCACTGATCTCCAATAGCATATTGAGCACCTACTGACCTGGGGAGATCATCTTTCAGTGTCCTTCCTATCTTTCTGCCTTTTCATACTGATCATGGGGTTCTCAAGGCAAGGATACCAAAGTAGTTTGTCATTCCTTTCTCCAGTGGACCACATTTTGTCAGAACTCTCCACCATGACCCATCTGTCTTGGGTGGCCCTACAAGGCATTGCTCATAGTTTCATTCAGGTAGACAAGGCTGTGGTCCACATGATCAGTTTTCTCTGATTGTAGTTTTCATTCTGTCTGCCCTCTGACAGATAAATATACAAGGCTTACGGAAGCTTCCTGAATGGAGAGATTGACTTGTGGGGGAAACTGGGTCTTGTTCTGATGGGTAGGGCCATGCTCAGTAAACCTTTAACCCAGTTTTTTGTTGATGGGTGTGACTGTGCTCCCTCCCTGTTGTTTGACCTGGGACCAAACTATGGTGGAGGTGATGAAGATAACGGGCATCTCCTTCCAAAGGTCCTGCTCATGCACTGCTGCACTCAGTGCCCCGGACCCCGCAGCAGGCCTCCGCTGACCCACGCCTCTGCCAGAGACTCCTGGACACTCACAGGTAAGTCTGGGTCAGTCTCTTGTGCGGTCACTGCTCCTGTCTCCTGGGTCCTGGTACACACAAGGTTTGGTTTGTGCCCTCCAAGAGCCTGTTTCCCCAGTCCTGTGTAAGTTCTTCTGCTCAGCAGCTCTATAGTGGGGTTAATGGCAACCTCTTCCAAGAGAGCTTTTGCAACACCCAGGTCTGCTGCACCCAGTAACCCTGCCCCTGGGGCAGGCCACTGCTGACCTATTCCTTCACAGGAGACATTCAAACACTCAAAGGCATTTCTGGTTCAGTCTTCGCGGGGTCTCTGGGTCCCGGTGCACTCAAGGTTTTGTTTGAGCCCTCCGAGTGTCTCTGGCTGGTATGGGGTTTGATTCTAAATGTGATTTCACCCCTTCTACTGTCTTTCTGGGGCTTCTCCTTTGCCTTTGGATGTGGGGTATCTTCTTTTGGTGAGATCCAATGTTCTCCTGCTGATGGTTGTTCTGCAGCGAGTTGTAATTCTGAATTTTTGCAGAAGATGAGCACACTTCCTTCTACTTCACTAGAAGTAGTCTAGATCTTACTGACCCAGTTAACCACAATGGTTTGATCACTCACCTAGAGCCAAACATCTTGGAGTGTGAAGTCAAGTGGGCCTTAGGAAGCATAACTATGGACAAAGCTAGTGGAGGTGATGGCATTCCAGCTAAGCTATTTCAAATCTGAAAAGATGATGCTGTTGAAGTGCTCCACTCAATATGCCAGCAAATTTGGAAAACTCAGCAGTGGCCACAGGACTGGAAAACATCAGGTTTTATTCCAATCCCAAAGAAAGGCAATGCCAAGGAACGGCAAAACTGCACTCATTTCACATGTTGGCAAGGTGATGCTCAAAATCCTCCAACAATATTTGAACTGAGACCTTTTGGATTTTAAAAAACTGCATTTAGAAAAGTCAGAGGAACAAGAGATCAAATTGGCAATATCCACAGGATCATAGAAAAAGCAAAGAGAATTCCAGAAAACCATCTACTTCTGCTTCACTGACTATATTAAAGACTCTGTGGATCATAACTAACTGAGGAAAATTCCTAAAGAGACAGGATTATCAGACCACCTCACCTGCCTCCTAAGAAGCCTGTATGTAGGTCAGGAAGCAACAGTTAGAACTGGAAATGGACAACAGACTGGTTCCCAATTAGGAAAGGAGTACATCAAGGCTATATTCTGTCACCCTGCTTATTTAACCTACATGCAGAGTACATCATGAGAAATGCCTAGATGGATAAAGCACAAGTTGGAATCAAGATTGGGGGGAGAAATATCAACAACCTCTGATATGCAGATGAAACCACCCTCATAGCAGAAAGCAAATAGGTACCAAAGAACCTCTTGATCAAGGTAAAAGAGGAAAGTGAAAAAACTGGCTTACAACTCAGCATTCAAAAAATTAAGATCATGGTATCCAGTCCCATCACTTCATGACAAACAGATGGGAAAACAATGGAAACAGTGAGAGACTTTGCTTTCTTCAGCTCTAAAATCACTGCAGATGGTGACTGCAGCCATGAAATTAAAAGATGCTTGCTCCTTGGAGGAAAAGCTATGATAAACCTAGGCAACCTATTAAAAAGCAGAAACATTACTTTAGTGACAAAGTTCCATATATCAAAGTTATTGTTTTTCTAGCAGTCATGCACGGGTGTGAGAGTTGGACCATAAAAAAGGCTGACTGCCAAAGAATTGATGCTTTCAAACTGTAGTGTTGGAGAAGACTCTTGAGAATCCCTTGAACTGCAAGGAGAGCAAACCAGTCAATCCTAAAGGAGATCAGTCATGAATATTCATTGGAAGGACTGATGTTGAAACTCCAATACTTTGGCCACCTGATGTGAAGAACTGACACATTTGAAAAGACCCTGATGCTGGGAAAGGCTGAAGGCAGGAGGAGAAGGGGACGACAGAAGATGAGATGGTTGGATGGAATCATTGATTCAGTGCACATGAGTTTGAGCAAGCTTTGGGAGTTGGTGATTACAGGGAAGGCTGGCTTGCTGCAGTCCATGGGCTCTCAAAGAGTTGGACATGATTGACTGACTAAACAACAACAACAATTACAGAAAGTAAGAGACTTTGAGGTATCTTGGTCTTTTCAACTTACTTGGAATCAGAAATAAAGTCTATTTTGGTAAAAGTCTCTAAAACTCTGACTTAAACAACTTTAAAGTGAATTTAAACTATTATATCCCTCACACTTTACAAGGAATTTGGGGTTTTATCATTCCTGTAAAGTTTTGTCATGCTGAAAAGCTTTTTATAATGCAAAGCCAGCAATCTTGGAAAAATTTAAGTCCTAGTTTTAATGTATTTTGTATTTGTCTGATCAAATCATTTTTCTGTAATTTCACTTCTCAGAATATTCATAAGATCAGTCATAAACTATATCTCTGTCAACCTGGTTTACAGAAAATGAGCACTGTATTAGGAATCAGAAAAATCAAAGAAGTAAAAAATCAACATTCTTGTTTTATTCTGCCACTAACTTTTCATGTCTTTAAGAAATCACTTAATATTTACTAATAAAAATTTTCTTATATACTTATACTGTTTTTTATCAGTCAAAAATGTAGTATTTTACTAAACTTATAATCTACCTTTTCTATTATATCACAAAATCATTTTCTTTTACTTCTTTGTACCTTCTTTTCCTTAATATCTCAAATATTCAATGGTCATCTATCAGAACTTCTGATAGAGACGTCCTTGATAAAGTGGATACAAATTGTACCCTCACTCAACCTAAACCTAATACAACACCTACTTCTTTCAGGAAAATTTCCCTTATGATCAAAATACATGTAGACATACACACACATATATCAAATGTGAACAAGACTCACTATGTAGCAGACAATTTTGTTACCCATTAGGAATATAATAATGCAGATCTCTTCTACATAACACTTAGTCTGGTAGGAAAGTCAAATATATACAATCAGTACTTTAAAAATGTGATCATACATGCTTGAAAGAAATTGAAGAGAGAATCTAATTATTTTGAATGAGTTCAAAAGGGGTTAGGTTTGATTAGAAAATGTGATGGGGAAACTCAAGCCTAAATGGCTTACAGGAAACAGTCACAGAATAATGAAGGTGAATTTGAGGCGATAAACAGGCTAGATAGTGAGAGTGGGGAGAAAGCATCAGACCATCACAGATGGAGGGTTAGGAATTATACACAAGAGTCTTAGAGACACAAGGGAGCACTGGGAATTTGGGAGAAGGGAAATTATTCATTACCAAAGAGAAGGATGTTTAAGAGAACAGTATGGGGAAATGGAGAAGGAAATGGGGCTCACTCTAGTATTCTTGTCTGGGAAATCCCACGGACAGAGGAGGCTGGTGGGCAGCAGTCCATGGCGTCACAAAAGAGTTGGACACGACTTAGCAACTAAACCACAATAATAACATAGGGAGATAATGATTTAAGAGGTAAGTAGGAAGAAAATTAGGAATAATCTAATAATGTTGTACTTTAAAAAGATTCTTTTGGATGTCATGTTTATGATTTACTAAATTTGAAAAACCAAGTTAGAGGGATCGGTTATGAGATTCTTGATTCATTTTATATTAATTAGTTTTCTTTTTCAGCTTCTGATACATGTTACTAGAAAACTAAAAAAAAAAAAAAAAAAAAATTGTGCGGATATCTATAACCACTGGTATACTGCTGTGCTCTATAGATCTATAAATACTCATGAACAGAAATGAACTATAAAGTTATTTAAGATCATAGTGTTTTATTTTAAGCCCCACTTTTTCTTTACTAACCTTTTCGGAATAATTTAAAATTCACAGAAAAAATGCAATACATTATAGAGTGTTTCCATTTATTCCTTACTCAGTTTCCCCTAATGTTAACATATAAGCACAATTTAAGCATGGTTTTGATTCCCAAAAACAATATCACTCTAGCCAATTGATGGTTATTATTTCTCCATCATTAGCTGGAGTTGACTCTTGGTTAATTGACTCAAATATAATAAAATATTTAAATAGTTCCTTTTAAAAGTGGTATAAACTCACGATTACCTATGATTCAGAAGACACTGTCTTACAATAAAATGGCCATCACATTTTACACTATGATTACAACAACAGATGTTGATTAAAATCAATGCATTACAGTCTCAGTCATAACATGAACACTAGTAAATCCTGGTCTATAATTTTTACTAGAAAATTTGGTTTCCTAATAACCATAATATCTGTACTTAGAAGTTCAGAATTGTACAATGAGATATAATTATTCTACCAAAACTGAAATTTGGGGGATGTTACTTGACACATTTTCATATCTCAATACTATATAGTTCATTATGATAAACAGCTTAGGTGCTAGACTTTTTAATTTGTTCTTAATGTTAGTACAGATTTTCATTTAATTTGGTGAACATGTTTTGATTATCTATTATTCTGAGCACAGGGCATTAGTAAATGAAGAGACCTATAGACAAGATCATAGATTAGAAGCCTATGACTATGTTACTACAATATCGTATAGAAGAAAAAATCCTTGAATGTTGAAGTTTTTAGTTTAATTCCCAGGAATACCAACCATTAATTGTGATCTTGGGTAAATCATACAATCTTTCCTGCATTAAATGTTCTTTTCTAGCTACATTTTTCCTTCTTTCTTTCTACTATTTCTTCTTATCTTTATCTTTTGATCTATTACCCCAAGCATTCAAGATTCTAAATCTGAATACTAAGAAAAATCTTAATATAGCTACCTTCACATCACTAACTCCCAGTAAGAGTTGTTATTTCTACTGTATTACACTGATTTCTGAAGAAATCACAAGTAAAAAGATGAAAAACAATGAACAATGAAGTAATGAGTAATTGAATACATTAATTTTTAAAAGTTGTATTTTCATCTCTTTCCTAATTAGGTCACAACAAAATAGTTGTTGGAGAATGTGTCCAGAAGACCTTCAGAGATGGTATTATTTGAGGACAAATATTTAGTTATATTGCCTGGGAAATTCCATGGACAGAAGAGCCTGGTGGGCTATGCAAAAAAAAAAAAAGAAAAGAGTTGGCTACTATTTAGAGACTAAACAATAACAAAATTTAGTTATCTTGGAAAAGTTAAGCAGAACCCACCACTCAGAATGTCACTGAGACAATACATAAGAAAATATACTGACCAGATCAATACTGTTTACAAAAAATATCAAAGTCTTACTAAGTATTTACACACAAAAAGCATTATTTATGTAAAGTCTGAACAGCAAAATAATATTCTTAGGGGTCTTCAAAGAGAACCATTAATTACAAGAAAGCAGGAAAATAACAAATTAACACTTTGACAATTTGGAATATAGATACACATACAGAAGTAAAGACTGTGTTTTCACATGTTTATTTTATTAGCTTTATTTCCTAGTAACAACTAGAGGTAAAAGCTTGATAATATGAGAATAAGGAGAAATGGAAATGCATGCTTCAGGGCATGAGAAAATATTGTTGAACGCAGTGGCAACATTCACTATCTCAGTAGAAACAGTTTCAACTCAAGTAATGCATAATCAGCCTTGCTACTAAGAATGACAAATACTGAAAGAAGAAAAATAAGTGGAAACCTGAAAAGCGATAATAATCATCTTAGAAAATATCTAAGATTTTTTATAAGGCTTGTTTATAAGGCTTCTAAGATTGTTTATAAGGCTCTCATAAACATCAATTCCAGAGCAGAAATCTTTAGTAAGATCACAAGAAACTGAATTAGCAGAGCTCAATCACATTCTGTATTTAGTTAATCATGGGGAGCAAAATAGAAATTTTTTAGAACTCATTTTCCTCTTATTATTGAAATGTCTTCTGGAGGTATTCCACAAGTCCCACAGGAAACTTATTTATTGCTATGGAAGATTAATGATGTGTGGTAACATTTTTATTTCATATTTGTCTGTCTTATTAGAACGTTGATATGTTTAGAGCAATTACTACCATGCATTAAACAAAAAGAAGAGATAAATAAATCTGGTCTTGTGACCATCTGTCCAACAATCTGTCATCTATACAAATTATTGTTTTTTACTTCCTATCAGCATATTATTTTTCAAATATAATATTCTTAAGAATTGTTGATTTTTAAATTACATTTAATGGATGTATGACAGGATAATGATCATAATGAAATGAATAACATATTGGTTTATAATCCTATGTTGTGCTAACAAGATAAATTAAAAAATTAAAAGCCAGAGCATCAGTCCAGACCCTAAATGAATGAACAAAGGAAAAATAATTCCAATTAGCTAGAATTATAAAGGGCTTCCCAGGTGGTGCTAGTGGTAAAGAATCTGCCTGCCAACTCAGGAGACATAAGAGATGCAAGTTTGATCCCTGGGTTGGGAAGATACCCTGGAGGAAGGCATGGTGACCCATATCAGTATTCTTGCCTAGAGAATACCATGGACAGAGGAGCCTGAGGGGCTACAGTTCATAACGTTGCAAAGAGTTGGAGGTGACTGAAGTGACCTAGCACAGACGCCAAGTATTATGAAATGCATTTATCTCTTAGAATTTTACCTGAATTGGTAATTTATATGGATTTTAGAGAGACTGTCACATTGATCTTGAATACCACTGCCTTTTCTTAGATACATTTCATGTCTTTCCTTTAGATTATTTTCTTAGGCACATTGAAGTAGACGTTTGTCATATTTTTCTGAAGGTCCATATTTTTAGCCCTTTTTGTGTGTTCAGAGAATTCCTCATATTACCAGAAAGAATACTCTTAATACACAGTCTGAAAATTTCAACTATGCATTTGCCAAATCTTTTAGCTGAGAATAAGCACACCTTCTGGGCATTGTCATTCATGTACAATCTCCTCAAACACTGGATCAGAGGCTAGTTTTGAGAAGAAATAGGAAGAGCATGGATTCCATCCTGACAATGATTATGCTATTTGAGCCAGATACTCCTGGCTTCCAAAGATTACAGTGATAGTGGTCCATTGGTTTGTCCAGAATGGCAGAAAGCAATACTTAGTGTTGGTGATCAAACTGTTCCAGTGACAACAGTGATAAATCTTCAGGGGACCAGTGCTGTGATATGATTTGAGTCATTGTTCTAGCCTGCAAGATCTTCAAACACATTTCCCTGGTCCTCTTAGAAATAATTGAAGCTACCATATGTACTTTTAATAAGTAGTTTTTCAACTTAAATTGTCCAGAATTGTTTTAGTTGGCTTTCACATAAAAACTGTGAATGATATTATAGCTGAATATAGTGATTAACGTGGTGCTAGTGGTAAAGAACTCGCCTGCCAATGCAGGAAACATAAGAAATACGGGTTTGATCCCTGGGTTGGGAAGATCCCCTGGAGAAGGAAATGGCAACCTGCTCTAGTATTCTTTCCTGGAGAATCCCATGGACAGAGGAGCCTGTGGGTTACAGACCACAGGGTCCCAAAGAGGCAGGCACGATGGAAGCAAATGACTTAGCACACAAATAGTGATTAACGAGAATTTTAGTTTGTGTGACTTTGAGAAGCAAGTGAAAATATACATGTATGAAAATATGTAATTATTTATGTACATACATTCTGTATGTACAGAGAAAGTCTGTGTAAGGCCAAAGGGATGGACAGTGGCAGATATTCTTGACTGCAAACCAAACAGCTATTTCTTTATTCTCCATCTGAACCAAAAGTGTTTTTCTTATAGTCTCAAACCCATTTCCAAATACAGAGGTTAAAAACATCAAATATTTGTTTCACCAGCCTCCTGTTGAGTTTTGCATGGTGAGAAATAATCATTTGAACCAATCCAAAAGAATAGACATGATGGGAAATATGTGTTCACCTTTTAGTAAAGCTTTGCCTCCTTAGTAAAAAGAAGCCTTTAAAAAGAAATATCTTTTGTCTTTGCCCAATGACTTTTGCTTAAAATGTGATTCCTGAATCTGTAACCACCATCTTAAAACTTTAATAAGTCAAACCTAAGAAACAAGTCATGAATAAACTCTGAAACTACCCTTCATTCAGAATCATGAAACTGAGAAAAGACAAATACCCTAATACATAACAGAGTTTTAATTGTGTATCCTGTAACTTTTGGCTGAAAACAACATTAAATGATATTCAGCAACAAAGAAATTCCCTAAGAAATGGAGACTAAATAAATGGGGGTTTATGGACTAAATGATGGGGATTAATGGACCATACTATTAGAAAGAAGTCTTTCTAAAAGTATATATTACAATTTTGGGCCCATATGTAAAACTCAAAGAAAGTTCCAAGTCATTTTTTGCCAAATACAAAATGTACACCCGTTGAAGAAAAAAAAAAAATCTTCTAGAAAATCCCTTCAAAGCCACAATTATACAGAGTATACTTAAGTGATTTTTCCTTTCATAATGTATTGTTTAATCATTTGAATGGGGCATCAACTCATTTTTGGAAAGCACACTTTTGTCACTTAAAGTGAATATAAATTTGAAGAAATATGCAATAAATTTATATGCTATTTCAAATATGCAGAATTAGAATCTTGAGAGTTACTTTTAAAGATCTTATATAAGCTGAAACTATAATCAAAAATAGGTAAAGTGACTTCAAGATTTGCAATTATAGGAAAATCCAATTACCCTGCAGTTTGAAGGGATAGAAAAAGCAGTATTGATAGAGTAATGAAGCTCAGCTAGAACCCACATGGCATTTCTGCTCAGGCTGGACTGTGAAGGAGTCCTTGTCTGTTGGCTGGAGCCACAGAGAAAATGCAGCTGCCACTGGCCACCAATTAAAAAGGAAGAGGCTTCTCTCTTCCCCTGCCCTCTAATCCTTCTTCTGTTCTCTCATCTGTCTCTCCATTGGCCAACTCTAATCAGAAGGTAATTGAGAAGTTAATTTCTTTGTCTATTTTAATACTAGATTGTTGATTTCATAGAACTGATTTGCTCACTATTTGGTCCTAAGAATTACAGTGTGACTACCATAGTGATCAGGAAGTATTTCTTGAAAGAATAAATACAATTTCTCTGTAGAATTTAATAATCTAAGATAGACCAAAATAATGATGACATAATCACAGAATTTGCATAAACTGATAGGTACCAAAACTGCAGTCTCTAAGTGTATAACATGCTATGTTTTCAAGTATACATAAAACACTTTAAAAACTGATAAAATAATTGGTCACAAAATAAATATTTACATTTTGAAATACGGAGCTCTATAAGTCATGGTTTCTAATTTAATTATTAATTAATAATTAGAGTGTTAAATTTCATTTTTTAAATGATATATTATGAAAAACAAATCTATGATTAGAAATGATTCAGAAAATAATTAAATGAGAATAGTAGTTTACGGTATGTGGTCCAAATTGTATCTAAAGGAAAATACAGGGTCTAAATAGTTTAACGGTGAAAATAAAGATAAGAAATTAGTTAAACTTGACCAACTCATGAAAATAGAAATAAATCAAACCTAGAAAAGGTAGTAAAAAAAATTGAGAAAAACATGAAAATCAATGAAAAGGAAAAAGAATTTCTAGGTTAATCTAAAAACTATTGAAAATATAGACACAGCACTTTTATTAAAAAATAACAAAATGATAGTATGAGAAGGTAGGTATGCCTACTGTGTGAAAACAGAAAATCTTACATTCATAAATGCTGTGCACAAAATAAATTATTATTTACTAGGAAAAGTAAAATGTCAATTTGAGTCTGATATTAATATTAATCTGAATACATTAATATATGTGAGAAAAGTATAAAGAATTAATTAATTACTTTCAAATAAGTCACAGGTCTTTAGACACAGGGCTTAAGTAGTGGATCCTGGTAGGCAAGTGTGAAGAGAAGTAACAATTTTAAGACTGTGAGGTTTGAAAGTACAGAAAGACATAAATATATAAGACTTAGAAATATAAGAAGACTCAGACATACAAAACAAGACCAGTAATAAGTTTATAGAACAGTAATAAGTATACCATTAAAGAAAATTACTATATATCATTTTAAAACATATTAATGTTAAAATTAATATCAAATACATATATTATAGAAAAAGAAATAAATATATAGAAACTGGGGCCTTTGGTAATAATATTCCTTTTGATGCTATAAAACAGATATTATTTCAAGAAATATATATATATGTTTATAAATATGTAGAGCAGGAGTGGCAGCCACGTCGTGCAGGAGCGGCTGAGGAGATACCCAACATCCAAGGTGAGGAGGGGAGGCCGTGAGGAGACACCCCACGTCCAAGGTAAGGAGAGGCAGCTGTGCTTTGATGGAGCAGCCCATGAAGAGATACCCCACGTTCAAGGTAAGAGAAACCCATGTAAGATGGTAGGCATTGAGAGAGGGCATCAGAGGGCAGACAGACTAAAACCACAATCACAGACAACTAGACAATCTGGTCACATGGACCACAGCCTTGTCTAACTCAATGAAACTAAGCCATTCCATGTGGGGCCACCCAAGACAGACGGATCATGGTGGAGAGGTCTGATAGGATGTGGTCCACTGGAGAAGGGAATGGCAAACTACTTCAGTATTCTTGCCTTGAGAACCCCAGGAACAACAGTATGAAAACGCCAAAAGAGCGGACACTGAAAGCTGAACTCCACAGCTTGGTAGGTGCCCAATATGCTACTGGAAATCAGTACAGAAATAACTCCAGAAAGAATGAAGGGATGGAACCAAAGCAAAA
Source organism: Cervus canadensis (assembly GCF_019320065.1). Lineage (NCBI taxonomy): Eukaryota > Metazoa > Chordata > Mammalia > Artiodactyla > Cervidae > Cervus > Cervus canadensis. Next base: position 22,177,944 of record NC_057400.1, read on the forward strand.
ACAATACCCAGTTGTGGATGTGACTGGTGATGAAATAAAGTCTGATGCTGTAAAGAGCAATATTGCATAGGAACCTGGAATGTTAGGTCCATGAATCAAGGCAAATTGGAAGTGGTCAAACAGGAGTGAACATCGACATTTTAGGAAACAGTGAACCAAAATGGACTGGAATGGGTGAATTTAACTCAGATGACCATTATATCTACTACTGTGGGCAAGAATCCCTTAGAAGAAATGGAGTAGCCATCATGGTCAACAAGAGAGTCTGAAATGCAGTACTTGGATGCAATCTCAAAACCGACAGAATGATCTCTGTTCGTTTCCAAGGCAAACCATTCAATATCACAGTAATCCAAGTCTATGCTCCAACCAATAATGCTGAAAAAAGCTGAATGGTTCTATGAAGACCTACAAGACCTTCTAGAACTAACACCCCCCCAAAAAAAGATGTCCTTTTCATTATAGGGGACTGGAATGCAAAAGTAGGAAGTCCAGAAACACCTAGAGTAACAGGGAAATTTGGTTTTGGAGTACAGAATTAAGCAGGGCAAAAGCTAATAGAGTTTTGCTATGAGAACGCACTGCTCATAGCAAACACCCTTTTCCAAAAACACAAGAGAAGACTCTACACATGGACATCACCAGATGGTCAACACTGAAATCAGACTGATTATATTCTTTGCAGCCAAAGATGGAGAAGCTCTATACAGTCAGCAAAAATAAGACCGGGAGCTGACTGTGGCTCAGATCATGAACTCCTTATTGCCAAATTCAGACTTAAATTGAAGAAAGTAGGGAAAAACATGAGATCATTCAGGTATGACCTAAATCAAATCCCTTATGATTATACAGTAGAAGTGAGAAATAGATTTAAGGGATTAGATCTGATAGAGTGCCTGATGAACTATGGATGGAGGTTTGTGACACTGTACAGGAGACAGGGATCAAGACCTTACCCAAGAAAAAGAAATGAAAGAATGCAAAATGGCTATCTAAGGAGGCCTTACAAATAGCTATGAAAAGAAGAGAAAAGCAAAGGAGAAAAGGAAAGATATACCCATTTGAATGCAGAGTTCCAAAGAATAGCAAGGAGAGATAAGAAAGCCTACCTCAGTGATCAATGCATAGAAATAGAGGGAAACAATAGAATGGGAAAGAGTAGAGAACTCTTCATGAAAATTAGATATACCAAGGGAACATTTCATGCAAATATGGGCTCAATAAATGACAGAAATGGTAGGGACCTAACAGAGGCAGAAGATATTAGGAAGAAGTGACAAAAATACACAGAAGAACTACAAAAAAGGCCTTCAGGACCCAGATAATCATGATGGTATGATCACTCACCTAGAGCCAGACATTCTGGAATGTGAAGTCAAGTGGGCCTTAGGAAGCATCACTATGAAAAAAGCTAGTGGAGGTAATGGAATTCCAGTTGAGCTATTTCAAATCCTAAAACATGATGGTCTGAAAGTGCTGCACTCAATATGTCAGCAAATTTGAAAAAGTCAGCAGTGGCCACTGGACTGGAAAAAATTAGCTTTCATTCCATTCCCAAAGAAAGGCAAAGCCAAAGAATGCTCAAACTACTGCACAACTGTACTCATCTTACACACTAGCAAAGTAATGCTCAAAATTCTCCAAGCCAGGCTCAGCAGTTCCTGAACTGTGAACTTCCAGATGTTCAAGCTGGTTTTAGAAAAGGTAGAGGAACCAGAGATCAAATTGCCAATATCTCCTGGATCGTTGAAGGAGCAAGAGAGTGCCAGAAAAATATCTATTTCTGCTTTATTGACTATGCAAAAGCCTTTGACTGTGTGGATCTCAATAAACTGTGGAAAATTCAGAAATAGATGGGAATGCTCAGACCACCTGATCTGCCTCTTGAGAAACTTGTATGCAGGTCAGGAGTCAACAGTTAGAACTGGACATGGAACAACAGACTGGTCCCAAATAGGAAAAGGATTACATCAAGGCTGTACATTGTCACCCTGCTTATTTAACTTATATGCAGTGTACATCATGAGAAATGCCAAACTGGAAGAAGCACAAGCTGGAATTAGATTGCGGGAGAAATATCAATAACCTCAGATATGTAGATGACACCACTCTTATGGCAGAAAATGAAGAACTAAAAAGTCTCCTGATGAAAGTGAAAAATAAGCATGAAAATGTTGGCTTAAAGCGCAACATTCAGAAAACTAAGATCATGGCATCTGTTTCCATCACTTCATGGGAAATAGATGGGGAAACAGTGGAAACAGTGTCAGACTTTATTTTGTGGGGGCTCCAAAATCATTGCAGATGGTGACTGCAGCCATGAAATTAAGAGACGCTACTCCTTGGAAGGAAAATTTTGACCAACCTAGACAGCATATTAAAAAGTAGAGACATTACTTTGTCAACAAAGTTCCATCTAGTCAAGGCTATTGTTTTTCCAGTAGTCATGTTTGGGTGTGATATTTGGACTATAAGGAAAGCTGAGCACTGAATAATTGATACTTTTGAACTGTGATGTTGGAAAAGACTCTTGAGAGTCCCTTGGACTGCAAGGAGATCCAACCAGTCCATCTTAAAGGAAATCAGTCCTGAATATTCATTGGAAGGTCTGATGTTGAAGCTGAAACTCCAATACTTTGGCCACTTCATGCAAAGAGTTGACTCATTGGAAAAAACCCTGATGCTGGGATGGATTGGGGGCAGGAGGAGAAGGAGACGACAGAAGATGAGATGGTTGGATGGCATCACTGACTCAATAGACATGGGCTTGAGTAAACTCCAGGAGTTGGTAATGGACAGGGAGGCCTGGCGTGCTGCGATTCACGGGGTCACAAAGAGTCGGACACAACTGAGCAACTGAACTGAACTGAAAGTGGTTTTAGAAGAGGCAGAGGAACGAGAGATCAAACTGCCAACATCTGCTGGATCATCGAAGAAGCAAGAGAGTTCCAGAAAACATCTATTTCTGCTTTATTGACTATGCCAAAGCCTTTGACTATGAGGATCACAATAAACTGTGGAAAATTCTGAAAGAGATGGGAATACCAGACCACTTGACCTGCCTCTTGAGAAACATGTATGCAGGTCAGGAAGCAACAGTTAGAACTGGACATGGAACAACAGACTGGTTTCAGATAGGAAAATGACTACATCAAGGCTATATATTGTCACCCTGCTTATTGAACTTATATGCAGAGTGCATCATGAGAAATGCTGGGCTGGATGAAGCACAAGCTGGAATCAAGATTGCTGGGAGAAATATCAATAACCTCAGATATGCAGATGACACCACCCTTATGGCAGAAAGTGAAGAGGAACTAAAAAGCCTCTTGATGAAAGTGAAAGAGGAGGAAAGTGAAAGGAGGAGGAGAAAGAAAAAGGAGGAAAGTGAAAGAGGAGAGTGAAAAAGTTGGCTTAAAGCTCAACATTCAGAAAACGAAGCTCATGGCATCTGGTCCCATCACTTCATGGCAAATAGATGGGGAAACAGTGGAAACAGTGTCAGACTTTATTTTTCTGGGCTCCAGAATCACTGTAGATGGTGATTATAGCCATGAAATTAAAAGACACTTACTCCTTGGGAGGAAAGTTATGACCAAACTAGACAGCATATTAAAAAGCAGAGGCATAAGTTTGCCAACAAAGGTCTGTCTGGTCAAGGCTATGGTTTTTCCAGTGGTCATGTATGGATGTGAGAGTTGGACTGTGAAGAAAGCTGAGAGCTGAGGATTTGATGCTATTGAACTGTGGTGTTGGAGGTGACTATTGAGAGTCCCTTAGACTGCAAGGAGATCCAATCAGTCCATCCTAAAGGAGATCAGTCTTGGGTGTTCATTGAAAGGACAGATGCTGAAGCTGAAACTCCAATACTTTGGCCACCTCATGCAAAGAGTTGACTCATTGGAAAAGACCCTCATGCTGGGAGGAATTGGGGGCAGGAGGAGAAGGGGAAAACAAAGGATGAGATGACTGGATGGCATCACCAACTCGATGGACATGAGTTTGAGTAAACTCTGGGAGTTGGTGATGGACTGGGAAGCCTGGCGTGCTACGATTCATGGGGTCACAAAGAGTTGGTCACGACTGAGTGACTGAAGTGAACTGAACTGAAAGTGACCCCTGTAGAAGAAATGGGGACAGTAAATTGTGACATTTTCTATTGCTATAATACAGAGTATATATATATTTCCACTCATTTAGTCTCTGTTAAGAAAAATTAAGGCTATTAATGCAATTTAAGTTCACTGAAATACAACACTTTTGGCAGAGTATCAAAAATTAAAATAGAAATATATTTAGGTATATAAATGTTCACATGTATATATTTTGCTTTTTTTCTACTAGTGTATATCTGCCAATTTTTATCTCTAACAAGATAAGTAGAAAAATACAAACTGGTGATTTGAAGTAGGCTAGTTGTTCTACAAACGGTAAAGAACATACCAAATACCAACTAAATTGAGTGATGTCTCTGTTCATTGAAGTTTGTCCAGGTTGTCCAGGTTGCAATGATAGATTAGTAAAGCATTCCAGGAAAATAGGCTTATATTTTATTTCTTTGGAAATGAAGATTTTGATTAAATTTACACATAACAATAAGATGGCAGTGAGATATGATGCAAAGTATAAAGCACATTTATTCAAGATAAGAAGGAAGTGAAAAAAGAGCAGAAGAACTTAGGAATGAGAGGCAGGAAAAAGTGTGTGGATAAGTATAGGAGCCTGTATTGGAATGCAACTTCATTTTATGCAAAATTAAAAATTAATTAGACTTTTATTTTTTAAATCTACAAAGTATTTAAATTTTAAAATCTAATATATTAAAAATCAATTAGACATTTTGAAATAATTAAATTATCCTCAAAATTAAGTTTTAATTTTATACTCTTCTGGCTGAACATGGAATTCCTGATAGTCTGTTCTTAATCTATTGACACAAAACGGTTTCACTTTAGCAGTCTGTAATGCCTAATTTGTCTGAATTAGTTTCAAATTAAGCAATATTAAATTATTTGAGCCCTGGGATATTGATTCTTTGTCAAAGACTATTAATATTCTGAATTTAATATATAAACTAAGTTCTCCACTGTGATATCAATTCTGGCTGTATATAGTTGTGGGTTCATTAAGGATAGGTCTTTAAGCAAGGTTAAAACAACAACAGTTTCTACCACACATCTTTAACTCATTATGAGATAAATATGTTGATCATATACACTGGAGAGCTATCTTTCATTCAGATTCAAATTGGTAACAATAATTTAGAGCTTTTATTGGCACACTCCTTGGTTCAGTATTACACATTACGGTTAATCTGGAGGTTATTAATACACAGACTTGTGGCTTCATACACACAATTTTAACGCACAAAAGAACATACCAATGAAAAAAAAATATACCAATGACAGAAACTATTCTTGTATAATATCCAATATTACTCCATGATAACTTGAAATTTTTTACAGTGTAAATGGATGTGTGCTCTGTTTATTCTGTTTATTAAGTATGTATGTGCAGAAATAAATTATAGCCATTTCTTTATATCTTTATAGATAAGACAGTGAAGATAAGGAGGTTTAGGGTTATGGCAAATTTTTTTAAATAATGAAATAGAATAGTAGGCTATTTTGGCTAGAATAATAGGCATCAATATGAGATACAGAAGAACAGCTCATGATAATTATAGCAATGGAAGAGGATAAATATCCAAATCAGGACCAGGAGTGAAATATTTTGGCTCCAAGCTAAGACATTAATTCTACTCAGTATTGGAAGTTAAAGTCAAAATTATCTTGTAGGCATATTTGAGTATGTTTGTGAATGCTACTTGTGTATAAACATATGACAGTATACAGTGTGGATATAAATGTAATTTTTCCTCAATGTGAGGTATTGCTTCTATACTTTTTTTTCCTCCTTTTTAAATACTCCTCAAGACAAAAACAAATGTAAAGGTGATATTACTAAACCTCATTGTCAAAGAGCTTAGTCAATGTATCACAGTTCAGGATGAGACAGGAAGGAAAATACTGGAAGGATATACAAAGGACAACTTCCTGGCAGGAAGTTTTGCACTATCTGTGGTGCCTGCAAATACTGTGGTGACTACATTTAAATATTCCTTTTACTTGTTATACAGGAATAAAAGACTGGAGTAATTTAATGAAATAAGATAAAACTTCAGATAGGTCCAAATACACAAGTATATAAATATGTAGTATACTTTAAAATTGTGTTTCCTTAGCAAATGAAGCAATGCAAAAGCATTACACTGAAATATCAAGTCTTTTGGACTCTGCATGTTATGTGTGCATAGTTGCTCAGTCATGTTGCTCTTTGCAACCCCATGGTAGCCCGCCAGACTCCTCTGTCCATGGGGATTCTCCAGGCAAGAATACTGGAGTGGGTTGCCATGCCCTCCTCCAGGGGTTCTTCCCAACCCAGGGATCAAACCCAGGCCCCCAAATTGCAGGCAGATTCTTTACTGTCACCAGGGGACTGCATGTTATAATAAGAACCTTCAGAAATGGATAGTCCGTGAGTAATTTAATTGATATTAAGATGATTATTTGGAAAGTTGTTACATTAGATAATGGATGCTAAAAACAGGCTATTCAACAATCTCATGTTTATTTTTAATTTTTAAACAAGATACAAAAATATATGAAAGTTTTATTGCTAGCATTTATTAGTCATACGAAGTTAAAGAAATGACAACTTCAGCTACAATAGAGATATTCTGAGGATTTGTTCTATATTCATAAAGATGTACCTAGTAGATACTATTTTCACATATACAAAACATATCTTATTCATACTTTAAAACAATTTTTAAAGACATGGTCTGTTTTTTAAAGAACTGATAATTATTTCTATCTTTTCAATCAAACTAATCTTTTATTTCTTTCTCGTCTAAATATTAAAATCATATTAACATATATTCATAAGTCCTATTCATAAAATGAACCCCTTTAGGAGCTATTTCCTTAGTGAAAAAATGTGAAATAAATTTCTTTAAAATGTTCTATGAACTATGCAGATTTTAAATACTCAAAAATGCAACATATCTAAATGTGCTGCAGTATTGGAAATCATATCCTTCTCTTTATCATTATTTATCATTTTTAAGTAATTATTTCAGTGCTTGAGGAATTACTAGATGTAGGTAGGGAGTTTTCTTCTTGTAATCTTCCAAGATACTTTTCAGTATCTTGCAAAGTAAATAATATAGAGTTACCTGAAGCAGAATGGTCTAAATCTTTTAGAAAGGTTTATTTGACCATAGTCTTTATAGATCCTTTTTACATCATAGTACCTTTTAAAAAATTTCTATCATTCATTTCATTCCACTACATCACTCAGTTGTCACTTTCAGTTCAGTAAAAACAAGTACAGAACCCAAGCACTTTATCTTTTCACTTATTCTGCCACCGTCACATCTTCACAAAAGTATCTGACCTGGGAAGGGGTATTTTTCAGACATATTTAACCATCCTACCAAACTGAAATATATTGAGATGAAGATTTAATGGCTTCAAGGAGCCAAATCAATTCTGTAAATTGTGTGTAGAGTGCTTGGAGTACCTATTTATAATCTAAGAACAAAGAAGTGTAACCTTTTTAATTGAATGTGGACCTTCTCTAACTTTTCATGAGTTCTTTGTTGACCATCTTATAATCAATCACACTGAAAAACCCTTCTTTAAGAGAATTGTTTGCAGGATCGACTTGATTAATATTTAAACTTATTTTGGTTCCATTAATAGGAAAAAGAAAAACCAAACCTCTACTGCTTCCCCAAAAGATGAATATACAGTTTGGTTGGTAATGATGAGATGCATTGCATTCTGGGAGGAACAGTATAAACAGGTGCATGGGGCATTAGGAAGGCATCTGTATGTGCCAACAGATGGACACGGCAGTGGGAGAGGACCACTAGGTAATCAGCAGATGGACACAGCAGAAGAAAGGTAATTCCATGTGAGCAGTGAGTGACTAAACCAGCAGTAAAACTTTGCCACTTGGCATATGGTAGGATGCTTATCGCATCAGCTGGAATTTGTACTATGACATTTTTGGCCAAGTCAAAAAGAGATTTCTAAAATTTGCATGTGACATTTGGTTCAAAATTCAGCCGTATTTTCACAAACAATATTGCAAATTCTGCCTTAACAAGTTGGGCTACTCTTCCTTTGGCTTCACAAAAGATTTTGGCACTTCACATTCACGTAATTTTGAAAGGGGTTAAGATCCATCCAGTGCACTGTTAGACAGAAAGCCACAGTGAATCTTTTAAAGCATCCCCTGACATTAACAGAGAAAAAAAAAAGGTAATTATCTGTTTCATTTTGGCATGTATCTAATGGAAGTGTTGACTCATCCATTCAAAATAAAGGCTTGGGGGAAATGTCATTACTTTAATAGAAACTACCAGCAGCTTAATCTTCCTGGTGCAGAGCTGATTATTTCGGTTCCCAGCATATATATATTTTTTTAATTGCCCACACAAAAAAAAGTTCAAATATTTAACCCAAATTGAGAGTCCTCCACAGTCTGTGCCAAAGCATCTTTAAGCCTTATATCCTGTAACTGCTTTGTTCAAGCTTTAGACTTGTTGCTTTTTCTCAGATATGACATACATGTCTGTCTCTTCAGTAAGCCAGGACTCATCAGCCAGGACTCACCACCCTTTTCTGCCCAAATAATTTATTCTCCAAAACCCAGTTCAAATATATTAAAAAAACATCTCTTGATTATCCCAATTCTCATTGTAGTATCTGTATGTTTTTAATGGCATATAGTGTGCTATTTGTTACTGCAATTTAAAAAAAATTGTTTCTGTTAGTAAATCAAACTCCTTCAGGAATTTTTAATTCAGACTTATCACAGAATCATAAGCATACTATGCCTTTAATGAATATTTGATAGGCAAACTTAAGAGAATATTCAGAGCATATGGTTAGAGTAAATGAGAAAGTCTTAAAAAGGTGATACAATATTTTTATATCTAATCAATAACTCATTAATCTAACACAATACTAGCAGAGGTATTTGAGCTACTTCCTTAAGACTTAACTTTACACACACTATCTTTTTTTGTAGGTGTTGCTTATAAAACCTTGGAGAATACTTAAAACTTTTTTTAATTAAGTGTTTAAAATATTTCCTCTAACTTTAATTTATTAAAAATGTACAGTCTATAAATAGATATTTTCTAAACAAATAAAATCTGAGTATATATTCTTTTTTTTTAAGTGAAAATTGTTTATTTATCTGCAAGCTCAAGAAAAAGAGGATCAAGATATTTAAAAACCCAAACTTGAAATGCTTTAAGAAGCCATTAAGGGGTCTCCAATTGCTGAAAAAATCTGAGTATATTTTCTTTTCAAATTATGACAAACTAAGTGGAAACACATGCTAGGACTTTTTGGACACAATTTAATTTACCCCTCTATATTATACTTTTTTTTTAAGTTTTTTTTTTTTTTTTTGATGTGGATCATTTTTAAAGTCCTTATTGAATTTCTTACAATGTTATTTCTGTTTTTATGTTTTGGTTTGTTGGCTACATGGCATATGGGATTTCAGCTCCCTGATCAGGGATCAAACTTGTTCCCCTGCAATGGAAAGCAATGTCTCAACCCCTGGACTACCAGGGAAGTCCCATCTATACAATACTTCTACCTCATCCAGCATATAGTCTGTATCATGATACAAATTCAAGGGAGAATACTGTTCTGTATATAATGATCAGCATATCTGTAAAGATTTATACTATAATAAATTACATGTGGAAATAAATTATGTGCAAACCCCACATAATCTCCAGCTATTGAAAAATACAGTATTTAGAACTCTTATTATTCTTAACAAATTTAAATAATAATTATTGTGAGTTGGATATATATAAAATGACTGATTCTTACTTTTTCTAATATCTTCCTTGTTTTTCACACTCTAGCAACACATTTTTTTCTACAGATATATTTCAAAATTGGAAATTATTCAGTCATTTTTATGGTTTCAGATTCTCCAGTACATGTAGATATAAGGAAATAATTTCACTAAATTAAAAGTGCAAGGAGTTACTTGGGTCTATCAATATTCAGATCTTCCCTTTCAGATAACTAAAGGGAGATACATAAATTACTTAATAGCACAATTTATGCTATGATCTGAAATCTCATATTTATCATAAATTCTACAACTGGAAGACATACAAGAATTAAGCTGTCACATACAAATGTTACCTAATTTCTTCTGGACTATTCTTCAATTCAAGAGGCTAAATAAATCCATTTTGTTTTACATATTCCTGAAAATACTATATGAATGTGTAATCAATCTGAATGATACTAGCTAACTGGAAACTAGCCATTAATTTCAGAGAGATAAAATTCCAATTTGCATTTTTTTCATTAAATATTTAATTTTAAAACAAGGTTCAGTTCAGTTCAGTTCAGTCGCTCAGTCATGTCTGACTCTTTACGACGCCATGAATCTCAGCACTCCGGGCCTCCCTGTCCATCAGCAACTCCCGGAGTTTACTGCAAACTCATGTCCATTGAGTCGGTGATGCCATCCAGCCATCTCATCCTCTGTCATCCCCTTCTCCTCCTGCCCCCAATCCCTCCCAGCATCAAGATTAGAACCCTACTATTTATCTCACCCTCTGTTTCTGATAATTTTTCCCTCAAAATCAGTCATATTAGAGTTTTCTTGAGGGAACTATGACAGAATTGACCATCATTACGTAAAGATCTCCTTACTTCAGAAAAATCTTCAAGAGGAAGAACAAAAACAAATTCATCCTCATAATTCCTTAGTTTACTCTTTAAGCACCAATTTAGGCAAAAGTGAATTATCACTATGACTGTGGAAAAGGCACAGTTCACTCTTTGAAAATACCAGATCATTTCTCTCAATCTCTGTCAAAAATTTAAACTCAGTCTTTGGTATCGTATTATAACACATATTTGGTTGTTTTGTTTTTTAATTCAATTGAAAATACCGATTCTTGAAGATGATAGAAGGATATTAATGATGAGTTCTAAAGGTCACAGAAGAGTTCATTGTCTTTCTTGTTGGCTTATGATCATGCACTTGCTGAACTTTTATAAAATATCAATAGTTAAAAATAAAAACAACTACTGTCGTTTTTTTTTGTCATTAATAAAACATGTAATAGAATGCCAGAATTGAAGGAAATTTTGGACTTTTGGTAGTTAAACTCCTTTTAGTTAAAGCCGATGTTAAGTGAGTTTCAAAAAATCACACAGCTTGTTAGTAGCAAAACTAAAAATAAAAACCATAAAATAAAAATAAAAATCATATATAATTTAGATGTATAATAAAAATTAGAATTTTAGACACAAAAACTCATAAGAAGCCAGACTGATATGGTTAAATTTACCATTTAAAAAAATATTTCCTTTTAATTTGAGGATAACTACTTTTAAATTTCCTGGTTTTAATTGATAAGATTTTATTTTTATTTTTAAAGTATTTTGGTATATATATTTTAGACAATTAAAATGAATTTCCTAATCATCAATGCCTATTTATATACTTCATTGAATACAAGTATGAGATGGTTGAAAAATGCAAGACTATATTTAGCAAAGAAAAATATCCTCTTATCAAAACAGAGCATCATACAAGAATGCCAATGTAGTTTTAATAACAGTTCTAGAACTGCTTCACACCAACACCAGTATAAAACTTTAACTACAATGCCGCTAATCTAAATGTTTATACTTCACCATGACTTAAATGTGGATATTTGTCTCTTTATAGATTCTTTAGTTTGTTACTAAATCATTAACACTTCAAATTAAAAAAAAATCAGGTTTTTGCAGCTGGCAAATGTAAGATTAAAATAATTACTTCAGGATAGTTAATGTAATCTAAAATAAGGGGGGAAGTCAGTTAATCAAAGCACAAATTATAGAATATCTCAAGCCACTCATCAGGGTCTCTTGTTTATAGTGTGCATATCTGTGATTAATTTGTGAATGTCTGAGATGTGGGGATTTACACATGATTTTGGAGACAAAGCCTGCCTGGAAATGTGCTGTGCTACTTGAAGAGGAGAAATAAAGAAACAAATGAATGTATAGCACTGAAAAATAAATTGCAGAAGAAGGGGCTGCAAAAGAGGGTAAGCATCCATCAAACACGTTATACTGCAGAGGGGAAAATTTCCTTGTTGGTAGAGAAGCTCCCTGGCTTTTTTTGTGCTATACATACATCATGTCAGGATAGAAAATATCACAGATAAATATTGCATTGTATAATATAATATTCTGAATACAAATAAGGGAGAAATTTTAAATGTCAATGCATAATGGATAACTCACATGTGGCTTTTATTCTAATTGGTTTTGCTGATTTTAAGCTTGAGAATGATACCCAGGCTGCTAGTTGCTGAAATGATGATACTCTATGACAGTTATGGTTTCTTAAAAAGCATTTAATTAAATCTTTATATTCTAAACTAGAAAATCATACATATCAATTTAGAGAGCTATTATGTAAGAATCGGTGAATCCTACTGACAATGATTTTAATTGAAATATACTTAATTATTTAAAGTAGTGTTGCCATGGTACTAAAAATATTGCTATATAGATTTATTTTCTCTAAAGTTTAGCAAAATTATATATTCAGCTACAATAATTCATCTTCTTTTGCTGGAATTTTTTTTCTCAATAATATAGAGTAATATTATGCTGAACTTAAAGACTCTATACAACCTGCTTAATATAAGTATCACTATTCTGTTGATTTACTACCCAGACACTAACCATATAAAACAGTCATTTAAGAATCATAAACCAAAAAACATCAGGAACAATACCCGAGTCACTCAGAAGGTGAACAAACAAACAAACAAAAAGCTCTCCAAGTAAGAGCAAAGGCAATTAAAAATATATTTAAGATCTAAATTAAAATATTTTTCATTTCATGTAGACCAGTTCCTCTGAGTGAATACTATCTCTAATAAAAAATTTGCTGTGAAAATTACTACCTAGTTTTCAGACATTAACACTGAAAATAAGATAACTGAAATAATAAAACTAAAATATGAGATATATGTTGCCTTCAAGTAGTTTTGAAATCCTTTTTTTCAGTTTCAGAAACAGTGAATTCAAGGATCCAAAATACCTCATGTAGGAGTCAATGTAGACTTTTTAAAATTTTAAATTTTTGTCTCAAATTTTACCTTTGTTCACACAAGTTTTTATGCTTTATTTTCCTTTTGTTTATTATCTTTTAGACTTAATTTAAAAGAGACTTTAGTCTATTCATCATAGACTTCTACTATATTACTATCATCATTACCATATTTACTCCAAATAAGCTAGAGTACAAGCTACTTGTGGCTTGTTTGTGGATACAAAATGTTTTTACAACATGCAGAATAAAGTTTTAAGGATTCCATTTTGAGATATTTGACACCTGATGTAAAAATTCAAACTGAATAGTCAAACTGAATACATAATTTTAACTATAGAAAAATTTAAAAAATTGTACAATTATTTTATACAAAATAATTGTACAAATTTGTTAAAAAAATTTGTAAAAATTATTTACAAAGAACTATTTTGATATTCACATTAAATCACTTAAATCATAAGTCTAGAAAAAATATAAAACTTTATCAACTGAACCTTAGAACTTCTAACATTAATCAACCTGGATAATGAATATATATTAAGTTATGACATGTAATTTCAATATCAGGATTTGTAAATAAAAAATAAAGTCTCAAAACCATTTATTTACATCAAAATTTCTAAATGGATGTTTTAAGATTATCTGATTTTGTCCAACTGGGCTCATAACAGCTTTTGAATTCTTGAAAACAAGAGTCTAGGGATTTTTCAATTGTTTGACATATTTATTTAAATTGCTTTCTAAGAAATATAAATGTGTGGGTGGGTGTGTATGTGGATGTGTATGTCCAAAGAAACTCCTCCTTTTATAGAGAAATTTTAGGAAATGTGTATACTTTACAAACATGTATTACGTCTTTTATAGACGTACCTGTGAAAATACATGGTAGCCTTCAATGATCTGATTTCTTTTATATAAACAAATTTCTTTATTTTTTACTTTTACTTCATACTTCCTTTCTTTTTACTGATGTATTGTCCCGCTAGACAGCAGTTTAAAGATATAATTTACCTTGCTAAACCAATTATTTGAAATGTGTAATTTCCACTCCAACTCTTTTAAAGTGAAAGTGAAAGTCGCTCAGTCGTGTCCGACTCTTGCGACCCCATAGAAAGTCCCTGGGGTCCCTTTCCCTTCTCCAGGGAATGTCCACGGATGGAACTGAGGTCTCCCGCATTGCAGGCGGATTCTTTACATGCTGAGACACAAGGGAAAATCGAGAATACTGGAGTGGATAGCTGATCCCTTCTCCAGGGGATTTTCCCGACCCAGGAATCGAACTGGGTCTCCTGCATTGCAGGCGGATTCTTTACCAACTGGGCTATGAGGGAAGCCCAAGTTATCTTCAGATTGCTTTTAAAATACCTAAAAGCATATAATCTTCTCTAGATAAGAATTTCTGCATTGGATATGTAACATATAGACAAATGAATGACTGAATTTCAAATCACATTTTGAAATTTGATAGCTTATTAGGCACAACAATCTCTTTGGGAGGTAACAATCTAATTACCACATATAGCAAAATATATTCATATTTTTTAATTTCCTTTCACAGAACAGTATAGTCCCTATATATATCATGAACTGCACTTTAATATTATCAGTAGACTTGCAATAGGAACATTTTAAGAAATGTCTTTTTACTACTATATCACTAAACTATATAAAGCTCCACCAAACCAGAAATACCTTTAAGAAACTAGTACAGTATGTGCTTTCATGAAATGCCTGCTGTGTTTAGTTAATTTTTTTCTATATTTCTCCATTTTTCCCAAGTGATGAAAATTATGCAATTGACCATGCCTTTTTCTGGTTTTTACTTTCATGAAATTCCTAGTCTATCCTGAAGCAGCATCTTGGAAACTTAGCTCCTAGTCTTATATTGTTTCCAATTCTGGAGGTCTTAATGGAGTAAAAAATATAAACAAATAATCATAGGAGTAATTTTTCTTCATTAAACTCATCTATTTGTTTCCTACCAGTCTGTTGATGTTACTATGAGTTTCAGCCAATATCCAAATGAACTGACCAAACTTTTCTTGATTTCACTCAAAAGACTATTTTTCTTTTTATATTGTCCCAAATTTAACCCTTCTAAAATCACTGTGTTTGCATAGTTTTAACTGATCTTTAAATTGTAATTTAAGTTATGATAATGAAACAAGTTTCAAAGCCAAATCTTGTAGATTAATGCTGATTTTGCTTTTTTAAATTAACAATGATTCAGAAACAGCTGCTTCGTATGCATATGTTTCTATGTAGCTGTAAGAGCATGAAAATATTATCTACCAGTGCCATTCATTCAAACTTTCAGAGATGAAGAAAATGTCCTGTATCTATGCTACCCAACATGGAAGCCACTAGCCACATATGACCACACGAGCTTTTGAAATATAGCTAGCTAGGATGAGTGAAGCAATTAATTTTAATTTTAGCTAACTACATTTAAAGTATTATGTGCCATATGACCCAGCAATCCCATTCCGGGGCATACACACCGAGGAAACCAAATCTGAAAGAGATACGTGCACCCCAATGTTCATCACAGCACTATTTATAATTGCCAGGACATGGAAGCAACCTAGATGCCCATCAGCAGACGAATGGATAAGAAAGCTATGGTACATATACACAATGGGATATTACTCAGCCATTAAAAAGAATACATCTGAATTAGTTCTAATGAGATGGATGAAACTGGAGCCCATCATAGAGTGAAGTAAGCCAGAAAGATAAACACCAATACAGTATACTAACACATATATATGGAATTTAAAAAGATGGTAATGATAACCCTATATGCAAAACAGAAAAAGAGACACAGATGTATAGAGCAGACTTTTGGACTCTGTGGGAGAAGGCGAGGGTGGGATGTTCTGAGAGAATAGCATTGAAACAAGTATACTATCAAGTGTGAAACAGATCACCAGCCCAGGTTGGATGCATGAGACAAGTGCTCAGGGCTGGTGTACTGGGAAGACCCAGAGGGATGGGATGGGATGGGGAACACATGTAAATCCATGGCTGATTCATGTCAATGTATGGCAAAAACCACTACAATATTGTAAAGTAATTAGCCTCAAACTAATAAAAATAAGTGAAAAAAAAAATAAAGTATTACGTGGTTAGTGGATATGACACTGGATAGCACAGGGCTAGACTAATGCCTTCCAAAATCATGCTGATTATGATACCCTACTAGTATAAGAGAATATTTATTATAAACTAACTTACTAGGTATAAAACAAAATTTAAATAAAAGATATTACAAATTTGAAATAAAGATTGCATTTAAACAATTATGATAGTTTAATTGGTATTTTTAAGATACAAAATAAACACAGAATAAATTACATCTGCAATAATAACAAGCATAAGTCTGTACACTAGGTAGTATTCTTAAGAGTCCTTAATATTTGACTAATTTTTGTCAGATCCTATTAAACTGTCACTTGTGATTGTCACTCTACAAGAGTGATGAGGTGCTCATAGGAGGAACAGGAGAGATGTCAGCTCTGTAATTTGTCATTAATCGTGGGTATATTTATTATATTGAATCAGTTATTAACCTAAATACTAGGATCTGTAGATAACAAAATACATAAAACTTGTAGTGTTCTAAAAGAGAATGAGAGCCCCATTTTCAGCACTGCTAAGTGCTAGGAAAACTTATGGAACAAACATGGACTATGATTGATAAAAATGTAGAGTGTAGGTTAAGAAGTCCATGAACTCTATAGATACCAGAAAAAAACAAACTTCTTTTGCAAGAACTCTATTGAAACAAAAGTTTTAATATTTTCTTTTCACAAACAACAGTTGGACTGGTACACTTCTTGTTTTTATTTTTTAAAAGCCCAATTTGGATATCAGTCTAGGTGCTATTTTTTATCTTACTAATGAAAATATCAGATAAGAGAGAATCAAATTTTTAGTAGAATATAAGATTAAAACATGGAAGAAAAATAAATCTAAAATGGAAGTCTTGGATTATATCTGTCAGTATCCATTTTTCCTTCTGAGTACCATCTCATACTTTTCCTTTAGGGAATGACCTCTCTTCTACTTTTAGTCTAGTAGGTATAAATGGAGCTAATAATTCATCATGCCTAGACAATCAAACCCCCCTTTCCCTATTTGGTTCAAACTGACCTGAAAAGAAACTGTAAAGAAATCTTGAAAAAGTGAAATATGTGTTGTGAGATAGACTAGTGAGAAGTACCTATGTTAGAATATTACCAACAGGAGAGAGAGTATACTGAACATCTCTGTCTAAATATGCCTGAAATCCCTGCTTCATTTTTTTTAGTTATATAAGTCAACAAATTTACTTTATTTCTTAAGCCAAGTAAGTTTCTTACCTTCAACCAAAAAATATCCTAAATAGTAAACAGTATGCTTTACTAGACATATTAACACCAAAGAAAAAAAATTGTCAAAAATGTTCCTAATTTGATAAAAATCTCCACATTTAAGAATCTCAACATGCATGAGACAAGTGCTCGGGCCTGGTGCACTGGGAAGACCCAGAGGGATCGGGTAGAGAGGGAGGTGGGAGGGGGGATCGGGATGGGGAACACATGTAAATCCATGGCTGATTCATGTCAATGTATGACAAAACCCACTACAATATTTGTAAAGTAATTAGCCTCCAACTAATAAAAAAAAAAAAAAAAAAAAAAAAAAAAAAGAATCTCAACAAACTCAGAAGAATAAGTACAAAGAGCTCCACAACTAGATATGTTAAAGTCCAATTGTAGAGAAATCTTAAAAATAGCAAGAGAAAAGTGATTCAAAACCTATGAGGGACTAATATGAGTAAGAGCAGATATTTTTCATCAGAAACCATGGATACCAAAAGGGAGTAGGATGCTAAACAACAAAACCTGTCAACCAAGAATTCAATATATATGTAAACTATACTACACAAGTGAGGGGGAAATTAAGGCATCCCTAGATAAATAAAAATTGAAAATGTTCATTGATACTAGACCTGTTTTAGAAGAAATA
This sequence comes from Cervus canadensis, assembly GCF_019320065.1. Classification (NCBI taxonomy): domain Eukaryota; kingdom Metazoa; phylum Chordata; class Mammalia; order Artiodactyla; family Cervidae; genus Cervus; species Cervus canadensis. The sequence continues at coordinate 22,196,136 of NC_057400.1, forward strand.
TTAAATTTCTTCTAATATTAAACAGATCACAGCCTTGTAGTGATGAAGGGGCTTACATAACTCAATGAAACTGTGAGGCATACTGTGTAGGGCCACCCAAGACGGATGGGTCACAGAGAACAGTTCAGATAAAATGTGGTCCATTGGAAAAGGAAATGGCAACCCACTCCAGTATTCCTGCCTGGAGAACCCCATGGGCCATATGAAAAGGCAAAAGATATGACACCAGAAGATGAGCCTGCCAGGTCAGAAGGTGTCCAATATCCAACTGGGGAAGAGCAGAGGGCAATTACTAATAGCTAGAATAAGAATCAAGCAGCTGGGACAAAGTAGAAACAGTTCTCAGCTGTGGATGTGTGTTTGGTGGTGAAAGTGAAGTCCGATGCTGTAAAGAACAATACTGTATAAGAATATGGAGTGTTAGGTCCATTAATCGAGGTAAATTGGAAGTGGTCAAGCAGGAGATGGCAAGACAGAACATCAAAATCTTAGGAATTAGTGAACTAATATGGATAGGAATGGGCAAATTTAATTTAGATAACCATTATATCTAATATTATGGTCAAGAATTCCTTAGAATAAATAGAGTAGTCCTCATAGTCAAGAAAGAGAGCAAAATGTAGTACTTGGGTGCAACCTCAAAAATGACAGAATGACCATGGTTCGTTTCCAAGGGAAAGCATTCATTATCACAGTAATCCAAGTCTATACCAAAGAAGTTGAAGTAGACTGGTTCTGTGAAGAAGTATAACACTTTCTAGAACTAGCATCAAAAATAGATGTCCTTTCCATCGTATGGCATTGGAATGCAAAAGTACGATGTCAAGAGATACCCAGAATAACAGGCAAGTTAGGTGTTGGAGTAGAAAATAAAGCATGGCAAAGGTTAACAGAGTTTTGTCAAAAGAACATGCTGGTCATAGCAGACACCCTTTTCCAACAAGCCAAGATACAATTCCACACACAGACATCAGCAGATGTTCACTACCAAAATTATGAGATTGATTATACTCTTTTCAGCCAAAGATGGAGAAGCTCTATACAGTCAGCAAAAACAAGACCTGGAGCTGAGAGTGGAGCAGATCATGATCCCCTTATTGAAAAATTCAGGCTTAAATTAAAGTCACTTGGGAAAACCACTAGGCTGTTCAAGTCTGACCTAAATCAAATCCCTTATTATTATACAGTGGAGGTGACAAAAAGATGCAAGGGTTTAGATCTGGTAACAAAGTGCCTACAGGAGGCTGTGACTAAAACCATTTTAAGGAAAAAGAAATGCAAGAAGGCAAAGTGGTTGTATGAGGAGGCTTTACCAATAGCTGAGGAAAGATGAGAAGCAAAAGGCAAGGGAAAAAGAGAAAGATATACCTAACTGAATGCAGAGTTTCAGAAAATAACAAGGAGAGATAAGATTTCTTAAGTGAATAATGCAAAGAAAACAGAGAAATAGAATGGGAAAGACTAGCGATCTCTTCAAGAAAACTAGAGATATCAAGGGAATATTTCATGCAAGGATGGGCATGATAGGGAACAGAGACAGTAAAGGTCTAAGAGAAGGAGAAGAGATTAAGAAGTGGCAAGAGTACACAGAAGAATTCTGCAAAAAAAGCCCTAATGACCTGGATAACCACAATATTGTGTTACTCACCTAGAGCTAGATATTCTGGAGTTTGAAGTCAAATGGGCTAGTGGAGGTGATCTATTTAAAATCCTAAAATATCATGCTGTTTAAGTGCTGTACTCAATAAGTTAACAAATTTGAAAAACTCAGCAGCGGCAACAGGACTGGAAAAGATCAGTTTTTATCCCTGTCTCAAAAAATGGCAATGGCAAAGAATGTTCAAACTACTGTATAATTGTGCTCATTTCTCATGCTAGAAAGTTAATGCTCAAAATTCTTCAAGCTAGGCTTCAGCAGTACATGAACCAAGAACTTCCAGATGTACAAGTTTTGAGTTTTGAAGAGGCAGAGGAACTAGAGATTAAATTGTCAACAGTCACTGGATCATAGAGAAATCAATGGAGTCCCAGAAAAAAAAAAAATCTACCTTTGCTTCATTGATTACACTAAAGTCTTTGACTGTGTGGATCACAAAAACCTGTGGAAAATTCTTAAAGAGATGGGAATACCATATCACCTTAACTGTCTCCTGAGAAACCTATATGCCAGTTGAGAAACAACAGTCCTGGATATGGTACAACAGACTGGTTCACAATTGGTAAAGAGAAAAAGAGTAAGACAAGGCTTTATATTGTCACCTTGCATATTTAACTTATATGCAGAATATATCATGCTAAATGTCAGGCTGGATGAATCACAAGCTGGAAGCAAGACTGCTGTGAGAAATATGAACAACCTCAGATGTGCAGATGATACCACTAAAATGGCAGAAACTGAACAGGAACTAAAAAGCCTCCTGCTGATAGTGAAAGAGAAGAGTGAAAAATCTTGCTTGAAATTCAACATTCAAAACACTAAGATCATGGCATCTGGTCCCATCATTTAATGGAAAATAGAAAGGAAAAAGTGGAAGCAGTGACAGATCTTATTATCTTGGGTTCCAAAACCACTGCAGATGGTGACTTCAGCCATTAAATTAAAAAGACACTAGCTACTTGGAAGGAAAGCTATGACAAACCTAGACGCTGTGTAAAAATGCATACAGAAAACGATGATCATAGTCAAAGCTATGGTTTTTCTAATCGTTGTGTACAGATGTGAGAGTTGGATCATAAAGAAGACTGAGTGCTGAAGAATTGATGTTTTCACATTGTGGGGCTGGAGAAGACTCTTTTGAGTCTCTTGGACTGTAAAGGTATCAAACCAGTCAATCTTAAAGGAAATCAACCTTGACTACTCATTGGAAGTACTGTTGATGAACCTGGAACTCCAATAATTTGGCCACCTGTTGCAAAGAACTGACTCATTGGAAAAGATCCTGATGCTGGGAAAGATCGAAGGCAAAAGAAGAGGGTAGCAGAGGATGAGATGGTTAAATAGCATCACTGACACTATGTACATGAAATTCTGCAAACTCTGGGAGATAGTGGAGGACAGAGGAATCTGGCATGCTGCAGTAAATAGGGTCACAAAGAGTTGAGCATGATTTAGTGACTGAACTACAACAAAAACAATATTAAATGGGGTCTTTTAACTCAAAATATGGACACTAGAGAGCAAAATGAAGACATATGATGAATAATAATTCCAGTAAAGATAACTGTATAGCTAAATAAAAAAATCCAGTGCTAATGTATTTTTAGTTTATAATTTTTATTTTAATATCTTATATGATATGAGGGCTTCACAGGTAGCACTAGTCATAAAGATCCCACCAGCCAATGAAGGAGATATAAGAGACATGGGTTTGATACCTGGGTTGGGAAGATCACCTGGAGGAGGAAATGGCAATCCACTCCAGTATTCTCGCCTGGAGAATTCCATAGACAGTGGAGCCTGGCAGGCTATAGTCCATGGCATTACAAATAGTCAGACATAACCAAAGCCACTTAGCACACACATGATTTGAAAAATAGACACATAAAAATTAAAATCTATATTAACAGTCAAATAATATATAAAAATGCTATTTTTTGACAATAATAACACAGATATGGCAAAGTTTTATCTGAACAGAATTTCTGTATGTTGCTAAAGCTATATTTGAGTGATTGAAGTTATACTACAGTAAATTCAAGGCATTAATTGTAATTTCCACAGTGAACAATAATAAAACATCTACAAAATTTACACAAAAGTAAAAATAAAGGCATTTTTCAAAGTGACCTATAAAAATGATTAAATGACAAAGAAAGGCAATAAGAGAAGAAAAAAATAAATAAAAAATCTATAATACAGTGAAAATCAATTTTAAAATGGCAGTGCCCTTATTTGTCAGAATTATGTTAAATGCAAACATTAAACTCTCCAATTAAAACAGAGCTTAGCAAAATTAATTTTTTTAAAGTTATGATCCAACTATATGTCATCTATAAGAGATTCAAGGCACAAATTAGCTTAAAATGAAAAATAGAAATATATATTCCATGCAAATTATAACCCAAAATGAGCTGGTGGTAGCTACATTAGTTTCACACAAAGCATACTTTAAGGCGAAAACTGTTAGCAAAGGCAAAGAAACACATCATATATTGATAAAAGTGTCAATTCATCAAGAAAACATAGCAATTATAAATATATATGCATTAACAATGGAGCTCCAAGACATGATTTAGCTACCATTAACAGAATTGAATGGAGGAATAGATGCTTCTACAAAAATAGTTGGAGACCATAATACACCACTTTAATAATGAATAGTACAACTATACAGGAGATCAATAA